>NC_143198.1:435000-742500 GCF_051530095.1 Phoenix dactylifera
CCACCACTCTGCTTTTGAGAAGATCAGAATTCTGCAATTGGGGAGAGGACGGTGGACCTAAATCCAGATCAACTATAAATTTGTTAAGATAGTAATAACGGGTGGTTAAACCTCCCATTTCATCAAAACAGAACCAATAGAGGATATGTTGTATGGAATTGGATTTTGATGGGGTAGCAAAAATAAAAGTCTGCCCCAAATTACAGCCATAGATTATTTCAAAATATTTACATTGAGAGAGTATAACTTGGCTGCACTTAAATAGATCTACACTCAGATCGGGTCAGATCTATATTAGATAAAGGGATTTCTACATGGATAATATGAGCTGTTGGAATAACGGACCAGTGCAACAATCCAGCGGCCCAAACATGTTGGTTATTTGCAGTTTCCCGGGAACGGGGATAGAGTGAGCTGGACTTGTTCGACTACTGGGCTAATTAAGCCCATTAAGCTCTCAACTTTTTTGTGCGCTCAGGTCCGCCTTGTATGCGATTGGCCCGATCGGGCATGTTAGACCAAAACTCTCGTTACACAACATCCGAGTTTTGGAACACCATGATAAGTTATCCGATATAATGGCTTGAGGTTTCCTTAGACGGACCAAAACTAGTAGGTTGGAAACGTATTGTTGTACTCTTCCGTTCCACTAATAACCCCTTTGGTCGGATTGGACGCGCGAGTGATCATTTTTCGAGAGCAAAACATTGAGAGCTCCTCCAAGAAGCATAGGAATAGGTCAGCGTGTTAAGCAAAGCTACTGCTAGCCTGGTGGTAAAGAGTGCTTGGACGCCATCCAAATTGTCCGAGTTCGAAACACACGGACATCGATTAAATTAAGGAACCACATGCCCCTCGTCCGGATGGCTCTATGTGGATATGCTTTCCTTGTATCAATACTGAGATGGCGCTAGGATGACGTACTCACACGTGGATGATCTAGTGGGATTTTCCACGAGCTGGGGAGGGCATGCGGAAACTTGCGACCCACATCGAACATTTTCTAGTGAAAGAGGGGCATAGTGGGGGCTGCTACGCGGGTGGGGTTCTGCCCCTCCCTCCCCTCCCCTCTTCTCTTATTATTTGCTAAAAAAAAAAAAAAAAAAAAGCAAAAAAAAGCTACTGCTAGCTGCATGGGAACAGTGCCATGTTCGGGTGAAAAAATCCCTCCTTTCTTGGCCGATATCTTCGTGGGGGGTTCCATGGGCGCAGCAGTGGTTTCGGATAACACGCACTCATCACCAAGCCAATCGAGCTGCGGGGTGTTGTACAGAGAAATCATTCTCTTTGTGATT
This sequence comes from Phoenix dactylifera, assembly GCF_051530095.1. Classification (NCBI taxonomy): domain Eukaryota; kingdom Viridiplantae; phylum Streptophyta; class Magnoliopsida; order Arecales; family Arecaceae; genus Phoenix; species Phoenix dactylifera. The sequence goes on from NC_143198.1 coordinate 436,296, forward strand.
ATGAACCTGCATGATATAACTCTACCTATCAAAGAAGAAAAAAATATTTTGTGCTTGCAACGCAGCATGCATACCTTAATGAGAGGAAGCCTTTTATGATTGTTCTGAGATAGAAGAGGCAATCTAATCTGAAGCTATTAGCATAACGGTTACATATGGTGCAGGTTCAGGTTGTATCTTTCGCCCGGTCCAATTTAGCGCTAGACATGTTTCTTGCATCATATCAACTCCGACGCCCTACTTTTTTTTTTTTTTTTTGCTGAAAACGGGTATTTCATACAATACGTGTACGAATACATCCAAGAAAATCAAAATAAAGCAACTCGCGGAGCGCATGTGGCAGCTCCTCCTCCCCCGACCAAAGGGTGTAGCCTGAGTGATGGGCCGCATGGGCCGCCACCCAGTCTGCTGCCCCATTGGCTTCTCTAAATACATGGTGAGCCTGGAAGGCTCTCACATCTCTCATCATACTCTCTATGTCGCGGATCAAGGGGTGGTCTGTACCATCACCCGTCGACCCCCTCCGAATCCATCCAATAACCGTGGTGGAATCGCCCTCCAAAATAATCGACCTGGCCCGCAGGATCATCCTCGCATGGCGCACGCCCGCCCAAGCTGCGCGAAGCTCTGCCTCCGGAACCGATGTGTCGAACAGCTGACAGCCACCTGCTGCAACTACCCTGGAGTGCGGGCCTCGTATAATAAAACCAGCACCACCCCGCATACCGCCGTCCAACACCGACCCATCAAAATTAACCTTGAGGAAACTCGGGGGTGGGGGCTCCCAGGTGAAAAACACCATCTGGTGGGCTGCCGAAGCAGAGGGGGGGCCCCAGGTGTCCCGAGCTGTCAAAGGTCTATCTGAAGAGGTGGTGAGTACAAACTCAGAAGCCTGAACACGAGCAAGCTCCGCAACAAACCTCGGTGACACCCTGCGCTCACCGAGAGTACGAGCGTTTCTTGCCAGCCAAATCTGGTGCGCTGTGCAAGTCGCTCTAATGGCCTCCTGACACATCCACGAACTAGATAACCCCTGCCGCATCATATGAAGAAACTGTGGCCTGTCACTCCGGGCCTCCTGCGGGATCCCGGCCCACTGCCATGTCGATCTCGCCCATATACACTGAAAGAGCACATGGTCTACCGACTCCACGGCCCCACACGTCCCACACTCTGCAGGGATCCCCCAACCACGCCTGCTCAGCGCTGCTCTCGTCGGAAGGCAATCCCAGAACACCTTCCATAAGAAGAGGGCTAACCGCGGGTGGAGACCATGCCTCCAGATCCATGTACAATCCGGCCCCCTCTCCTGCTCTGACTGGAGGACACGGGAGAGGTCGCCTAGCCTGACTCTGGCCTGGCTCGATGTGCCCCATACTCTGACATCCCGCCCCCCACATCCTGGTAACGGGAGGGACCGGATCCTCGCTACCAGGTGTACCCCAAATAGCTGTCGAAGTCTAGCATCATCCCACTCTGCTCCACCTCCTGCCAAAAGGTCACTGACCCGTAGTCCCTCTACTGCCTCTACATCAACCATGGTCGGCCAACTCCTCAATGGCAAAGTGTCCACCCATGGCTCACTGGTCACATCAATGCTCCGCCCGTCGCCGATCAGCCACCTGGTGCTCGATAGTGCAATCGGTAGGTGCCTCCCAATCTCACGCCACATGAACGAGACTCGGCGGCCCCTCCCTACCCCCTCAAGGCCCCCTCGACCATATCGGGCTGCCATCACCTGACTCCAAAGGCTCTGTGGCTCAAGTAGGAACCGTACTGCATGCCGAGCGATGAGAGCCTCGCGCCTCTCCATTAGGGACTGCACCCCGAGACCACCCTCACTGATAGGGCGGCAGACGTGCTCCCAAGCCACCAAATGCACTCCATGGCCCCCACCGTGTGAGCCCCACAAGAAACTCCGAAGAAGACGCTCAATCCTCAACAGGGGCGTCTTTGGCATAACAGTGTTGGCCATGAGATACAAAGGTATGGATCCCAACACTGACCTAACCAAAGTCAATCTCCCCATCATAGATAGGGAGGATGCTCTCCATCCCTCAAGCCTGCTCTGTACCCGCTGCACCAGGCCCGAGCACTCTGCCACTCGCGGCCGCCGGCCACTGATGGGAACTCCCAGATAAGTCAGCGTCCCCTCCTGCTCAGATATCTGCAGTATCCCCCGGATCTCCTGACGAACTCTGGCCTCCACACTAGGACTGAAAGTAATAGCTGACTTCCGGAAGTTTACTCTCTGGCCAGACGCCATGCAATAGTCCGTCACCACCCTGCGAAGAACCCGTGCCTCAGCCACTCGTGCCCTGGTCAAAAGAAGGCAATCATCAGCAAAAAATAAGTGGGAAAGGGGTCGGGCACCCGGTGCCGGACTATACGGCACCAGCTCCCGGCTAGCACAAACTCTCTGCAAAGCTCGTGACAAAATGTCAGCACAAATGATAAACAAATATGGGGATAAAGGGCATCCCTGCCGTAGCCCCAATGTGGACTCGAAGAATAGTGAGGGCGTGCCGTTGACCAAGAGAGAGAACTGTGGTCCCCGTACACACCCCATGACCCATCCAATCCACTGTCTGTGAAAACCGTATGCCTCCAGCGCCTGCTCAAGAAAACTCCACCTGACCCTATCATAGGCCCTCTCCATGTCCAGCTTGATGGCCATCAAGCAGCGCCGCTTCGATGCTCTCTGAAGGTCCCACATCATCTCCTGAGCCAACAAAACATTGTGTGAGATATTTCTACCTGCTACAAACGCCCCCTGCTCCTGGCTGATGATGCCTGGCAGAAGGGGCTTCATCCTGTCCACCATTATTCTTGCCACAACCTTATATAAAGTCGTACACAAGCTAATGGGCCTAAAATGACTGGGCTCAACCGCATCCGGACGCTTCGGTATAAGCGTAACGAAAGTGGCCTTCCAGTCCTTAGGCATAGCAGCCCGGAAGAAGAAACACTGAATAGCCTCCACCACACCTCGGCGGATAATGCTCCAGTACTGTCGAAAGAAAAAAGGTGGGAAACCATCGGGCCCTGGGGCTTTGTCTGCTGCCAACGCCCAAACTGCCTCCTGCACCTCCTGTGCCAACACCGGTCGGATCAGGGATGCCCTCTCGACGTCACCAATACCCGTCTCCACCCTCAAGGGGTGGTAACCATCACTGGCCTCCTCATCCTCCGTCCATCTGGCACGGAAAAAGTCAAATAAGGTCTGTCGGACCGCCTGCTCGCCCTCCACCTGGCGACCCGACTCATCTCGTAAAGAATGAATCATGCTCCGTTGCCTCCGAATAATCATTGACCGATGGAAGAAGCTGGTGTTGCGATCGCCTTCACTCACCCACTGCACACGGGATTTCTGACGCCAGAAAATCTCATGCTGCCGTAGTAGGGAGTGGTGAGTCGCTAACAATCCCCGGAGGTTGGACATATCGTCCTCCGGGAGCACACCCCTCAGGTCCTCTTTCCTCTGCAGCTCCGCAATCGAGGACTCTACCCCCTCCACACGCCGAAATATGTCGCCCACGACCACACGATTCCAACGGCGGAGACGCCTCCTAGTCAACTCTAGTCGGCGCGACACCTGCTGCATGGCGTCGCCACGCACCGGAGTACGCCACGCATCACGAACTACGTCCCACGACTGGGGGTACGATAGCCAAACCTTCTCAAAGCGGAAGGGGCTGTGGTGGGTATGCGCCGATGAAGTGGATAGAAGCAAGGGGCAGTGGTCTGAAGCAATCCGGGGCAGATGCCTGACCCGAGAGGTAGGGAAACGGAGGACCCAATCAGGGGATGCCAAGGCCCTATCTAAACGCTCCCAGACTCTAGCGCTACCTGACTGGTTATTGCACCAGATAAACTTTTGTCCAGAAAAACCTAGGTCTACCAGGCCGTTCCGCAGTATAAAATCGCGAAACTCCCTCCTATCCAACCTATCTGTAAAGGCGGCACCCCCCCGCTTCTCATCCTCACCCTGAATACAATTAAAGTCACCAACCATCACCATCGGGACACCCTGGGTGGCAAGGTTGGTGGTCTCCTGCCAGAGGACTCTCCGAGCCCTGTAATCCGTACTCGCGTACACACCACACAGTACCCACGGGGCCGCTCCCGGTTCTGATACTATCATGACTACTTGTTGGGGGCAATTGTGGAAGACATCAACTGTCATCACTCCTCGCCTCCAGAGGACCAAAATGCCTCCCGACAGCCCCCGAGAGTCAACTGCATAGGTCTCCCAATCCCTTTCCAAACGTCGCCTCAAACGTTCAAGTCCCTCGCCGGATAATCGAGTTTCGCATAGGAAACAGATCTCCGGGCAGTGGACCTGTACTAATCGCTTAAAGGATGACATGAAAGACGGCTTGGCCGCCCCCCTACAATTCCAAGCTAGAATCATCATGGGTCACAGTCCACATAGTCGGCCTCTGACCCGTCCTCCCCTAGGGTCGCAGGGACGGCCACAGGCTCGACACCCTGGCAGCCCCCCTCCTCCTCCCCCCCGTGCGCAGAGAGAGCAACACTCATGACTGCTGCCCTAACACGCTGCACAACGGTGGGTATGTCCGTACCCCCTCCCAGCGGTAGCGGCTCGGCCTCCGCGGAAGGGGCGGATCGGCCCCCCGCCTCGTGTCCGCCTGAGGCCACATCCGCTGGCTGACCCAGGTCCGAAGGCAGAGGCCCAAACCGGAAGACTGGTGTCATCATGCCGCCAGCCTGCTGGTCTGGCGCAATCTGGGCCCCCACCCCCATATCAGACTGAGAGCGATCGCCCAACAGAATCTGGGCCTCCGAGCCCGCCCCGAGGAGCACCCGCGGATCACCGGTGCCCTGGGCGTGTGGGCCCTGGACCCATGGGCCGTCCTCAGCCCGCTCAGCCAGGGCTACCTGGCCCATCAGGTCCCGGGCCCGCTCCCCCAACGCTGGGGAAGCCCGCAGGCCCGGGGCTGACCGGGCACGCGTCGCGCCCCGTGCTGCGGGCGCGCCTCTGGCCGCACCCACCGGCCCGCGACCCCGGCGCCCCGTCCCCTGGGCCCGGGCGCGTTGGGCCGGCACCAGATCAGCCCGTTGGCCCATTGCGTGATGCGCATGGGCCGGCGGGCCCATCATTCCCGGGCCCCGTTGCAGACCCTGGGCCGCTATCGGCCTGGGCCTCTTCTGTGACTGGGCCCGGGCCGCAGCTGATCCACCAATCCCCGGATCAGCCCGCGGCAGGGCGAGCTCAAAACCCAGCCCCGAGTCAAGACTCAGAGCCGAGTCTGCTGGCTCGAGCAAGTCGTCGTCCCCGAGCCAGTCGGCCGGGTCGCTCTGAGGGAAAGCGGGAGGAGGAGCCAACAGTAGCCCGTCCCCCTCCGCCGCCGGTGGCGACCGTCGGCGCGCCACCTTGGCTGGCTTTTGCCAGCCCTCCGTGTCCGCCGGGGACACAGGAGCAGTCGGCGCAGTCGGCTGGTTCGCCGGAGATGGTGGCGGTCTCGAGGATGACCCAGCCCCAGGGTCGGGTCCGGTCATCACCCCCGGCCGCGGCAGCAGATCCCCCCGTGGGATTTTCTGCCGCGTGGCCACCATCCAGGGGCCGTAGACTGGCCCCTGGGCCTCCTCACCGCCACCCGAGGTCGGTGGATCTGCCTTCCCCCCATCTTCGTTGCCACCGGGGGCGCCTCCCTGTGTGCGCTGGGCTCCACCGGAAAACGGCACGCCGCTTCCACGTGCCCCATCCGCCCACAGCGAGAACAAATGGTTGGGACATTCTCGAAGACGAAGGGCTGCCACCGCACCTTCGTCTTCCCCTGTATCAGGACGCCGGGCCGCAACGGTTCAGTGGTGTCGATCGCCACTTTTACTCGGGCGAAACCCATCGCCGTCTGCTGCTCGGTAACCCCATCCACCGCCACCGGCTGGCCCGCCCGCGCCGCTATGTGAAGTATGGTCGAAGTCGACCAGTACTCCGGGGGCAACCGCGGCAACCGGAGCCACACCAGAGCCCTTTTCACCGTATCGTCCCCAGGCTCGAAGTCAGGGACCCACGGGCTCATGGCGAGGAGTTGCCCCGCCACCACCCACGGCCCCTCACTGAGAGCCCGATCCCGGTCCTCCGTCGACCGGAATCTCAAAGCTAGGAAGTCGTCCGCCAGCGGGACGGCCACCACTTCCTTGAGCTTAGTGCGGGCGGCCACATCCTTGGCCACCCATTCCGCCGGAATCCGGCGGCCAAAACTGCGAGCGATCAACGCCCGACCCTCCCACACCTGCCGAGCCGCCTCAATCGGCGCCTCCGGAGGCCGCAGACGTCCGGGAAGCGTCGGCTCAGGCGGTCTACTTCCTCGGCCGTGGGCCAATGGGTAACCCACGGCCCTGGCCTTGACCAGGCCGCAGGGCGAACCCCCCGACCCGATTGCTTACCATTGCCTCTCGCCTCCTTCGTCTCCGTCGTCGCCGGCTGCTTCCCCTTCCGATCCATGGTTCGGCCGTCCACCTGAAAACAGAGTTCAACAAACCAGGTGAAGCCAAGTTACCAGTTGTCCGTCCCGGCTGTGGCAGCCGTGAAGGTCTGCTCTCTCAGGATGCCGCAGGCCCGATCCCCTCAGGCGCCGGCGAACTCCCTCAAAGCTTCCTCCGCTCAGCCGCTTGCCCGATCTTGCTGAGGGAGTCGAAACCGCTCGGTAGAACGCCCCGGTCTCGCAACCCCAGCAGTCGTGTGGACCACGGCGACCTGCCAGAACACCCAGTTCCCCGGCCGATTGCCTCACGCACACCGCCGGTCAAAACTAGCCGTTGGGCTCTCTCTCTATATTCCAGAGTTTCTCACTCTAAACTCCTTTTCGATGCGCTTCTTTGACACGAACCAGTTTCTACTTTCGGCATCGAAAAATGTGAAAGATTCCCAAAACCAGAATTTTACTTTCGTGCACCACTAACCGAAAGGACCAATAAAATCAGCGACTTTCGAACCATAAATATTCGGACAAGCTTTATTTTTCATAAGCATCATTTATAAGCCCTTATTTCGGAACAAGAATCATATGGCGTGGGCATCAAAGAAAAAAAATAAAGGGCAAGTTTTCTACTTTGCCACATTTTTTTGGTGCCTATCTTAAAGAAGAATTCTTCCTATATGATGGGCGGTACGCACTAGTCAACTTTCTAATACACACTGCAAGCTTATTTGATAAGCACCTAACAATGCTCTAATATACTTCTCATACATAGTTTTCAAAAAATAATATTCATCAATTCTATACATAGTTTTTTAGCTTTATCTAATATAATAAATTATATGCATACCATTCCTTAAATTCCATGAGCTCTTAGGTGCAAAGATCCTAGAAAAAAAAAATTGAAAAAAAAGAAAAACTAGAGAGGAGAAGAAAAACGATGAGATAAACGTCTTGATAAGAAAGAAAATAGAGAGACTTATGAGGCTGACAGGCCTTGTTAGTAGATGAAGTTTTGTTTCTATTCAATTTTTGGATTTTTTAACAAAAAATGGGTGTTCAAAAAAATATGATAAAATAGGAGTCCCACCTTCTATATCCTATGGTCCCTGTCTCATATGATTTTTGTTCCTTAATTGGTGTGAGGACCATATGTCTGGTTCCTCAAGTATGGCTCTTGAGCTTTCATCTAATAAACACCATTAATCAGCATTCTGCACAAGAAAAGGAGATGGGGCAGCCCCTCACAATTCACAAACAGAGGGGATTTGTGCTGCTCCAAGGTACGCAATAAAACCACAAAATAGATAATCTCAATAAAGTTCTTATTCTCACTTATATAGGAATTATTACATTCACGGAGAAGGGAGTCGGCTGCAAAGTCCACAATATATATCATATGGTTACATAAAAGCCTCGGCATGTCCTTCTAAGCCCTGAGCTGCTCGATTTTCTTCTCGAGCTCGTCCTTCTTCGCGCCCACCACCCTGCCCACCTCGCTTCCTCCCTTCACCAGCACGAACGTCGGCATCGCCTGCACCTGCCACTGCTGAGCCACCTCCTGAAAATTTTTGAAAATATGATAATAAAAAAAATCAAATCAAATCAAAATTTGAAAACCCCAAACCCTATTCCCATCTCATTCTCTGCAGCCGCAAAGTTTTTTTTAATATAAAAAAAAAGAGAGAAGAGAAAAAAATCCGATACCGAGAGCTCGTCGACATCGATCTTGACAAAGACCACGTCGGTGTACTTGGCTGCCATGGCCTTGAAGGCCGGCTCGATGAAGCGGCATGGCCCGCACCACGACGCCGAGAAATCGATCACCATCTTGCCCATCAAGCCATCAACAAATCAATTACTCAAGAAACGAACCGATTAGAGATTTAAGCAACAATCCATGAAGTAAAATGGCAGAAGGGATGGGATGAAATGGGGGAGGGAGGAGAGGAGTAGAATACCAGCTTGGAGGAGTCCTTGTGGGACTTCCAATGATCGTTCCAGGCATTCTCGGAGTGGATGGCGACGACGGGAGAATTGCCCTCGTCGGCGGCGGGGGAGGAGAAGAGCTGCCCCATTTTCCCTCTCTCGTTATTCTTCCCTCACTCGCTCTATGGTCCCAAGATATTTGCCGGGTGGTCCCTTAAATAGCTGCGTGGCTGCTGGACCCCGTTTTCGTCTATTTCTGCTGGCAGCTGGACGTGGGTTTCGGATTCTCTCACCACCCACGGTGGGCTCGAATTCCGTTCCCACCGACGGTTTCGGCTACCTACTTGTTTATCGAGAGAGAAGATGGTTTCTCCCTTCTCCATGCAGCCGGGACCACCGTTGTCATCGCGACGACGTCATCTACGACAGCTAGAAACATCTAGAACCCTCCGTCATCACGACGACATCATTTAGGACAGCCAGAAATATCTGAAAGCCCAAAATTGTTCTTATCTTGTGGAAGCCCCCATCTGCTGGCAATGTGAAGGTGAATTTCGACGGAAGTCTGTCCAATAGTATGGACAGTGCAGGTATGAAATTTATGATCAGGAGTCATGACTCGGAGCTAATTATGGCGGAAGGACGATATGTGGCTGGACTGACATCTATTAAAGCGGAGCTCAAGGCAGTATGGGAAGACATTGCCCATGTAAGATGAGTGTTAGAGACAGAGTGCATCTTGCTAGAAGGGGACTCAGCCACAGTGATTGACTGAATTGATCTGGAGGGTCGAGGAGGAGGAACAACCCTCTGTTGCGTAACATCTGAAAGATGGTGGGCGACTGTAGGGCATTTCAAATAGAATATATGCGCCATGTTATTATTGATATGACTTCTGGACTAGCATTTTAGCCCCAAGCATTCACATTCAAACGTGAAGGTGTTTCCTTTTTTTCTTTTAGTTTCAGTAAATAAGGTTATCTTTCTTTGATGCCACCAATACGTATAAGATTCTGAACTTTGTTGGTAGCATGCATCACATGCGTCGTGTGCTTAAACCATGCTTCAATTAGCTTTTACAATATTATGCTTTTTCCATAATGGGAAACTCAGCATTTCTTAATCGGATTAGTAAGTTGGTCGAGAATGATGGTGATAGCAGGAGGATAAGAATGAATAAATACAGGGAGGCACCAAGCATCTAATCCAACCGTAAAATATGATCATTACCAGGGACTGGCAAATTCCTCAGGCCTTTTCAAGCATGATATGCTCGAGATCTAGCATCATTCCAACTCAAATTCTGTGACAAGCAACGACTCCAATCAGTCCAATGACAGTCAACGCAAATTAACAATAGTAAGTTCTTCGTGAAGGTGTTGCCTTCTTAACAAACCACTAATCGAGTGCCCTTGCAATGGTAATAAAACAAACTTTATCCCCAGGCAATTAACTGCCCTTCATATCAGCTACTGACAAGGAAAATTATTCTCCCAACGATTAGCAACATTTCATCATAGTCATTCAAATGCCCAGAGTAACCCCACTTGGAGCATACACCAATTAGCAGAATTGATGTCTGTTTGAAAGGAAGCCATAATGTTTAACTTACAAACTTGGAACCACAAGATCAGCTTCTTTTCAATGGATGAGCTTTCATGTTACAATTTCAGCTTTCAACGCAGTTCTTCCATAACCGTAGCAAAACAGCTGCCAACTTCTTGACATTTGTATTAAAGATCTACCACTGTACAGTATTTATTAAGAGAAAATTTAAAGTAATCTATGTATACAAAGATGCATAGTCTCGAATGGGCATAATCTGTATGGCTCTGCCCCTTTGATCGAAGATAATAATGCAACCTCATACATAAGAGTGGGCATAATCTGTATGGCTCTGCCCCTTTGATCGAAGATAATAATGCATGATTTAGATCGTGGAATGCAACCACAAAATCACCATCATCCTGCATCCGTTCATGGGTTCTGGCCTGGAGTCCATTCAAATCTTGTATTCTTCTGTTTTTGGCCAATGTGTCGTCTCACTGCTTTCTGATTCACCTCAAAAATGAACCTCATGTCTCTGATCTGCAAGCACCATCAAATGCAATAGATTAGATTGTTACCGACCTAACATTTCATATTAATGAACGAGTGAGTGCCTCTGGATGCCCGTCACCAATTAAAACATCAAAGAGCAAAAAACCGATAAAGAAACATGCATCAAAAATTCAGATGCATGTGTCAAGACTACTCCATATGACAACTACCTATGGGATATGTTTATTGATACATCCAGCAAAAAACAAAAGCATCAGTCTCCTTAAGTATTAAATAAAAATGAATTATTTGACACAGCTTGAGGGGATAGTGTTGTGTATGTAAGATTTGTGCCTTAGAGATGAATGTATTTCCTTGTATCAAACCGCCTTGTCTTTTTATCTCTTCATTTCCAAGTTAAAGGAAAACCAGGGGGCTTTGCATGAGCTTACACTGCATAACAACTGCTCTTTGGATAAATTATTGCCTGTGCCTGGTTACCTCCTTATATAAAGAAGAGCAAAAGTTGCCTGATTTCAAAGATAAATGACAGAAAAATGGAAGTGTGTGAAACAAATTCAGCACTACGGTCATAGAAATTGTCGAGTTTTGATGGATCTTAATCTAGTTGATATTTGTAAAGGCAGCTTCATATAGATGGGACAAGGCTTTTTGGCATTTGGCTTTGTTGTATGTATATATGCATGCGCACAATGGTAAAAATTATTGTAAGGAAGTAATTAAAAGAATAGCATCCATGGTTATATCCAATATCATCATTTTCATGAATCAAAAAAAATGTAATAATAAGCAAGTTTCAAAAGAAATGTAATCATTCAAATGTTGCAAACAGTAACCATCCCATACCTCGATCAAAGAACCTGAACTTAGATTTATACGCTTTTTAGCCGCTACTTCCTTGCTGTTGACAAAGATTGAACACTTTCCAGTATTCTTCAAGAGAAATAATCCATCATCATCCATCTTTATAATTGCCTGTGTAAGGAGAGATCAAAAAACAGTTCTGCAAAAGTGAGGTGCATATAAAATGCCGAGGTAACTAATTATACATTTTAGTAAATTGAAGTTAAAATGAGACCACAAATCAATCTTCCACAATATTCATGCAACTTGAAGCATCTTCTAACTAAACTTTTTCTTAATAAATTGTTATCAGTTAACAGTGGAGAAACAATAGTCACCTGACGCCGAGATATTTTATTAGCACGTCCTTCTCTTCCTAAGTCAATGTCAACTTTTACATCTTCTGTCGCTCTTCCAAGTGATACCTTCATGTTTAGAAAAGATTAAATTATCAAAGGAGGCAAGCAATGACAAAATATGTGAATAAACTAATTACGTGGATTACAAATGAACTTTATACAACTTATATAACAAATTTATACTGGAAAAGATAATGTGGCATAGCATTGACAGCAATCCCATAAATCTGCTGACAAAGAAAACCCATAGCATTTTAGATAATATTATAGTCTTGTAAAACAAAAAGGAGCATTACGAAATGAAATTCTCAACTACCACTCGATATGTAAGTTTTCACTTAGAAATTCTCACCCAAGATAAGCAATCCATGGGCACCACCTAAAACACATTGTCACATAATGTTTGGATTTTGATTTTGGGATTGGATCTGCTACTTGCATAAATATAAAAACAAATAACTATGATGCCATCAAGTTGGGATCACTTCATGAATCCTACTTTATTTTCGGTTCCCATACAAGAGTAAATACTGCAAGATAAAGAGTCTCCAAATCATTTTCAGTATGTCCACTGAAGTTTTTGGGTCTACTCTTGCAAGCTAAAACCAGTATCTAAACATGCTTCTTGGTGGCACTATCTCTGGTATAGTTCCATATGCCCAAAGCATCTCTTAACAGTAAGCCCTCACTTTGCCATCCACTACCAATGCCAGCAAAACCTTTGTTTAAAGAGCCAATTTCTACCTAAGCATCCTAGTTCTGCCAAATTTTTTATATCAACACCCTCATAACTGCTAAGTTATGCTGATAAGCCCACCTCTTTAACCAACAATCTGATCCATTCAATATATTTAGTCCTATTACTGTTTTGTAAATATATTCCTTGAAGACTCAGCAGCATACTATTATTGCATGGAACATATTTCACCTTTAATCTTATTGAAGACAAAACCTCTTAAATATTCTCCAAAAGGACCAACTGACAAAATGGGACCTGAATCAAGGCAAGGATGTGATCCATCCTGCAAGACGGTACAACTGAAAACAAGATGCAGTAAATAGAAGCTCAAATCCTCAAGATCAAAAGTTCAACCACTCATAGAGACAGTCTGAATACCTGACTACCATATTGATATCATTTCTCATATATGGGTCAAAAATTTAACTTGAAGGCTCTTTATTATCCAAGGCGAGGAGGCAGAGGGGCGTGTAGAAATTGCAAAGGACCGATCTTGCAAGCCAAAGTTTTTGGGATATTATAATAACCTTTGAGATCAACTACAGTACCGTAGATATTTTCAAATTGCAGGATCAACGACATCTTGATTCCTATTACTTCTTGTTTTCTATTCCTCCTCTTCTCAAATGAATGGAAAGGTTCATGTCACATATCCTACATATTGGAAATATTATCCCTATAGAGTGGCTGACCATCCAGACAGCCCCTAACTGAAGCCATTTAGGTAATTAGAAGAATTACACACTTAATTATACTTGTAAAATCAGAATGCAGTAAAAGCAGAATCCATAACAATTAAAATGCCTGGTTGAGTAAATACCTCCGGACTTTTTATGAAATACTTCAAACGGCGGCCATAAAAAACTGCAAAAGCTCCATGAGATAAAATAGCTCTATTCATAAAAGAGCGAGCACCTTGCTCCAACCTCATGATGGCCTTCTTGCTACCCGCAGACTGATACCTCGACACTGGTCATGAAAACAGAAGGGGAATAGGGTCAGCAAAGCAATGCCACTATGATATTGTAAGCAGTCCCACCTGAGCACATGCATATAAGAAACACAACACAAAATCATATGGTTACATATACCACAGGAAAATGCAAAGAATAATGCCTAAATCTGTTAAACATGGTCCTTTAGAAAAAAGTAAAAATTCCCAAATTATTCCATTTTTGTGATTTTAATTGTCGAATACAATTAGCTGTCATCGTACTAGCATTCTAAAGCCTTTTATTTCTTTTAAAGTCATTTTAGGTTTTTAACTAATGTAAAAATTTCCATATGCTTAAACCATTTCATTTATTTTTAAGATTGTATGCAAATTAATACTGCGGTCCACCATACATCCACCCCTTTTCTATACTAATGTCAAAAAGAGACGGTTTAAAATTTTAGGAATATTTCTAGCAATATTCCATTATATTTTGTTCCCAAAATACCCTAGATTCCAACTCATCTCTCTAGTGAATCCAATCAGATCAAATTAAGGAAATCCTGCTAGCAAATATATTTCTTTTTCAAAAGCACCAAACTTTAAATGGTTCGTACTCAAAATCTGTCTCAAATATCCCAACCAATTGGGAAGCCAATTTATTTCCTTCCTCTAAAAGAAGAGACTTAAATGGTTTCCATTTAGAATTCATCTATTATGTACATCTTCCACATAGATGCTACAAAATCGTATACTATCAGATTTTTTTCCCCTCTTAACAGACTTTCTTAACAATTTTAACACCTCCATTCTATAATAAATCCGATCTCTAGATTTTTTGTTCTAATCATTTTGATCCAACTCTCCCTTCCTTATATTCTTAATTGTTGTGTCATCATATTACAGTTTGTAAATAGGTATGTCATATTCACGCCTTTCTTCATGAGTACTCCATTTTGATTCTCTCTCACTCTAAAGAAAAAAGAAAAGTAAATGAAAAGTAAGATTGCATTTAAGAATTCAAGTTAGTCAAAAATCAATAAATTGTCACATGATGAGTGTTTACATAGCTTAGGCACCCATGCAGTGCCTTGGGGTGCCACACGCTAAAGCTAGCCCTAAGTCCCTCACCCAAACAATATATACAAACCAACAGCAATCTAGCCATATGACCTAGCGTGCATTTTTGTGCTTCCCGTTCAACACCTCTATCAAACCGAACTCTTTCAACAACCTGGAGTGTATACAAGCAACTCATCTTGTCAAGTTGACCACAATGCTTGTGCGCACCTTCATGCCACTGAAATACTTTTCTTATGTGTGTTCCACAACCAGGCACCGCTGTGTTGTCTCAAGGCTTTGCCCCTCGATAAATACTGCATACCCAAACGCCTCTCTGCCCAATAAAGCACCCCGTGCAACAATTTATCCAATAACTCTAATCCACAAGCCTACTTTGTGACCCTTCAAATAACCATAGACCAAACACGCATGGCACAACCCCACAATGCCAAAGTATTGCATAAGGCTTCTAGACAAGCCAAATACCTGTGCCGTGAAGCTATATTGCCAAACTGACACATCCCGCAGCTTATGAAGCCACAGATGACCATGCACATCTAAGTCCTTGCATGCCTCTGTTCATGGCCATATTGCCCAACATTTCCATAGAATATTTGCACATCACCACGAGACATATCATCCTAGTCATCCCAGTAAATGTTCATTGATCGACAACAATTCTTTACAATCTCTATCCAACTTCTTGGTACGACACATTGACCTCCAACCCCTTGGCCCAGTTCCAAGGCACTATATCCCAACATCAGTACTTTATCAGCCACACTTTGCACCATGGCTGACCAGCTATGGATCCCCGAATGGCACTGTACTACCTCACAATTTATGCAAGTCTTGCCTATCAGGGTGGGCCAAACCCTTGCCTAACTATGTCCTACCGCTTGTACAAGATCCAACATGCATAGGGTAGACTGAACAAACCCTCCAGGTAAAACGTCGAAGAAAATCCCTCCATGCAATATGTTAGGTCATCCAACTAATATCACCCCGGATATCCCTACACGAGAATGCTCAGATAGGGGCCCCACCTCCTATAGGCTTGGGGCAATTGAGCTCCATTTGTTGATGGTTCAAACTGCTCCTCAAAATTCAAGATATCCTCAAGTTTCTAATGTACATTCTGGCAGTTTGTTGCCCAGCCTTAAAACATACTCTGAGAGGCCCCCGCAACCATGCCACAATCATGTTATGACAAAGGCTTACCTCACCTCCCTACTACCTTAGCTAGGCATCCAGCCCTCTGCACCCAGGGGTTCAAAGATAAATGAAGCTTACACCCCAGCTCAATCGCATCTCTCGCCCTGCAACATGCAAGGCTCATGTCGGCACACCTTGCAGAATGCCAGCACGTTAGGGTAAATGGCATCACAATCATCCATTGAATGTTTTCAGCTTTCTACGTTAATATTTTTTTATTTTTACATTCGAATTTATTTTTTGGTGCACCTTTATTCCATTTGATATTTTGCTTTTTTCTTTTTCAGTTTATTCTATATTTTTAAAACTTTTCCTTCTCTCTCATTTTTGCAACTCATTTGTCAACTACTCACAAGCTATGGATCCCTCCAAAAGGTTTTCATTTATCCACTTAAATCTCTCATTACTTGATTCCCCTTCCTTACATAATAACATCATCCAACTTAACCCATGTATCTCTTTTCTTGCATATATGTGTAATCGATCTTCTATAGTTTCCTTGCATACCTTGCTCATTCAAACTGGTCTAAGCACTCCCTTTACACGCTAACATGGCAATGCAACTAAAAGTGATGGATGTGCACTTTTCCAATCAATGGTTGTGAGTGTTTACAGCTACACAAGAAAAATCATGTGTGGACCTCTGAGTATTATTTTTCAATCTCTCTTCCCTCTCTCCCTTGCCATATTTGCATTACATTTATGAAAACATACAGGCATATTTGCTTCCACAACATGTTGCTCGTACATACATGCATCACATGCAATCAAAAAAAAGAAAAACCAGAGGGTTAATGTTTGAAAATGCCAATGTTTTAGTTGCCATGAGCAAGTATTACCTTCCCTGGTGAAAAGGCTGGAATCCTGATCATAAGGACCTAAGTCCATGCCAAGTATCTACAAAAATGTGTGAGTAAATAGAACGATCATATCAGCATTGCAGGTTCGGAATATAAATCATCAGAAATGGAACCTGAAAGAACACATAAAAGCATTATTTTACTTAACCAAAGAAAAGGCCAGATATTTTTTACCATAGCCTCAATGTCAGAAAAGCTGGGTACTTCATTTTCACTGTCAGAAATTTGCTCTTCTTGATCTGAAGTAGACATATTTGCCACTGGATCTAAAAGACCCAACTCTGCAGAAACCAAATCTGCATGGGATGGCACAAAATTCCATTGTGTTGCTTGTATATCTGCTTCCTCTTTGCAACCATCAACTATGCTTAAGGCATAGAGTTTAGAATGATCAGACACCTGAACTGGCTTCTCTATAAAAGAATCAATAGACGTGTTGGATTTGCCAGGTTTCCCTGAATCTTGAGTTGTACTTTCTTCCTTCAAGGCAGCAACTGGGGCTGAGGGTAAGGCAACATTTGCTGATGTGCATAAATTCGGGTCATCAACAGCAATGCCTGCAAATCTGGAGACTCCAGCTATGGAATTACTTTTAAAGGACTCAGCTTCTACCGTGCAACCATCAGTTGAGAGCATCGTGCCCACTTTTAGTGATGTGGATGACTTTGCCTTCATGGAGGATAGAAGAGGATGTGCAATTCCCAATTGTTCCTCCTTTACCATGGTTAAGTCTTTAAAAGTATGTTTCCCATCATTGGATAACATCTTGATAGAGGAGGAAATCGGACCACTTTGTTCCTTAGAAGTGTGTTCCCATGTAGACATAGGAACTTGTGGAAGCACTTGAGTGGGTAAAAAGACATCATCATTGCATGGGATTTCAGGATCCTCTGTGTTCAATGTACAGATTACAAACCCTTCGAGAGGGTCAATAATATGATGTTTTTTCAAAGAAGAAGATGGCAGATTAACTTCTGAAACACAAAAACCATGATCATTATCATGGACAGAACATATCTGATCACAATTATCATTGGTCCCACCAGGACATGTCCCTTCAGGAATCATGATGCATGAGTCCAAAACCTCAGTAGCTTTGGGATCACTTGAGTTGGGGGCATCATCTTGATGTGTGTCGCTAGGAGAATTCAACAACATGGAGCCTAGACCATTTAGGCAGGAGTTATTTTCAATATCTTCCTCATCCACATCAATGAAAAGGAGCCCCTCGTCATCAGCAAAATCTATGTTAGAAAAATCCATGAAGTCACTTTCTGAGATTACTGCTGCGTCATCTAAGCCAGCATCAGACATCCCATGATTCGACTTGGGTTCTGAGGTGATAGCATCACATCCTGGCATATCCATGTTCTTACTATCATTAACAGTGAGAATCTCATGTTCTTTTTCTTCAAAGTGCATACCCACTGCTATAGTTGGTGCAGACATGTTCTGAACCGTTCCCCAAACAGGCAGGCCGGGTGCTGGAGATGAACATCCAAGTTGATGGAGCGAGTCCCCACATTCTGGAACTTGCGAACTTATGTTATCTTTTCCTGCAAAACCATCTTCATTACCATCATACTGGTCAAGATTAGTTTCTGTAACTTCGT
Source organism: Phoenix dactylifera (assembly GCF_051530095.1). Lineage (NCBI taxonomy): Eukaryota > Viridiplantae > Streptophyta > Magnoliopsida > Arecales > Arecaceae > Phoenix > Phoenix dactylifera. The sequence continues at coordinate 454,357 of NC_143198.1, forward strand.
TGTCATATGGGTTGCTCGTTGATAATGGTTGCAGTAGCTTAATGTCCTGTACATCTTGACAGGCTTTTAAAGAATTAAGATCCTCTCTAAGGATCTGCAGATGATCTTTTTGTATGTTGTCATGTCCAAGTGACTGATTTGCATTATTTTCTCCTGCTCTGTCAATTGACGCAGAGGAAATATTCTGTGTGTATCCATATAAGCAGTCCCTATCTACTATCTGATCTGGAAGTTCATCTTCAACTGAGTTCACATGCTCTGTACGAAATGCATGGCAAGCAATATTACCACAGGCAGCAGCAGAATCAACCCTCAGCATATCAGAGAAATCATGTTGTCCATTATGATAGTCAGTTTCTTGATGTCCGTAACAATTTAAGAAAGGCTCCCCTAGGGAAGTATCATCAGCTGGATGCTGACCATGAGGTTCTAACTGGTCTCCACAGCCATAACTATTGCCAGTACTGATGTGTGGGCCTTGTGGCATAAGAAAGCCCAGATTAGCAGAACTACAAGGTTCATTACAAACTCTCTTTCGCATGGCATAGTAATGACTTCGTATGCTGTCCCCTTTTCGTTTCCCACATAAAGAATCTTTTCCTTTGGAAGTGCAAGTTCGATTAGCTTTGGGAGGATTGGATATGGAAAGTTCAATCTCAAATTCAATAATACGAGCAGATGCCTCGGCTGAGATATCTGGATCATAGAGAAGTGAATACCAACGGTCCTGTAGTTCTTGAAGAGTAAATTGACGAGAAAAGGGCACTGCACCTTTAGCCAATGACTCCAAGGAAGCACCAGCCTGTGATATACAAGGCATCAAAAAATGCTTTTGTAAATTCAAGACTTAATGAAACATTAACAGTGGCAATTAAACCTTAAGCAAGCATCTAGGATAAATAAGATGAAAACACGGCAAAAATTTTCTGATATGGACCCAAATCACCCAATATTATACTAATTCAAAATAGTGCATTTCAAACACTCCCTGTGGCCAGATTTTCATGATATCTGCTCATATGTTCCTCATAAGTTACAAACTCCTCATCGCATGCGTATCCATCCTAAATCATAAAACAAGGTTACACCATGTAGGTAGGGTTGGTCCTAGATGCCAAAAGAAACATTAGCCAAAGGGCTCAAATTTAGTAGAATATAATCGGTAGTATGTTAGAAGTGATGATGCCGTTAAAACTTTAAGATATCATCCGAATATAAGTAACATCAGATCCTTAAAGCATTCTTGCCAAAAGCACTTTGACATATGTTTCATTAGAACTATATAAAGGAATCCACATATTTTATAAATAAGGGGATATGTAGTGAAAATGTACATATTGGGCAAACACCCAGGAAATGTTCATCGGTAGATGCAGTGGTTGGCCCTGAAGTTACATTGTCTACGAACCCTTAGAAATATCATCAGGAACTCCAAGTTAAACAATTATCATCCACTGCCAATTTTCTTTATAGATTAAGCTGCCTTCCGTATTAGCACTTTCATCGGGTTGTTCATGAAATACAACAACCTGATCATAGGTGACCACCAGAAAAGCTGGTGAATTCACACCACAAATTTGTTTTTCTAATAAACCCACAACATTTGTTAGTGAAATAACAAATAATTATTTATATAAAAAAGTGTTCACCGTCCTTCCCCCCTTCAATCAATGCATTACCAATAAGTATACCATTTCTGTCTGCAAGTTAAATAAATGGATTTTTGGGGATTAGAACCTTGAGTTTCTAGTCTCTATGGAACTCTTCTAAACAAGCCATCAAACTGAGTGCATCCTATGCAACAAACATATAAGAATTGCTTCTAGTGAACGACTATGGCTTGCATCTAGCCTCATGAACCAATCAAGGCCTTTCATTCTCATTGTACACAACTCTCTGGCTCATGGCTGTTGCTGTTCTTATGTTCGTTTATCTGACCAATTGCACTCTTTCCTCAAATCCTCCTAAAAATACTTGATAGACTCATCCATTCTATATTCATCCTATCCTCATGGGGCCTCCTTATTATCCACCAATTTGATCAATACATAATAGCTAGTCTTATATTCTATTTTTACAAAAATGAGAAGCTTGAATAATACTAACATTTGCATCAAAAGGCAGATTGCCACTTCAGTGACCCCAATGTAAAAGCATAGATTACATGCAATTGTTATAAAGGTTTACGGCTGTCTGCAGCATTAATATGCCAAGCATGTACCTATACCTTAGAAAGAAAAGAGAGAGAGAGAGAGAGAGAGAGAGAGAGAGAGTATTTCAACAAAATCATAAGTACCACACTAATATCATGTTATAGCTAAATCTCACTTTAGTCTAGCTGAAGTAGATTGGATTCAAAGAGATAAAGTTGCCGACCAATTAAAACAACTTTATTAGAATAGTGAATGATTTCATGTTTTCCACAAAAGGGAATGGTGCAGGCAATTTGAACTTTAAACTATATGGTATTGACATGCAACCAAACAGGTGCTCTGAAACTAACCTTGGTAGTAGAAATTTTCTATCTAGGGAATGAACTTGCTTTGGAAACTCCTCAAAAACTCAAATTCCACCAGCTTCCTAAGCACTTCCTATTTTAAGGTTTTAAATTGTCTTCCTCCCTAGACCCGCTCCTGCACCCATTCCTGATTCTGGCAACTAAAGAACTAACAATGACATGCTGACCCAAAAATTATGCTGCTTGATAAATATTAATTATCCATTAGATGCAGTCACAAATATCTGGAGAAATGCACCCTACTGGAAGTCAAAAGATGCACTTCTCAAATGAGATGCAGGGAGAGATATTGGTTGGACATGGAAAAAGCTAGGTGTCAAGAAACAGTTATGGTGGGAGTCAAGGTGGGCGTCTATTTTTCATTTTCCCCTTTGTCATTTTGAACTAGCACTCCAACACCAACTGAGGTTCATTGCAAATTTGCAGTACCAAAAGGGGTTGGCTCTTTCAAGGAAACGAACCTTCTGCGATAAGAAAAACTTGGTCGGATGGTTGCAGCAACTATCTGAGCTCGTAAAAAAATTATGGTGACACACAAGGTCCATGTTACCTGGTTAGATTTTATAGCCAAAACATTCATAAAGCCAATTTACAGAAAATAGTCCATTATTTATGTTAATGTGATACCAATATTTTCCCTAATAGGAACTTATCACTGAGAGCTTCCAATCAGTATCACGGCGTTCTGCTGATTGCTACCCTTTCAAGGGTGACAAAGGCACACAATTATACATTTGCACAACTTTAAAGTAGCAAACGAGTAAAATCAAGACAGTACTGGTTACAGTCATCTCATATACAAGGTTAAACTAAATTAAATACGAGGCGTTCCCTGCGATTGCTATCAAGTATTAACTTTTAAATTTAATAGAGGCGTCACGAGGTTGTGCTCCATTGAAAGCTCTAATTCCTCTTAATTTCGAGAAACTTTGGTAGAATTATACTGAGGAGAACAGAAATAAGATGAAATAAAGCTAAACGGCATCTCAATATCCAATTTCCTCCTAAAAAAACCCTCAAATCTCGAAACAGAAATACATTGTAAGAAGTCATCGCAAAAACTTTCGGATGAGCAAACTATCAAAAGTTTTAGACGACCTCAAGATAGATAAAAGTATAGATAAAGAAAACAAGTCGAGTATTAAAATTTGTTGGTTAATTGCAATGGTCGAATACATTGAATCAGGATAAAATGAAAGGAACAAAGAGAACGCGAGATCTGGCTACCTCCATGGCGTTTTTGAGCAGGAGATCGTCCTCTCGGATCCACTTGGTTAGGGTTGTGAGAGCTCCCATCTTCGGGGTTGGGGTTGGGGTTGGGGTTCCCCGGGCGGCAGGGGGGGAGAGGGGCGCAGGGCTGGAGATTGGTCAAGGCGACGGTGGGGCGTGCGGGGCGAGACAATGGTTTAGGGTTTAAGGTTTGGCGAGGAGAGGGAAAGCCGGGTGGGGCTGCGAATTGATCGGGCCGCTTCGTGATCCAACCCGGACCAGGACTTCGGTCTGAACCGCTCCGGCCGCAACCGCCCTTGGAGAGTCCTGGGTCGAGTGGGAGACCCGACTGCCTGGCCCGTCGTACCAAAAGCGAAAAGTGTTGTTCCTGGTACGAACAGGGTCGTACCGTGAACAAAAAAGAATTCTGAAATGACCACCGTCAAGAGGGTCAGAACTACAACTATTATTTCCAAAATGATTAACCTCCAAAACGAAATTTTATATAACCATGAAACGCTGTACGGCATCTACACTTACATAAAGATCGATCACTAATCAAAATAAAATTCCTAACTCTTAAAAATATGTATAATTAATAACTATTGATCTATCTAACTCTAATAGAAAACGCAAGCAAATTAAATCTAGATCGGATAGAAAATAGCTCAAAAAATCACAATAATTTATGGCAGCATCCAAATGACTGCATGATGCAAAATGAATTTTTACATATTTTTCATGCCCATAGGAAGTGCTTATATTGCCCTGAAGCACCCACTGAAGCGATACGGTAGCAGGTCTTAAGATGATAGTGGAGGTAAGGCGAGCTCATCTCCTGTATCCGTCGTGTGTGTGTGTGTTGATGGAGAGGACGGTGCTGTGTGTGCGTGGTGGAATGCTCGGAAGGAGACGAGTGAATGCTTTATTGATGGATCTTATAAGGTGGGGTGTGAAGCTACTCCCATAGAGGTGATTCCACCGGCACCGCGAACACGAGCAATAAGAGAGATGCTACCATGGGTAACCAAAGGCCGTAGAGGTTGTTCCTGGGCGTATATGACTAAGAAGGTGATTAGGAGGTGGAACGACTTGGTAAGCGACACTTTAACAAGGTGATTGAACTCCCTGTGTAAAATTCTGGGAGCTTGCACAAAATGAAGGCTATCCCTGATTGGGAAGACTCTGGACTGCTGACTTGGTCAAGAGTTTCTCGGAAAGAGCCTTGCAAAGAGATGGAAGCTCACCTCTCTGCCGTATATTGTTTTTTTTTATTTTTTTGAATATGTTTATACTAGAATTGTATAAATCATCCGTTTTAGTGAAAAAAAATTATATATATTTTTCTTATTGCAGCCAACCGTTACATTTTTTGATTTCAACTAGAAAAAGACTATTCAGAAGTCATCACACAAGGGGAATTATGAGAGTAGAGTCTCGGCTGCTTGTGCTTGAGCCCTGGAATGCAAACTACAAGGCTCCTAAAAACCCCATCAAGCATGCCGTTGTTTTAATTTTGTGGTGCAAAGCATGCCTTGGTTTGGATGCGCATGGAAGAGCTTCCGATGGATGAAATCAAACAGAGGAGCTTTGCCAAGGTATGCATTTTGGTGGCTCTAGACAACCCGTGACCGCTAGTGTTTTCCACTTTTTGGCCCTTCCATTTGATCCAGTGAATGTTTTTATTATTAGTCAAACTTCTTATTTATCCATTATATCGAACACAAACTATTATGACTTCTTTAACCAGAGCAATTTTTATTATGCTGTTTACCTGATTCTACCATCTTGATTACCGAGTCATGATTCACGAGTCTCGGAATAACTAGCACACAACTAAACAACAACAAAATAGTTCCAATTTTATTATAGGCAGACCTGGCCGGCCAATGAAAACCCCTTCCCAAGTACCAATCCTGCTGTACTATTATTTTAGTTAATCAAAATTACTCGAACCTCCAAAATCCGGTCCACATTGGTTACATTTCTTTAATCTTAAAAAAAAATGGTACATATTTAATGAGCATGTTTGCGGCGCTGAGTTGAAAACAGCCTGAAAAGATACTACTTACATCTGTTTATGATGCCAAGTTGAAAGTAGCCTATAAAAGATATCACTTATGCCACGAACATACTGGAGTGGAGTGCATCCACCTTAAAAGGAAACGCTGCAGTAGTAGTGATCGACTGGCTTCAGCAGAATGTTGAAAGACACAAACAAAGTGCTTGGCATCTGTTGCTGCATGACGTGTGTTTATGAGGAGGCTTGTGTCTTTCCAGACCATTTATGTATTTCGAAAGGTAAATAATATAGTGAATTGTATCGTCTCTCTTACCCATCATTCGGAAGACTTTTTATGAAATAGTTTTTAGTCCAACTTGTTGTTTTTTTTTAATGACTTTATAAACGCAACCACATGTGTATACCATAAGATGTCATAGTAAAAATAATAATAATAATAATAATGATCGAGAAAAAAAAAAAAAAAAAGGAAAAAGAAAGAAAGAAAGAAGAAGACCCTGAGCAAGTAGCCACCAAGTAGCCTGCCATTAATAAGGCCGAAAAGCGGTGCGACCCCGTGAGCACCATCATACGGCTCCCAAAAGTCTCCAGTGCCCACCACATCACCGATCGCTTCATCTACCGTACACCGTACACGAATCTCAAATTCAAGCCCTTTCGTTGCGGTTCCCCACTTCCCCCCACCCCAACTCTGCTGCCCCCAATCCCCTCCCATCGCCTCCCCTCGGAACCCCTACCCCGCCGCTCCAAATCGGCAGATCCCCCACGTCTCCTCGCCCTTTATTTCTCTCCCTTCCCCCCGGCTCTCCCTCTAGACCCTTTCCTCTCCCCCCAGCAGCCATCGCATCCCATCCGATAGAGGAGAAGAGAAGAGAGAGAGTGGGGTGTTCTAATGGCGTCGGGCTCGGGGGCAGCGGAGGCGGCGGAAGGGCCGGTGCTGAGCCTCATAAGCAAGCGGCTTCGGGCTCTGCGGAAGAAGCACAACCGCATCATCCAGATGGAGGAGAGCCAGGCCCAGGGAAAACCCCTCAACAAGGAGCAGGAGGAGCTCCTCCGCTCCAAGCCTGCAGTCACAGCCCTCATCGATGAGCTCGAGAAGCTCCGCTCCCCCCTCGTCGCCGCCCTCCACGACGAGCTCTCCCGCTGCCCCTCTCCGCCGCCCCAAGACCCCCCCACTCCCCCTCCCCTAGCCGTCGCCGCCGAGCCCAACGACAAGGCCGTCGAGGACATCCTCGCCTTGCTCTATTTCGGCTGCCTCTTCGATATCAGGCCGCAAAGCGAGTTCACCTCCATGATGCTCACCCGGACGCACGAGCGGGACTGCTGCTTGACGTATGATTATGTGACCGACGACGCCACCGATTTGCTCGGGGAGCGCGACCTCGACGCGATCTCGGCGCTCGGCTCACTCGTGACCTCGAGGCAGGCCTACTCCGGGGTCTCCCACAAGAACGCGCTTCTGGGATGCGTCCAGCACGCCAAGCTCTGGCTTCAGAAGTCCGATCAGCCCATCCATTCGGGAGAATCCGTGACCTGTATCTATCTGCCATTGGCTTCTCAATGACTTGTTATTTTCTTAATTGATTTTTTTATTGATTTCTTGGTTTTTGACTTTTGGTTTGGTTTGCAGATGCTGGGTTGAGGGAGAAATTGAACAAGATTATGGCGTCGGACTACTTCACCACGACCCCAGAGATGAAAGCTCCGGTAGATGTGGCTGCGGCTGTGGGGAAGTTCAGCGCGACTAGCCAGGTGCAGATTTCTGAGACCACCATGGTGGCATCGCCGTCTGCCCAAACTGAAGGTTCCCCAACACATCATCAGCACAAGGTGAACTCTTTATTGCATAAATTATATTTAAATTCGTTGCTTCTAAGTTTCCAGTTATTTATAGGTTCCCTGTGCTCGTGCCTTTTCCGATCTAGAGTTAGTGATGTCCAATCGTAAGATGTTAGAGTACCATCACTTTTTACGTCAAAGCTCTCTCCCTTTCCCTGCCCCCTCTTTTTGATCTCTTTACTTTCTTCATTGAAAATTCCCTGAAATGGACTTATTTCATTCTTTACAAGTAATCTTCCTGACGACATTGAACGTACTGCAACCAAGTGTGATCCACAAGTGCTGTTTGTTTTAGTGCTCATACATCGCGATCTTAATATAAGGAAAATGAAGATGCCCTTCTTGTGTTTCCATCCTTATTCTAGTTCTAGTTCTAAAGGATTTTGTGTCATTTTAATGTATGTTCAAAGTTGTAACTTTTGATAGGAATATGTAAATCCTCATATGGTCAAGGGCATCTGATCTAGCAGTGTTAGTTGGTGCAACTCAATCGATGATCAGGAAAAACAGAATGTGTTTGTGAATATGTTAAATTCAGGTGAGTTACAATTGAATGGAAGGCAATACCCATTTTGCATAACATAGTTCAATGTTGGTAATGATAAGTATAGATTGGTTAGTTCAGTGACATATGATATTATAGTGGGTTCATGAACTTGAAGGTGTTTTAAAGTTTAAAAAAAGGTGACTATACGTGTTTCTAATTAATTCTGCTGAAGTTGGTTTTGCAATTGTAAAGTTAAATCCTGATGTAATTCCTGCATGTAATATGGTTTCTCAAATCATATTGTCCATGACAGCATTTTTTTCTCCTTCTTCCTGCTTCAAATGTTAACATAAAGCTTTGATCTCGTTCCATTTTGTAATATTGATAACACTATATTCTCAATGGTTATGTAATTTTTATGGTTTGCAATTTTATCATCAATATATTTCTTTTTATTCTTTCATTTTTGGGTCAAAAAACAATTAACCTTTCAGCTGAAATGAAGTGGACTGAATGAATATGTTACTTGTATTATCCTTTTTTTCTCTTATATCATGTTGGGGGCTCAGGGTGGTTTCATATAAAATGCTTGGGAAATTCAACCTGCAGTTATTGTATTTATAACCATCTTTTAGGTTTTCTTCCATAAATTGGCATCTTTGGATTGCTTTAGTTTTCAGTCATTTGGTGATCTATGTTTGTGTTTGTACATATCTGCCTTCATAACATCATGAAGACATTGATTTACAAACTTGTGTTCCATGCAACTTAATGACCCTGTTTACAATAACATGCTCAGACTTATCTCATATAGTCCACATTATTTCTTGAACTTCTTATGCATTGTTGAATAAGGATTTTGTTGACTTTTCAGAGTATTATCTTGTGATTTTGATTCAGTCTAGTTGAAACAATTGAAGTAATCATATGTCATGGCTACCTCATGCTTAGCTTCCACATATATTGTAATGGAGTTGACAAAGTTTGTTCAATGTGAATTTCTTGTTATCTGCAGTTACCTGGTAAATATTTCCTTGGCTTTTGACAATTTTCATATGGAAAAGCAACGAATGATCACATCAAGGATGATGCGTAGAATAGTTATGCCTTTCATGTGGAATGGTGCCAATTATCATCAGTTTAACATGGAATGGGTTAATATTTATGATTCTCACTAATGTCTTGATTGATTGTACAACAAACTAATTGAATCCTACAGAACTTAAAATCGTCAAAAATAAATCTGTTAAGTATGTCTAGAAGTTTGTGCCAAACACTTTAAAATTAAAATATTCAATAATGTAATAAGGTGGTTGTTTCTCAAAATATGGGCTCCAAGAGTGTAACATGAACCCAATGTGTATGAAACAGTATTAGTGTAAGTTGAAAGTATGACAATTACCTTGGGATAAGTCATGTTGTATTTTCCAGTGATGCTGATTGTTGCTGCTTCTATCATCATTATTTAAGCACAAGGAAAATAAATGTGAAGGCACTAATGTAAGAATATCTTGCTGTGGAGATGAATTAGGGTGATTGAGATGTATCCTTAACCTTTTCACTAAAGGTGGACAGCCAGGTTCTTTTTAGAAGTTAGTAGTGAAGTGTTAAGTATTCACCACCAGAAGTAAATGAGAAATGTGAAGGCACAAATGTAAGAATATCTTGCAGTGGAGATGAATTAGGGTGATTGAGATGTATCCTTAACATTTTCTCTAAAGGTGGACAGCCAGGTTCTTTTAAGAATTTAGTAGTGAAGTGTTAAGTACTCACCACCAGAAGTAAATGAGCCAATTATATCTCGGTTCAATGTTGTGCATGAAAATAGGGAGAAACAAAGGTTAGATGCATGGTATTTACTTACCCAGGTTCCATAAATGCTATGTAACCCCTCAAATTGATTTGCCTTTGTTGATGAACCACTAGATCCACTGAAATATGTTTGAAATCTAACATATATCATTTGCATTTACGAAGATGCACAAACATTAGGAAGTTTCATTCAGTATAGTCAACCTCTTCTAATTTGAGCTTTAATATTTTGAGTCAGCCTCTTTCCTCAATTTTGGAGTTTCAAGGCTTTTACGTTTTGATGGATGCATCTGAGGCCACTTTTGGAATAAATGTATCATGAGTGAAGGACGGTGGAGATCCTATGTTATGCATTAATTTATGACTAGAACTTGGGCATGTAGGTACCTGCCTAACAAACAAAGGTGCCCTTATAGGACCTTGTAAGATCAGGCTTAGCACACAGGAGGCTTAACTGCTATATGGTGTACCTCCTTTTAAAATTTTAGAGTGAATATCGTGTTGATTTTGCCTAACACATTGAAAATTTCTCTTTCCATTCACGAGGCATGTGCCTTACAAGATGCTTTGGTTGAGTTTGATGGTGAATCTGTGTCACCACGTTGCTTCAGTCTTATGTTTTGGAAAAATAGCTCTCAAAGTCAAAACTGTTTTTACTGGATTGTGTGTCCAAATCCAAGCTAAGTTCATCACCTTACTGCTAGACTCGCTTTTCAAATAGCATCATCGAAGTTGTTGATTCTTTCACTGGATAAAGTTATATTGCTTTCATACTTTTGATGGCATCTTGTTAATCAACTAAAAGAAATCCAGCATTGGTCCATTTATCTTTTATGATTAATTTGATTATGTACAACTAACTAGTTATACTCTCTATGTTTGAGTCTTTAAGGCAAGGGAGATTTGGGACTTTACCGGTTTTCCATTCCATGCCAAAGCAGGGCATAAGTTACGGCAATTATGCTGATTTTTTAGGGCATCTTTGGCTTGGGTTGTTCATAGGATTAACCTAATATAGCCAACCATGGGAGGAAGAGAAGCAGTGGGGAGAGCAAGAGTTTTAATTGCTGGGCCAGTCAGGAATGCATGATCTGAAGAGATTAGTATTACTGCAAATCAACTTTCGAAAGGGATCCATAATTCCAATTTCTTTGTGTTACTACAATCAGGGATTTACTGGAACGTGTGAGTTTCTTCTTTCCTGGCCACTACCCCTTCTCTCAGGGTTGGTGCACTATGGGTATTTCCACCAATCAATTTTTTCAGTCATCTGGATAGGCTCCAAATGTTGTAGATCACTTGTATATACTGTGTAATTGTTCAAATATATTTGAATTCCTGAACTTTAATGTCTGTAGATGAATCTTGATGTAATTTTTGTCTCTCTTTGAACAGTTTGAGTTTTGCTGCTGTCCGTTGTTTGCTTTTATCATAGAAGATGTGAAAAATCACCTAAAAAAATTAATTTGTTCTACCTATTTCAAGGAATCTAATCTTGTTTTTCTTTGAATATGTCATTGATGTCTTTTCACTGATCAGTTAATTTTACATGCTATGATTTGTAGTGATTAAACAAACTATCCATCAGCAAGCTGTAGCTCTTGTAATATAAACTTTATTTTGTATTGAGATGTTATTTAGTGGTTATCAAAACTTTTGCTGGATCTGAGGTTTGTTGTGACAGGAGGACGAGCAACAGGATTTTCAAGCAACAGAAGTCCATCCTAATCATCAGTCTACTCCTGTTGATGAACCTCCAAAGATGGTGCTTATTAACAACCTTAGAATGCATTTTGCCTTCTGTTAAACTATATCATCACAAATTTAGTCTTGCTTTTTGCTTCTCAGGATGAGGCAGACACGCTAAACCCATCAGGGGACATTGCCTCTGCCCCACAGGAGCAGCAGAAACTGGAAGCAGATGTGGAGGAACAGATCCAAAGAGATCCAGAGCCGAAGGATCGACAACACATTTCACGGAGGGGTTACCCGAGCCAGAGAGGTGGAAGTCGTGGCGGTGGGGGCAGGAGAGGCTATCCAAATGGTCGTGGTGGTCGTGGCCGAGGTGGGGGTGGTGCTTACCAAAATGGGCGGAGCCAGTATTATGAGCCTGGATACTATCCAAGAAACTACTCCAACTCCAGGGGAAGGGGAGGTCGGTCTGGTGGTTCATCCATGTACAACGGTCATGGAGGAGGACCTTATGGTGGTCATGTCCCTGCAAATGTTGAACTGGGCGCAAGCACCTAGTTTCATGTCTGATGTGCCAGGAATAGACTTCATTTTGAGATCTCTATCCAATCTGAAGAAAATCTGAATTGTGACACCCTCAATTGTTTCAAAGATACTAATTTAATATCACCATGTGGGGGTCCTGCTTATATTATGAATTATAGATGGTTGCATATAATTTATATAGGCAAATGGCTGTAGAAGGGAAACAGAGGCTTCCTAGTTGTTGCTAACTGTTTTATTTCTCTGCATGGACATGCTTGCTTTGTGCAGCACTCTGATCGGCTTGAGTAGTCTTCATCTTTCTTTTTATACCGGAAATGAGGGCGCAAAATCCTGCAGCTTAATTGGCATGGAGTTTATGATGAGATAATTTGGCAATTGGCCTTGTAGCCAAACTGTATCCTGCTAATTATATCGTCCATCCAGAATTGTTCATATTTGAAGCCATTCTAAGCGAATGGAACCTGCAATTCCAGAATTTTTTTTCCCCAAAGGGTTGAAAATCTTTGAGATGCATCTCTTGGTTGTCTTCGTGCTGTTCATCAAACAATTGGTTATAGTTTATGAGAAAACTGTGGGAAAGTGGAGGAACGATGCTTCTTGTGCGATCGGTGTGTTAGTAACTATGTATTTGGTGCTGGTTGTCAGCCAAATTTTCTTTTGTGATATTGTTTTTGATTCATTCTATTAGTTTGACCTTCAAGTCCCTGGTGAAGGTAAAGCTTCCAAATCGGATTTGTTAGAATTAAGATTCTATAATACATTTGTTGTTGGGAATGGCATATTTAATCTGCCGTGTAGGTCCGAACTAAGTTACCATGACAATGATATCCCAACGCAAGAATTGTTAAAAATAAATAGAAATGTTATAGTACAGATATCTAGAGCTAAAAGGAAAGATCACGAGCTAAGGATATGTTTTGTTGCAAAAGGATGGGCTATTTGATTAGAATAGCAATGTTTGTTTTTTTCTTTTTGACCCTTATCCTACATACGTACGTACGTTTGTATGTATGTGTGTGTGTGTGTATATATATATATATATATATATAGAGAGAGAGAGAGAGAGAGAGAGAGAGCTATTAGGTGGATCTGATCAGGCTTGGATTAAAAGATGAGGTTTCCAACATTGAAAATTTGAGTTATAATTTATTATCTTTAAATTATTTACTAAACTTCAAATAATTTGAAGATTCTTAGTCCATCTGTCAGCGTATCAAGTAGTCAAAAGATTAAATAGCTCAAATCACATGAAATAATATATGATTTTTTGACCACTGGATGCATGGACTAAAAATTTTCGCACATAATTTTTGGTGCATAAATAATTTAAAAATAGTAGAGCATATCCAACAATTCAAATCGTCGACGTAAGATCATCATCGTCTGATCTAGATACGATCGGATTTAATTGGTGAGCCACTCGACTATTGCTAAGTCTATATGTGTTTGTATACACACATTAGCTTTGATTTGGTAAGTATATTAGCATTACGTAATTAATATTTTGGCCTATATATGAGAATCTGCAGTCTAGAACCTCAGAGATTGCAAGAAGGTTTAAGTCTGCTTTCCCCGCTTCTCCGAATGAATACTCTTATTTTTCTCTTGAGAAAATATCTTCATTGTTTTTCTGAGGAAAATTGGATGCCTTTACTGTTAAATAGGTGTTCCCCTTAGCCTTTGGTGATCAAGAGGAAAGGTTTGCACGGATAAGATTATTTTTCACGCTCTTCATCTATACTCACTTGAAAGCTTGAGGAAGGTTAGAACCCATTCATTGATGCACAACTTATCCATTACGCTCATCATAGCCTCTTCTTTTTGGTAGTAATTGACCACCTCTCTAACTCATCCACTTAATAGCTAATAAATTCTCTCCATTCCACTACACAACAAACTTTTAATTTTTTTCAGAGGATCATTGTCCTGAAATTAGAGGTAGACTTTTATCTCTCCGACCCCACCTCTTTCTTAAAGCTATTTAATTTCTTATTCAAAATATAGGGAGCAACAGCCAATAAAATTTAGGCCCATGTCCCCCCAAATTGATTGCGACTGCCCTAGAAACACCTCCTCAATGCCTCAAGGCCCTAAGCCAGACCCAGAAGAAAGAGGAAGGAAACGCCTCCTGAGGGCAAGCATTTCGACTCAAACTCATCGAGTACTTCAAAACCTGGCGTGCCCCTCTTTTTTTTATTTTTTCTCGTTTTTGTTTTACAAGCCTGTCTCTCTTTTTCAAAAAGGCTCACTTCCCACGCTACCGAATTGATTATATGTATATATATGAAACAAGAAAGCGGAGAAAAATTGTAATGATAAGTCCTCCTAACCTATCACTCCCCCTCCCTTCTTCTTTCAACCAAATCCACAGTCCAACCCCTTAAAAAAATCCACCAAACCCCGCCCTCCGATGCCCCCCCCGCGGCGACGGAGTCTCGGCCGAGGCCACCCGCCAAGAAGCGAAGAGCCAATAAAACGTAGTCGTAGCTGAAGAGATTGAAACGGAGAGGGCATGGGGAATAGTTGCGTGTGCTTCGGAGGGAGCGTGGAGGACGAGGAGGAACGGCGGTGGCGGAGGAAGCGGGAGCGGGAGAAGCGGCGGCAGCGGCCACGGCGGCCGAACCCCTTCTCCGAGGACCCGGTGGGATCGCCGTCGCCGATCCAGGTCCTCAAGGACGTGGTCCCCCTCGGCCACCACCGAAGCCGGATCGGCGACAAGTACGTCCTCGGGCGCGAGCTCGGCCGCGGCGAGTTCGGCGTCACCTACTTGTGTACGGACAAGGAGACGAGGGAGCAGCTGGCGTGCAAGTCGATCTCGAAGCGGAAGCTCCGGACGGCGGTGGACGTGGAGGACGTCCGGCGGGAGGTGGCGATCATGTCGACGCTCCCGGACCACCCAAACGTCGTCCGGCTCCGCGCCGCCTACGAGGACGCCGAGGCGGTGCACCTCGTGATGGAGCTCTGCGAGGGCGGGGAGCTCTTCGACCGGATCGTGGCGAGGGGGCACTACAGCGAGCGCGCCGCGGCTGCGGTCGCCCGGACGGTGGCCGAGGTCGTGAAGATGTGCCATGAGAATGGGGTCATGCACCGGGACCTCAAGCCGGAGAATTTCCTCTATGCTAATAAGAAGGAGAACTCGCCGCTCAAGGCCATCGATTTCGGCCTCTCCATTTTCTTCCGGCCAGGTGCGGTGCTGTTGCTACTTTTGGTTGCCAACTGCTTCTTTTGTCGCGATGCTGAAAATTTGTTGAATGCGAGCAGGGGAGAGGTTTTCCGAGATCGTGGGGAGCCCCTACTACATGGCGCCGGAGGTGTTGAAGAGGAGCTATGGGCCGGAGGTGGATATTTGGAGCGCCGGTGTGATCTTGTACATCTTGCTGTGCGGGGTTCCGCCATTCTGGGCTGGTAGTGTAATAACATAGCTTTTATGATGTTATTATAGTTGTTGCGTAACTTTTGATTGATCCTTTTTGGGGTTATATTTGGATTGTAGAGACTGAGAAGGGGGTCGCCCAGGCGATTCTCCGAGGGGTGATAGATTTCCAAAGGGAGCCATGGCCTCAAATTTCAGAGAGCGCAAAGAGTCTTGTTAGGCAGATGCTAGAGCCGGATCCGAAGCGGCGGTTCACTGCTCAGCAAGTGCTTGGTAAGTAAATCTGTCGGGCATAGTTATAAAATTGCACTATCTTGCTTTTTTGCTGTCCCAGATGTGCTCTAAAAGAATTTCTTATGAACTCCTCAATCATGGCTGTAATCCTGACACATAATCATGTTCATTGCTTTTGACAAAATGTTAATTAGTGCATCATGTCATTTCAATGTTAGCTGATCATACAAAAGGATTGATCAGAACTTGAATTAGTTTAAGCTAACCCTTGTGATTGGGTGGTTTGAGTAAGTTTAAAGTCACAAAATATTTGATGACGGATGATGCCCACCATGACAACACACTGATTGTTAGGCTGGGTGATTAAGAGATCTATTTACATGATGGCGTAGTGACGTTAGAGAGCCAAACTATGATATATATGTCCTTGTAATGAGAATTTACAGGGAACCAATAATTCAGCAATCAAGCATAGCAACATGAGGGAGCTCCTCCCTCATATATGGCTTGTAGATTGTGAAAGAGTAATGAACACGAGTATCTTCAATCCCAAAAAAATAGTAAGTAGGTCTTGCCATCATGACTCATTGGAAACCAAGACCTTGAGGTAGGAAACCATCAAGGTATGTTTGATGTCATAAGGTTGTAACCCTTACTTTGTAGTTTATGATTAACATGGGAAGGATGTCCGCTAGACCTAGGGAATTCCATGGAAAGTGACATGAGGGCAAGAATTTTGTACCCTGGGTTCTTGAATCACCCAACCATGAAATTGAAATAGTGACATCATTGATATCGAGCGTGAAGTTATTGATATGGTATTATCTTATTCGTAAAATAGCAAACAAAAAGCATTTCATTTTGGTGTTTGATAGCAACACTACAAACACAAACATGAGTACAATATTATTTATTTCATATCTAGCATTACTACCATATAATCTCATCCTTCTCATGTTCTTATATTTTTTTACCATTTTCCTACATGCAGTCCAAAAATCAGGTATTTGGGTCTATGTATCTAAGAAAACTGGAAAAGGTCTGATAGATACTTGGGCTAACTTGGCCGGCTTAGGGAAGGACCGCCTTTCTTGGTTGTAAGTGAAGGCTTAGCTATTCCAGGTTTTATGGACCAGTGGAATCATTTCATATCCTCAATAACCTATATTTCTCCTAAATATTGTAGGCATTGACTCCTAAAAGCATGATAAGGTATTTTGAGTATGACCCTCCCCTTCCATTTCTTGGTAGGGATGACTTTTTGCAGATTTAAAAATGGATCTATAGAGTTAGTCACGGATGCATATGTATTTTGTACCATGAGGGTGGATAAATTACACAACACAATCTACTTTTTACATTTTTCATAGTAACCAAAAATCCATGAAAAATAAGCATATTTTGAATCAGCTTAAATGTACTTTTAACTGATAGATGTTCACCTAGGCTAGTTCGATAACTGAGCCTTAAAGAAAGAGAACTTGAAAAAAAAGGGGAAAAAGAGGTGGGGGGTGGGGTGGGGTGGGGGGGGGGGGATCGGCAGCAGAAACTGCAAATTTTGTTTGTTTTGGTAAAAGGGGGAAAAAAAACTGCTGTTTGGTTGTTTGGCATGGTCAGAAGTCACTATATATCAGTCTATATTGCTGTATCAAGGCAGTATGTTATTATACATGGAGATAAATACGAACATGATGCTATATCGACTAATAATGAAGCATGCCTCTGTACTGTATTATCTTGTATCAAAGGGACATGCACATACAGTAATACATTATACATATGAGTGCTGGTTTCTTGAGATCAGTTGCCAAAGCTCCAAGAAAAGAAAGAACTTTCCATGATGCATTGCAAGGTGTATTTGAATCAATAGCCCTTCAAAATATTAAGGAAGGAATCTTGATGCTGAGGCCTCAGAGGATTTTATGTAGTGTGATATTCAATAAAGAAAGGAACTTGAATGCCTCACATCATTTTTATTGATGACCTAAAATGCTAATATGAAGGCCCTGCTTTTGCCATGTATCATTTAGTAACTAAATAAAGAAAGAACAAGAAACCATCCAGATATTTTATCTTTGTTTTTTTTTTATACATGCAAACCTATGGATATAATATTGGAACTTTTAGATTTTCTGCACCGGCATTTGACTACATGGACAACTAATCAACTAATTTATGGTATACCTCTGTACTGTATTATCTTGTATCAAAGGGACATGCACATACAGTAATACATTATACATATGAGTGCTGGTTTCTTAAGATCAGTTGCCAAAGCTCCAAGAAAAGAAAGAACTTTCCATGATGCATTGCAAGGTGTATTTGAATCAATAGCCCTTCAAAATATTAAGGAAGGAATCTTGATGCTGAGGCCTCAGAGGATTTTACGTAGTGTGATATTCAATAAAGAAAGGAACTTGAATGCCTCACATCATTTTTATTGATGACCTAAAATGCTAATATGAAGGCCCTGCTTTTGCCATGTATCATTTAGTAACTAAATAAAGAAAGAACAAGAAACCATCCAGATATTTTATCTTTGTTTTTTTTTAATACATGCAAACCTATGGATATAATATTGGAACTTTTAGATTTTCTGCACCGGCATTTGACTACATGGACAACTAATCAACTAATTTATGGTATACCTCTGTACTGTATTATCTTGTATCAAAGGGACATGCACATACAGTAATACATTATACATATGAGTGCTGGTTTCTTGAGATCAGTTGCCAAAGCTCCAAGAAAAGAAAGAACTTTCCATGATGCATTGCAAGGTGTATTTGAATCAATAGCCCTCAAAATATTAAGGAAGGAATCTTGATGCTGAGGCCTCAGAGGATTTTACGTAGTGCGATATTCAATAAAGAAAGGAACTTGAATGCCTCACATCATTTTTATTGATGACCTAAAATGCTAATATGAAGGCCCTGCTTTTGCCATGTATCATTTAGTAACTAAATAAAGAAAAAACAAGAAACTATCCAGATATTTTATTTTTGTTTTTTTTTATACATGCAAACCTATGGATATAATATTGGAACTTTTAGATTTTCTGCACCAGCATTTGACTACATGGACAACTAATCAACTAATTTATGGCATACATTTATGAGTAAGGCTTAAGTGTGATTTAGAGGCAACCACTCAAAAAATAGTACTAATTTAGTATATTGCTACTTATAAACTAAGTGTCAGCATGTAATAATGATGGCTGGCCCTTTATAACCTAGACAAAGATCAAAAGCATAATTATGGCCACTCGAAGGAAAATGGAATAGAAACTTGCAGCCTAAGATTCAGGCTATTCAATCTAAACTTTTCGGGGGTGCTTGGTTGCGGAATAAGTGGAGGGATACCCCTCTCCTCTTGTCGGGGGACATCCTTACCAAACACCAAAAAGGGTCACAGAATAGAGGGTCATACCATGTGGGGGTATAAATAGGCCCACATGGTATAAGTCTATTCTACCAAAATGGTGGAATAAACTTATACCGCAAAATAGGTTTGCTCCTATTCCCCTCAATTACCATTTTTCCCTTATCCACACAATAAACTCTCAAAAAAAGGAGGGGCTAATTTAGTTTTTGCAACAAAATACAAATTATCATGAACTTCAATGCATATTAAATATATCTTATTTCCTTTACTTATTCCAGCTAAGGTTCGTCAAATCGGTACCAGTTGCTATATTGGTTGGTGATTGGTTTGGTACGTATCGGACTGTCCCAGAGCGTATCGAAACAGGAAGGATATGGAGGGAGAAGGAGAAGGGGGAGAGGAAGGAGAGAGAGGGAGAGAGGTCCAGTCGATGGGGAGCTTGGAGAAGAGGGAGAGGGGGGAGAGGGAGAGGGAGGGGGGAGAGACCGGATCCATCGACGAGGAGCTTTGAGAGCTCCATATGGATCTGAGGAGCTTTGAGAGCTCCATATTTGGTGAAGGGACCCCAAGAGAGAGAGAGGGAGGGAGAGAGAGAGGGAAAGAGATAGATCGGATCCATCGATGGAGAGCTTCAAGAGCTCCGGATCTAGCGATAGAGACCTTGAGAGAGGGAGAAAGGAAAAGAGATGAGGGAGAGAGACTCACCGGCAATAGGGCAAGAGCTTTACGGGAACAAGGGTTTCGAACAAGGGAGAGACGTCTCGAAGGGGTTTTGAAAGAAGGCTCTATTTATACTGATTCGAAAGGGTGAACCATGCTAGGAACTGACTAGTCTAGTACGGTACATTTTGAACTGGCCGATTCGACATGATTGAGCAATCTTTCATTCTTGCACTTATTTCTTCAATCACATGCTAAAATGCACCTATTTTACAGTATAGATCTATCTTTTCAGCATTACAAGGAATATCTCTTCCAAAATCTACTCCACAACCAAACACTCTCTTCGAATTAATTAGAGATATTTTTGGAGGATGAGCATACTAGTGTGATTAAATCGAACAACAGCTAATATCGGCAAGTAGTTAGAACCCACTGCATACATTTGGCACGTGAGATGCCATTTTTAGTAAACTTTTAAATCTTGTTTGAAATCCTTTGCCCTCATAGCATGTCCAAAATTAGAATGTCTTCCTTCCTATTATAATAAATTATCATAACCATAACTGCACAGTTTTATCCCAACTATGTCGGGTTGGTTATGCATTACTTGTGAATATGTAGTGACCCATAGTGAATTGCGATAGACTAGCCATGAACAAAAAATGAAATATTATATCTTGGTAGATAGGGTATCAAGGTAACTTATGTTTGTTGTGTTGTGATTTGGATAATTTTACGTTGTATGGCTCCTTTTAACCTATTGTACCATGAAAGTGGAGCATTCAGATGCATGTGAACCTTTTTTTTCCTTTTGAAGGTATGAACATCTAATCATTTCAAATTGTGCGTGGGTATAAGTTTTATGCTACTGCTGAGATGGCTTCTTTATTGTGTTTCAGATGCCTTTCCATACCAGCCATAATATGTCTAATGAAGTAGTTAATTTGGGGGTATTATATTATAAATGATTAATAGGAAAATATTTTTCATGAATGTAAAGGAAAAGATCCAGTGATGGCAAGTTTTGTTGTCCATCATGTGCTTTTTCACATATTCCTCTGCTTCTTTGTTTCTGCTGTATTTTTGTTTGGTTGACAGAATGATTTTCTCCTTATATTCTACCTCTTTTAGAACATTCATGGCTACATAATGCAAAGAAAGCTCCAAATGTTCCATTGGGAGATATTGTAAGAGCAAGGCTTAAACAGTTTTCGGTAATGAACAGATTCAAGAAGAAAGCTATGCGGGTTAGAATTTAAAATCATCGTGTCCTTTACCTTAATTCTGTAAATATTTTTTATAAATCCTGATCATTGACATACTTGCAGGTGATTGCTGAGCACTTGTCGATTGAAGAAGTAGAGGTCATAAGAGATATGTTTAAGCTAATGGACACAGATAACAATGGAAAGGTAACATTCGAAGAATTAAAGGCTGGCCTTCAAAAGGTTGGTTCTCAACTGGCTGAACCAGAGATGAAGATGTTGATGGAAGCAGTAAGCTCTTTGTTTGTTTAGCTATCAGGCTGCTTGTTTGAGAAAGTTTAGGATGCAAGTCTGTTTCCTTTTACTCAAGAGGTTGATACGTAATGTCTTCTTATCATGCTTCTCTCCAATCAAATTGGAGTATAGCTTTTGACTGCTTACTTTCTTTTTTAAACTTCAAGATGATGTTTATTAATGATGAAAGTTACCCATTGTAAATGTCATTCAAGAGTCTAGCTATTGCTAGGCACTATATAGGTTTCATGGTTTTTATATATTAACTTGCAGCATGAGCACGAGGTTTATGACAACCCTTATATTCTCCTACAGCACTTAAATTTTTTCATCTCCTAGAAATTTCCATTAACTTTGAAGCTGAGAGTGAATTCTGCATCTTACCAACTAGAAACCATAATTCTTTTCATTTTAATTAAAAATTAGAAAAAATTTCACATATACATCAAGTTTGAAAGTGCTTGTACATGTAATGTCATACCATATAACAAAATGTATATGCAGCTGAACCGAACAGCATGATACATGCCCATGAACCTCAGAGGATCTTGTGGCAAATTGATTTTGGTTTGCAGTGCAAAGTCTTGGTTAGTAGTATTGATATGTACTGTTAAGTTGCATAGCTTATGTGTTGATGTCAGCGATATCTAACATCAATATATAATATAATTGAACAAGTACAGTTTTATAACTGGATGAATCTGAAAAGAGCACTTCTTTCTTTTTTTGTAATTAAAGAGCATCTTTATAATCTATAATGGCACCCAATCGCGTATCAAACATTTTCTTCATCCTAAATACTTTATAAGGAACGCAATTTAACTATATTCACGATGGACAAAAATGTTCCTTGATTATGTTTGTAGGAACATATAGGGTTTGCCCTTCTCTATTTAAATGATTTGATTCAACAATCCCATTGATCCAAGGTGTTCAATAAATTGATGTGTTTTCCATATAAAAATTAATGTAAAACTAAGTGCCTCTTAGTGATTAAATTGGCGGAAATTTCCAAATCACCTATGGGCCAACGGATGAAGATTTGTACTCTGACATATGCTGTTCATTCTTCTATAGCTCAGATATAAATCCAAGATTCCCACTTGATCAATTTACTGATCTCCAAATTGGGCCTATCTATGATCAAAGAAAAGTGAGTTAAGGCCTTCTTTTTTTCTTCCATTATGTGCACCTTTTGCCTCATGAGCCTCAATTTGTATTGCATTGGAGGCTCATACTTGAGGTCTAAGTTTCACCTTCATGATTTTTTCTAGCTGATTGTGACTTGTTCCATGCACTTCAATTTTTTTTCCCCTTTCAGAGAAAACATGCACTGCAAAGCTTGGTTTGCTAAGTTAGTAAGAAGTATCTTAAGTGAGATTGGCAATTAGTGGACTATTGACATGGGATTAGAACATCTTCAATTTACTTGATGATGGTGTATTTTTTACGGTTATATGGATAGTAATGAACGACTGATCTCTTAGTTGCAATTGATCTTCATCTTTATCATCATTGTCATCATCATCTAAACCTTTTTTTGATCAAAATTTGATCAGCTAGAGTTTGCAACTTTTAAGTCAAAAGACTTCATGGAAGGATTGAGCATCTTTTTGTGACTGGGTATCAACATAAGGTCAACCATCTAAGGTTTAGAGTCCAATTCCTGGCCAACTTTTGGCATAAAGTGGCCCTCTGTGGAATCTAGGAACTTATAGGGAAACCTGCCTTATTAGTCAAAATTTAAGTTGATGCAACCATAGAAAAACCCTTCAGTATTGCCCTATGATTGGATACGCACAAGGAGTGAAGATGACAAGGTCTAATGGGAGACCTCTGTCCATACTTCATTATAGCTGAAGGGTCGAAATGGAAGAATCTCATTATTGCTGCATTTGTGAACTTAAGATATTTGTAGTGAAAGCTTGAATACAGGGGTTAAAATTTGCCCATTTTGGGAAGTTGACAAATTAATATAATTTTTAGGTGTATTATTGTATTTAGATCATTACATCTTATCACTTTTTAAATTTCTCTCTCTCAGTTGTTTTTCTTAATATAATTATGCAAGCTTGTCTCCAAAACTTTCAATCAGGCTGATGTTGATGGAAATGGTGTGTTGGACTATGGAGAATTTGTGGCTGTTATTATTCACTTACAAAGGTTATCAAATGATGGGCATCTTCGAAGAGCATTCGTTTTCTTTGATAAAGATAGCAGTGGATATATTGAACTTGATGAATTAAGGGAGGCCTTAACAGATGACTCTGGTCAAACAGATACTGAAGCGGTTGATGACATTTTACGGGAAGTCGATACAGACAAGGTTTATGTTATTGCCATTTGGCTATTTCTCAAGCTTCATCGTAATAGAACATTTCGGTGATTTATCTAACTGCATTTCTTACATGATATTTCAGGATGGTCGTATAAGTTACGAGGAATTTGTTGCTATGATGAAAGCTGGCACTGACTGGAGGAAAGCATCTCGTCAATATTCAAGGGAGAGGTTTAAAAGCCTGAGCATCAATCTTATGAAGGATGGCTCTCTGTCTATGGGCAATTAGAACAGTGGTTGATCTGCCCAACCATGTCATAATTTGCCGGAGGAGGAAATTTAACTTTTTGGTTGGTGCACAATTAGCAGTCCCAATGGTCCCGGAGAATGAGAACCGAACTAGGTTTTGTGAAGTATTTTTCATTTTTCAAGGCCAAGGCAGTGCAGTCTCCTTTGGGCCTACGACTTGGGATTGCCACTGTTGAAGAGCTGCTGTTCAGATTTCTCTGTATCAATTGATGTTGTAGAGTTGTATCTTTCTTTCTTCTATTAAACCATGCGAGTTGATTTTTTTCTTCTTCTGGTTTTTGTTAATGTTGTGCACAAATGTTGTCCCCTTTTAGTTTTAGATGACAAATACTGATAGGACATTTGGGGTTTTGTGAGCTAGCTTTGAAAACCTTCAATTGCTTGTAATTATGGTCGGTAGAGAAGCAAAAAAGAAAATCGGGTGATGCTGCTCTAGAAGTTGAGATGGTAAGACATTTGCCTTTCTGTTCCAGTCATTGCCTCATAAACCTTAACCTTTCTTATTCTCATGATCGCGTGCACTTGTGCTGTCTTTCCTTTTAAATTGTGAAAAGTTTTGGGGGTGTCTGGTTTTCAAACCTTGGTACAGCAAACTATCTAAGATATAACTGTATTGCTGCTGTAGCTTGGATCTTGGTCATTTGCCCCCATGCTACATCTAATCTTTTCCACGGTCCGCATCAATCCTTTTTTTTCAAAAAAAAAATGAGGGAAAAGGGAGCAAAGCCACCCAGAAAATTTAGTGACAGAGAGAAGAATGTTACAAAGAAAAAAAAGGAATACAAAAGAAAAGGAAAAGAAGGATAGCTGAAAGATGACAAACAATAAGAGCTTAACGTGCTATGAGTCTAATGAAGTTCGAGAGCCTGGAAGAATCGGTAAATGCTTCTGAGAAGCATGTCCCGGTCAATGGGGAGCCACCGACAATCCCTGATCCTGGATTAGGATTAATCTAACCCAAGATATTGAGTTCATGAAATGATGGGTGTGGTTTAGGCGATCTTCATTGGAATCAGTGTTTTTGCTGCATCCTGATGTCGTTTCACGTCCAACTTCGGGTTTGTGCACTATATGCATGCGCGTGCTTTGGACCCTACGTATCGGACCATTACTCTCAAAGTGGTGCATGCACGACATCTGGGTGCAACGGATCTAAACCGTACTCTGCCAGAAAGCATGGGTTATTATCAATATTCCGGCCCCACACTTTTATTTGGATGGAGCAGGCCCGTGCCAAATCGAAACCTAAGAACCGAGCCAAGATTTACGATCTCGGGATCGATATCATACTAAATTAATATATTTTTAATTTTTTTATCTTTTGCATTATGTGATATTAACAGTGGCATCCCTTCAAGCAGGATTCAAAAGCCCAAGTGACAGCAATTCACTTAATCATCGGAGCGGATGAATATATTTGGGGTGGAGAACAGAGACACTCTGACACACAAGGCTACAGGTAACAGGGGTATGGTATTTGCCTATATGTTTCATATGCATTTAATTACTAACAATTTTTAAAATACCACACCAAGGATCCTTTGCTTACCTGGTTCATATTTCTCAAAAAAAAAAAAATTAGAATACGATGACACGGTAACAAATGTTCTTCTTTTCATGCAGTATTCCGCAAAACTTTTAAAGAAGCCTGATCAGTGCAGAGCAGTTTATGCATGCTCGCATCTCTTCTGGGTTGATGATCAGGATGGAGTCAAGGACAGACAAAGGTGCAAAATGCTGAACTTGATATGAATACATGCATTTTTTTATGCTTCAACTTTGCAAGTTTGTTTGTATTAGGCTGTTGTTCATGGATCCATGTCAAAGACCAGTGCCAAGCATTTGCTTCATCCTTATCGTAATGTCCCTTTACTTATATCCCAGTTCCTGCATCAATTACCGATCTGTCACACGGGTATAGTGACACTTGGTGAACCTAAACACATTAACATGGGTACAGTGCTCACGCGCGCGTAGGACATGACCTAATTGGACATGTAAACCCGGTGCTTCTTAGACAGCATAATTCTAATGTCGTATCAGCTACCCGAATAGTGGTCTGTCATACAAACATAATGTTTATACTGATCGCATTTTTTTTATTTTTGAAAGGTAAGTAAAAAATATATCAATTCTATGATATGAGCTACATTTCTCTCTTCATCTCTAACCATGTGTTGTTCTTGGGTCCACCTTTGCTTGGATTGCAAACGCTTCTCAACAGATGGCTAATGTAACTTTCGGTAGCAGTGGATCTGTCACGTTGTTCATCTAAATACTGAACAAGTAAACTCGCAGAATCAAATCTTACACATCTTGAAAAATTGGACTATAGTTTACAGTTTTTCTGTTTTGTTTTCAGGTATCCCTACTTCTTTGAGAAAGGAAACCCACAGATCACGAGTTCTATAATTCAGGGTCTTATTGAATCGATCAATACAGAGATGCAAAGCGACAAGACAGCGTCCGATCCTTCTGCTGATGCTTTCTCTGCAAGCACATGGAGATGCATTCAGTTTCAGAAGCCAAAAGGTGGCACAATGGGAGAAAAAACCTGAGCCCATAATAGTTAGTGAGTGAGGATCTCATGAAGGGGATTGGAGGCTTTCTCGTGGTGAATTCTGAGAAGAGTCAGGATTGAAATCCACTTTGCTCTGCATTTGCTGCATGTTGAATAAGAACTTTGTACGCGAGACGTCGATTATAATGTTTCAGTCCTGCATTTTTTTTGCTTTTTTCATAGGTTGATAGTGGCACCCATCCAACTTTTGTTAGCCTGATCATGATTAAAGCTTGCTAAATCGTTTTCTTGCAGCAATATACTATACAAAGCAACCGCCTTCTTACTGAAGTTGCTTTTCTTTCTAAGTTGCATCTAAAAATGTCTCTCTTCGGCCGCCTTCCCACAGGAGCTACGAGCAGACAAAAGAATCGGGGAATTGGACGAACAACTCTAAACTCTTTGCCGGGAGTTCCTCGAGTTTTCCTTAGCAAGCCCTCGCAATACAGTGGCAGTAGCTCAAATAGCTGGGTCCCACCCACTGTTATGAATCTCAACTGCTACAATTCGAGTACGTTTCAAGGCACTGGGAGGGATTTCTTGTTGGCTTTGGCTACTCTTTCTTTTCCTCTGGACGCCTTTGCAAAAAGAAAGAGATGCTGCGTGTGGCTTTAAAAATTCCAAAGCACGCAGGATTCCTCTACACGGGTCTCCGTGGCATTCGAAGCTGCAAGACGAGGCCGAAGTGGTGGAGCCCATGGGAAGATAAAAGTCTAGTACTCTGATTTCTTGATCTCGTCTTTTTCGTTGAGTAATTGCACCAGCTAAGACACCGACCGGCCTGCGTTAGTAGATGAACGAGTCTATACATATATAATTATAGCATGAGAAGCAGGAGAGAAAGATGACCTGATAGAAATTGAAGTTGAAATTAGAACTTTCGGAAGAAAAATGGGCAGCTCTGTGGATTCGGTGATATGAGAGATCTTGACAGACAACATGTTCTTAATTTTATCAAGTTGTAAAATTTGGACTTTAATCTAAAGCCAGATATCATAATGATGGAGTATCCATCACTTCAGAAACGTGTGTGGATCATAGTAGCATTTCTCAACGCATAATTGTCTTGTGCTTTAGGTAAAATGTCTTTTTATCATCACATATAAAAGTCTCTGAAAAAATCATTTTTATTGCCAAGGAGAGAAGGTGATGGTCCGGACTTGCACGCAAGCTTACCGTCCAAACTCCAAATATCCTTCCTACTTAGCCAAACCAATCGTGGATTTCCTGCTTCTTTAATCGTAGCCGCCACCATGCTTGTCCATCACTGAATGACACGCACCTAACTTTAAGCCAGCCTCGGGGTTCACGGGCGGAGCTGGGTCCCACAAACCGAGCTCCAGATCCTCCGTCCACAGTCGAACTCACGTCTTCTCCCCGTGCGAGACAAATTCCCCAAAACCACGAATCTCCGTACGCACTCAGCGGGCCCCACCTCTTTCCTTTCCCATTTATAACTCAACCTACGCGCGCGCGTTCCGGAGTGTGCGCCGCCGTTGTATAAAAAAAAATATATATCCGTCCAAACTTAGCGAAGGTGAAGGTGGTTAAGTGAATTCAATCAAAGAGGCGGAGGTATTAGAAGACGTCCAACTGCTACTGCAAAGTATAACGTCTTTCAAATTATATATGTATTCTGAAAAATGAATTGAGCTACTAATTAAGCCATCTTTTTGCTGTTCATTATTCTAAAGATATTTTTTAAATTTATTTTGGATTTGTTCCTTTTTTTTTTATATAAAGTATTTTGTCTCTGACTCAGTAGATAGTGCTCACACGAGATTAATATGAGCTGCTAATTTTAGAAAGATTATTCTTGTCTTTGTTTATGTCTCGGATGGAACAAATCAAAAAGAGTCAACCCATGTGCCTTTTGTGGGGTGAGCAAAAAGCCTTTCCCTGGATCCTGGTATGAACTCACAAAAAAGTATTTACCCGTCGCCTGCTTCATCTGCAGAGCATCCTCTTGTTCGCAGCAAAGAGAGTAGATTCGTTCAAGCAAGCTAATCACATTCCCCTTCCTAGGGTAGGGGTAGGATAATAAATTAAAAAAAACAACCATTACGGTATATCGCCATCCACCCATGATGGGGGTGGTGAGACCCGAACCCGACCTACTCGCACCAAACTTCTCCATGGGACCCGCTCAAAGGTACACTGCCACGCGAACCACGTGGCATCTCATCAAATCAGCTGTTTCCTTTCATAACACAGAACACCTTTGCACACTAAAGGAAATCGAAGTTGCCACGCCCCATATTGCGTGGAACGAGATGGGAAAGGCTACAACAGAAATGGTCACCAAGAAGGAAACCAAGATATAATTGCATGTCAATTAACCTAGTCTGAGTGCATTCACATGTCCGAGCTGTTAATTAGTAATCAGAAAAGTGTTTGCATGATAAAAGGGGGCGTGCGTTTGCCAAGATAGGAACAGGGCAGTCCTTTTCTCGGGGACGCGAGAGAGACTCCCGAAGCGTCAAAATCCA
The DNA here is from genome assembly GCF_051530095.1 of Phoenix dactylifera. Taxonomy (NCBI): domain Eukaryota; kingdom Viridiplantae; phylum Streptophyta; class Magnoliopsida; order Arecales; family Arecaceae; genus Phoenix; species Phoenix dactylifera. The sequence continues at coordinate 483,272 of NC_143198.1, forward strand.
ACACGGGAGCCCGATTCAACGGTCGGCCAAACAGAAATAAATGGAAGAAGGGAATGGACTGTTGCGACCGTTGTCCGGAACCGTACCTGCATCTATACGTTAACCCCTCTTTTGCTATTATTGTTTGATTTTTCTTTTCTTAATGCCATGTTTAGTTGGAAAATATTTTTTTACTAAAATATATTTTTAAAAATAATACCAAAATATATAATATTTAAAAATAATTTGTATATATTTAATTGATTATAAGGAAGTTGCATATTTTAGAATAGCTTATTTGGGGTTAAGCATTTACTTTACTAGAAAAGTTGTTTAAAATACTTGTTATATCCTTAAAAAAAAATAATAATAACACATTCTATCTAAAAGCTTAAAGGCACTTTTAGAAAAAAAAATATATTTTCAATTTTTAGCTGGTGAAAATTGAACTTTCCCATGTCCAATATGAGTTTTTCTTTCTCATAAAATTTAAAATTCTCATTTTCATGATAAAGCAACTTTCTTGCTTTTTCTTCTTTGAAAATTCCAACCGAACATAAGGTATTTCTCTATTTTTTTCCATTGACAATACTTTTCTTCTCTTTCCGCGAACCAAAGGAGTCATTATTTCCGGTGCCTACCCAATACTAGCAAAACAAGAAAAACTTGTAAACTTTCACGTTGTTATTTTCCTAACCCTTTAACTTAAAGTAACGGTGATTTTTGTACCAAAAAAAAGTAATGATGATTTCATCTATCAAAATGGTATGTACCTTAGGATTCTGCTGAAAGGTGTTAGACTCGGGACAAACCTCCCATTGAGAAGCATTAGGTGCATCTTAAGTCCTTTTTTGATTTCATAGCTAGAAACTTTTGATCTCTCAAACTTCTAAATAGGGATTAGAAGTATTCTTCTTCTAGTGTCAATCTGTTGCTACTAGAATTCGAATAAAGAAGCTCAAGGCAATCTAAGATCGAGGAGAAGAGATGGAGTTGGTAGACTAAACTTTGAACTTGAAAGTTGAGCCGAAGAACTTGTGGAATGATGGAACTTGAGCTCAAATAAAAGGTCTCGTCTAGTATCACTTAACCGACCTGAAACTAAAAAAAAAGTCTACTTGCTAGAATTTATCCGACGGAAGATCCTTCGATGCTTAAATCAGCTGGATTCTAGAAAATAGTGGAAAGCTTGAGAGTGACTGAGTTTTGAAAGAGAGAATGAGTTCAGAACATACCTAGAGGTCCCCAAGTCATTCCCAGGGGTCAGCACCCGCTACTAAGATTGGCAAGATGCACATTAACTGCTTGGTAATGGTTCCCACATTGCACACATGTACGATAATCATTTTGATCGTGCAGTAATGACCAAAGTAATCGGAAGGACTGTAATCGCTCCTAAATTGGTGAGATCGTACATACACCATTAATAGGCATTAACTACTTTTAAAAGATAGAAATCGGAGATAGATAGCTCTTCTCTATTGTTTGGTTAGATCAAATCGGTACTTTAATTAATACCAAGATTAAGTTGATTTCGGCTTTTACCGAGGTCGGGATGATGTCGGCCAATACTGAGATCAGGTTGACAAATATACGCCATATCATTTAGTTGAAAATGATGGCTTTGTTGTGCTCGTCCTGAACTCCGAGGACAAGAATGATGGCTGGGCGAAGTTGGAGCCTCATTTACATTCGACTCATTCACTCGTTGCTGATAGGTCATTGTCTATTGCAAGCTTTGGATGACTAATGTCGAAGTTTGAACCTGCCGTATGAGCATATTGAATTGCTCGGTGGTGATAGTAGGTGCTAGTTGTGGATTCTAAGATAGAGGTGCCCATGGAGGACTCTATCGGAGGCATTAGACTTGGGGCAAACCTTATGTTGAGAGGCAATGGGTGCGTCTTGAGTCCTTTTTGACTATATATAGCTAAAAACTCTTGATTTCTCAAACTTTTAAATAGGGATTCGAAATATCGTTCCTATAACGCCAATCTGTTGCCACTAGAATTCAAACTAAGAAGCTCAAGTTGGTCCAAGACCGAGGTTAAAAGGTGGAGTCGGTAGGCTAAACTCTCAGATAACTCTCTCATGGCGAAAATAGAGAAAAAGGAGGGAAAAACAAGGAAAAAAATAGATGAAGGAAGGAAGAAGCAAAATACCTAATTTAAGGAGGATTCAAGAGGACTGGAAGAAAGTACTCCAAGCATTTTGAGACGATTCACCAAAGCAAGGTTCACTAGAGATGCCGGAGATAATGACATCGTCGCTCCCCCTAGAGAAGGTAGGGGAGAAGTTCTCGAAGTCCAAGGATCACAAATAGGAGAAAGAGAAAGGGTCGAACGCCTTTTACAGTTGGGCAGATGGTCCATATCAACACGCTTTTACAACTGCTCGAGTTGATCGCGCCGCATGTTAGCTCGGGATACGCTGTCAAATGAGTACCTAGATCGTCATTTCAAATCTCCTTAAGAGTCCAATCGCCATGTAGGAAATCCTGCCAGAATGATGATGCCTCGATGATAGCATGAAATGGTGTCTCCAAAACCTTCTGCAAAGTCCCAAAAACATCAAAAGTGTGCCTTCAGCTAGCCTCGACATGTAAGCTCAGTTAGGTCGAAAATGGGAGCCAAATGATGCGGTACATATTTGTCAACCTGGCCTTGGTATAGGACAAAGTCATCCCGACCTCAATAAAAGCCAAAGTTTATTTAACCTCGGTATTAATCGAAGTGTCGATTTGATCCAATTGAACAATAGAAAAAAACCATGTATCTCCAATTCGTATCCATTTAAAAGCGGTTAATGTCCATTATGGTGTGACGATGATCTTATCAATTTAGAAGCGGTTACAATCCTTCCAACCAGTTCAACCATTACTGTATGATCAGAATGGTTAACATCCATATGCCCAATATAGGAATCATTACCAAACAGTTAATGTGCATGCTGTCAATCTTAGTAATTGATGCCGATCCTACTCTACATAATAAGATAACTGGAGGACCTCCAGATATATTTGGAACCCATTTTCTTTTCCAAAACTCTACCGCTCTCAAGCTTTCCACTATTTTTTATAATCCAGCTAATTTAATCATCGAAAGATCCTCCGTTGGATAAATTTCGTCAAATAAACTTTTTTTTCTATTTTTAGATCGGTTATGTGACACCAGATGAGACTTTTTGTCCGAGCTCAAGTTCTAATGTTCCACAAGTTCTCCGACCCAACTTTCAAGTTCGGAGCTTAACCTACGGACTTCACCTCTTCATCTCGATTCTAGACCGACGTGAGCAATAGTATCATTTTATTTTATATTTCTTTCTCTATTTACATATTTCTGATCCGGCCTAGAGTTGAACCCAGCTGCTATCGAGTTGGTGAGGAATAATATATATATTATATATATAAAAAAAAAGATCTTGGCTTACAAGACGGGAATTGTTTTGGCATCTGAAACCGATGGAACTAATCCGAAAAAAATGAACTAGACGGAGACACCAAGCCCCGTGACTGATGATGACCCGAGAGCCGCTATGCGAAGAAAACGTGAGCCGTAGGATGCGACAGTTGTCAGATATTCGGAGGTTAGTATATGTTCTCCATTTACTCGCTCATGCGCGTCGATTCTCTTTCTCAATCAACTACAAAAACAAAAATCTTAGGGATATATTTCGCTTTTCTTTTAAATTTAGCCAAACACCACCCGACGATGTCATTCCTCTCGGCATACAAAATGGGAAGGCCAAGATGAGTAAGGGGAAAATAGAATAGTAGATGAATTTATATAGAAATTTTCATAAAACTAACTAATAAAAAATATGGACGGGAAATAAAAAGTATGCATAAAATAATGCAAGCAGAGCACATGGCTTCCATGGCCGATCCAACCATCCCTGTTCCTCGTGGAAGATCACACAAAATGCACATCCATATATAGAAAGCAGTAAACTACGAAGAAGAAGGAAATGGAGAAGACAGGGAATCAAGTTCAGCGAAACTCCTTATATAACTTTTTCTAAAAAAAAAAAACAAAGGAAAAAAGAACGGAAACCTGGTTTTGGGAGAGAGATGAACCTCGGGGCAGCGGCGGATCGAGCTCCTCTTCTTCAGGCTCACACCACCGTCCCTGCAGGAGAAGAAGTCCAAGATTTAATCTAGCGATGTCGAAACCCTCTAAAAGTGGAAGAAATGGAGAAGAAGAGGTTATGGGGTCATTAACTGACAGGGATCAGTCCGGATAAGATGGGGACGAAGAGGAACAGGACGGGAATGGCTTAAATAGGAAGCGATGGAGACCATTGTGGAGTAAATGCAGCAGATCGGAGAAGATAGGATAGAGGAGGAGAGAAATTGCAGCAGATAGGGTTGGTGTGGACTGTGGAGGAGGATTAATGCAAGGAAGGGGGCGTCGTGGCTCGAGGACAGGGTCGCAGGAGAGACGGAGGGCGGTTTCCGTCTTTTCGCCCAGATGGAATATGCTTTTTAGCCGGGGATTCGACATTCGGGGGTTGGCTAAGGCCAAGCTCTCGGAGGTCTCCTTTGCGACCCGATTCAATGTCGTGTACCGGTCTCGTGGTCGTAGGTCTCGTAACGTCTTTGAGAAAAACCGGCCTTCTCGTGGGGGGTCGGGCCGCTCATGTGCATAAAGCGACGTGGTGCTTCTCCACCTGTCCGTCAGTTTTTTTAAATAATCTCCTGTCCTTTTTCTTCTCCTTTTTTTTTTTATGGCACCCTCCTTTTTCTCTTCTCTTTAGGCAGTCTGGGTTGTGTGGATTTCTGCTCACTCCCACTCCACCACTCTCTCCGAGTTACGGGTTTCATCTGCAGCCTCAGCCGCAGTAGAGAAGGAAACAGACAGAGAGAGAGAGAGAGAGATTGGGTGAGGGCTTCAGGCGATGGGGGATAAGGCGGCGACGCTGGAGGCCGTCCTCAAGGAGGCTGTCGATTTGGTGAACCCAACGATCCCTTCTCCCTGAATTCCTTTTTCGTCTTTATTTTTTCTTATTTTTGCTGTTTTGTGTTGTTGATTGGAGAGCTTTTTTGTTTTTGTTTTTGTTTTTTGTTTTTTGTTTTTTTGGTGGTGGATGGTTGGCAGGAGAACATACCCTTGGAGGAGGTGTTTGATAATCTGAGATGCACGCGGGAGGGGCTGACAACGGAGCAGGCGGAGGAGCGGCTCGCCATCTTCGGCCACAACAAGCTCGAGGAAAAGAAGGTTCTCGTTCTTCCTCCCTTCTTTCCCTCACCACCTCTACTGATATAGATTTGTGAGACAACCCTCTTGTATGTGCTTTTTGTTTTTTAATCTAGCTGTTGATTTTTTTTTTTTTTTTGAATTTGTTTGTGGTTGCAGGAGAGCAAGTTTCTGAAATTCTTGGGGTTCATGTGGAATCCGCTGTCGTGGGTGATGGAGGCAGCGGCCATCATGGCCATCGCCCTCGCGAACGGAGGGGTGAGACCTGGAAACGCCATAATCTGATTGTTTTCTCGGGTGCATTTCTTCTTCTTTTTTTCTTTTTTTTTTTCTGTGATGAACCCATATGGGTTCTTGATTCTGTTCAACAGGGGAAGCCCCCAGACTGGCAGGATTTCGTGGGGATTATTACCCTGCTTCTGATCAACTCGACGATCAGCTTCATCGAGGAGAACAACGCTGGAAACGCCGCGGCAGCCCTCATGGCCCGCCTCGCGCCAAAAGCCAAGGTTCCTGTGCTCTCCATTCCACGCGAATTCTATCTTTCTTCTTTTAACACATGCATCTTGTCCATTGCACTTCTTGTTATCCTTTTTTTTTAACTTCGAAAAGCGTGAAATGCAAAAATTTTGACAATTTTTGAGTTATCTAAAGCTCGGAAATTATCTTTGTTAGAGAACTTTAACACTTATATGTCTAAATTTATTTTTTTCCCCCCCCAAAAAAAAACAACAACAGGTGCTCAGGGATGGCAGGTGGAAAGAGGAGGAAGCGGCCATCCTTGTCCCAGGGGACATTATTAGCATCAAGCTTGGGGATATCATCCCTGCGGATGCCCGTCTCCTTGATGGAGATCCGCTGAAAATTGATCAGGTTCCCGCCGTCCTGTCTGGTTCCTAAGTTTGGCTGAATCTCAACCTACTCATGTGGACTGATTTTTGAGCTTTCTAATTTTGTACTTGATTCATATTTTGTAGTCTGCCCTTACTGGAGAATCTCTGCCGGTTACCAAAGGTCCAGGTGATGGTGTATACTCTGGTTCCACGTGCAAGCAGGGTGAGATCGAGGCTATCGTTATTGCTACGGGCGTTCACACTTTCTTTGGCAAGGCTGCACATCTTGTGGACTCGACGAACCAAGTTGGTCACTTCCAAAAGGCAAGTCAGGAAATTCTAATCTATCAGTATGAATTTTGTCTTCTCCTTGCTTTTAGAAAGGTATAGTCTGTAATTTTGCTCGTCATTTGCTATTCAGGTCTTGACTGCTATCGGGAATTTCTGCATTTGTTCGATTGCAGTGGGAATGTGTATCGAGATTATTGTTATGTATCCGATCCAAGACAGGGACTATCGCCCTGGAATTGATAATCTCTTGGTTCTGCTTATTGGAGGGATCCCCATAGCCATGCCCACAGTTCTGTCTGTCACGATGGCTATTGGCTCTCATCGCTTGGCTCAGCAGGTTTGGATGAATAAATTTTACTTTACAGAGAGTTCAAATTATGGTGCTGTGGTAGTTTTAGATGCCTGGGAACTGTTTGTTGTGCATGGCATGTGTTTGATTGGGATCAAGGTATATTATTATGGTAAAACTAGTTCAAATGTAGCATTTTATGTATAAAAATATGACATGATTTGGAAAAGTGGCTGTGCAGGCTGAAGATTTCCCTTAGGGTTAAGTTCTTGAGAAATACAATCTAAATTGCCTCTGAGATTTGTATTTTTGAATTGAACAGTCTTTACATTGAATTGCTTGACTCTAAGGAAGTTGGGGATCAATGTAGGGAGCCATTACAAAGAGAATGACTGCAATTGAAGAAATGGCCGGCATGGATGTGCTTTGCAGTGACAAAACAGGAACTCTTACTCTGAACAAGCTGACAGTGGACAACAACCTTATTGAGGTCAGGTTCGAGACTTTGGCTGTTAAATCCTTTTCAATAGCAACTTAACAGGATTCGTTCATGTCTCTTTGATACTCTCACTCACTAGAAACGCACACACTCGATTGTATTTCTCAGGTTTTTGCAAAAGGTGTAACCCCAGACACTGTAATTTTAATGGCTGCTAGAGCCTCAAGAACTGAGAACCAAGATGCTATAGACACTGCTATAGTTAACATGCTTGCGGACCCGAAGGAGGTAAGTCGAAACCTGGAATTTCCACATCCTTTGGCAATTCCTTTGGCAGCATTGTTTCTTATCCACCTTTTCTTTCTTATGTGATTGCCTTTCAAAGGCACGGGCTGGTATTCAAGAGGTGCATTTTCTGCCATTTAATCCTACTGACAAAAGGACTGCTCTAACATATATCGATATTGATGGGAAAATGCGTCGTGTCAGCAAAGGTGCACCAGAACAGGTACTGTTCTGTTGAGATTTATGATTATCTTGTTATAGACATTCCTTTTATAACTTCGTTTCTTGTAACTATGCTGCAGATCCTAAATCTTGCACTTAACAAGTCAGAGATAGAGCGTAGGGTTCATGCTGTGATTGATAAATTTGCTGAGCGGGGGCTTCGCTCGCTTGCTGTTGCATATCAGGTGAGGGGATTGCTGTCCCAGTTCTATACCTATTTATTTCGATTCATATTACACCGATATGGCAAAGTCTTTAAAGCTGAGAAGTCAGTCATCTCATTTTGGTGGGTGTCCTAGACCAAGATGAACTAAAATATCAGTTTATCTTGGCCATGATAAAAGGTGGGAAGATTTGGAAAGAACTGAGATTAACAACTAATTGTAGGCATTGCTTTGAAATCCCTTCATTAAAAACTTTATTCTAGGAAGTAATGTAATTGAAAAATACTGTCAGATATGTTTATGTTGTATTGGCTAATATCTTAGATTTTGTTGGCTTATATTGGCCAAGATAATTGGGGCCAAGGTTTTCCATTCGTCGTATCAGGGGTTGCCTGATACCAAAACAAACTGAGATCTCCGCTGAATGAAAACCTTGGTTATATGGCCATTCATATATTTGCTGTATGTGTTTATGTGTTCTGATTATGATTTACATGTGTTAATGTGCAGGAAGTTCCAGAAGGAAGGAAAGAGAGTCCTGGTGGTCCATGGCAGTTCATTGGCCTCATGCCACTTTTTGACCCCCCAAGACATGACAGTGCAGAAACAATTCGGAGGGCACTCAACCTGGGTGTTAATGTCAAAATGATCACAGGTCTGGTTTCTCTCATGGAAAGTTGCTTTATCTAATATAGTATAATTAATTGATGTCCAATTTCCATTTCATGGCATTAATCTTGGTTATGTAAAGTCATTGTTAGGGTATTCTAACGAAATCAAATACATAATTGCAAGCTCTTTTTGAAAGGAATCTTGATCTTGACCACAAAATTGCTGATAAGTGAAATCAGGATATCACCCAATGTGTTTAATCGCCTCTGGTAACAAGTCCTTCTGAAATATTTTATTAGTGGAGCACCACATGTCCTCTAGAAGCCAATGGCTCAAACAGATCAAGACACTTAGAACACTCGAACTTGAGCTATGTTTCTTGAGCACCTGAAAAAAATTATCTTACATAAGTTATAAAGTGCAGCCATAAAATGGTTTCATTGATTGCACAAAACTAAAAATGGCAGATTACTGTTTATTTTGGGTTTCACAGGTGGCCCTTTTCTAGCTCAAGCGGTCCACCCTTCAGTCTCTGATAGCATCTTGGTCTACCCAGTGTTCCGCGGTGCACTTCGTTCATAGTTTATTAAACAGACGAAAGATGACTATTGGGGAGAGAATTGAGAATAAATAATCTGGTGCGTGCAGGGGATTATAAAGTTCTGTGTCACTATGGTTTATAGGTGTCTCTCGAGTATCTTAATAATCTCTAAAAAACCTGATGAATTACAAAAGATAAGGTACTGAAATTAGATAAAATTTTCTGGCAAACGGAATTGTTGATGGTACTGTTCTCTCCAAAATATGAACAAGCAAATATTTTCTTGTTAAGTATATGGGAGTCTGATTTTTGTCAAAAATAATTGTTTGTAATTCCAGAGTTACCTGTATGCTGAGACACAATATCATTATCTGTGAAACAAATCATCTTGGAATATAATGCTCGTCTTACCTCAGGAAGTTTTCCGCCAGCAAGAAGTCTTCATCTATGCCAACAGGACTTGGCCACACTGGTTGGAACCCCTCTTGGTGTATCCGTTGGGAGAGGTTCCAGTTTTGAACTTGGATGATGGCATTCCTGATGTATTTCTGAAAACACTTTTAGTAAGAAAGTACCTAGAAAGTGGATGTATGGTCAGGATTCTTGGAAGATTTTGAAATGTGTTACCCTAGGTAGAAGATTCCAGCTATTAAGATTCATAGCTAATTTTTAGAAATTGACCAATGGAAGTATTGCATTTGGAAGGTGAACGGTAGGCTTTGCTGTTCTAGTCGAATAAAATTTATGGCTTTACAGTTTAATTAAGGCTAGAGGCATCACAAACACGTGCCAAATTAGCCATCAATTTGGAACCTTACTTTTCTTAGTTCTTTTTTGTTATATTTTTTTGCTACCACATTATCAGCAGTAATTAAAATAGTATTTATTGATTACCGTTTTGTTGGATGTGGTATATTTCTCATATTTCTCAAATTTGCTGACCAAGTAATTATTGAATAACAGTATGCAGAATATTTTACATTATTAGTATATTTCATGGGCACTATGATGGTATTTAGGATTCGTTTGGTTAGGGGTAATCTGGGATGAAAAAAGTAAATCCAATGTCAAATTACCATGTTTGGTATGAAAAGAGGATGAGAGAGAGATAGTTAAATAAATAGTGATCCCATGCTGTTTTACTAAGAGAGAAGGTAAAACAAATACCACTAGAGAGGTGATATTTATTTTCTATGCTAGATTACGGAGTAGAGTTAATCTGAAATTGTCATTACTTGACAGAAATGTCTCTACTTTTTTTTTCTTTTTTTTCTTTTGTTGAAACCCGCAAATGCTCCCTTTTGATATTGTCAATACACAATTATGCTAAATCCAAATTTCTAATTTTCTATCAATGATTTGATTTTTTTTCCAAATTAATCAATTAACAATATGGTTATGTTTAAATATATTTACTTAATAATTTAAAAATATTTATTAATCAATTTAAAAGATATATTATAGTAGATGTATAATTAATTTAAAAATATATATTAACTCATGTAAATATATTTCAATATTCAAAATGGTCTATATTGATAGCATTCATGTAAGTGGGCCATATATGGCCAAAAAATAGACTGAACAAAAAAAAAGTCATTACTTGAATTGTTTATTCAAGGACTAACAAACCATATAAAATTACTTCCAACCAAACATAGTAATCTTTTTTCAGTGCCATTTTCTGGAGTAATTTTTTCACCAACCAAATATGGTAAAATTTAGTTTTCCCTACATTCATTTTTTCAGATAAATGGTTCCCAGGAATTGTCAGATTACCCCATAATCTAACATACTCCAACCAAACAAACTGTTAGATTGGGTGTGTATCCCCGATACTGGGTCAAGAATGCAGACAATGTAGATTTCCTTTTTATGTTGCCCTTTCAATAAAGAGTAACATTTTATAGCAAACATTCTGCATATACGTAAATTGTAAACATGCCTGATATATGTAAATCACAATGTTTCCTGAGATAATGTTCAAAAGTTAAGTCGGTTCTATGGATCAAACTTCTTTCCCCTCGATATAGCTGATGAAGATAGGCCTGTTTTCTTTGGTATTTGCAGGTTAATTTGGTGGGTTTAAAATGTTCTCTGTGACATTTGTCCAACTTATTAAGGTGTTTTCCATTTCAATCAGGTGATCAGCTGGCCATAGGGAAGGAAACTGGCCGTCGTTTGGGGATGGGTACAAACATGTATCCCTCGTCTGCTTTACTGGGTCAAAACAAGGATGAGTCAATAGCTGCTTTGCCAGTTGATGAACTAATAGAGAAGGCTGATGGTTTTGCTGGTGTTTTTCCAGGTACTGCCACTGGTCTTTTGATATCTAAAAGCTGGTTAGTTCTTTGATTTTTAGTCAGGAGTAAATTTGTGAAGTATGTTGCATTGTTCCTTCAATTTTCAGAGCACAAGTATGAGATTGTTAAACGCTTGCAAGCAAGGAAGCATATATGTGGTATGACTGGTGATGGTGTGAATGATGCTCCTGCCCTAAAGAAGGCTGATATTGGGATTGCAGTTGCTGATGCAACTGATGCAGCTCGTAGTGCTTCTGATATTGTTCTTACAGAACCCGGTCTAAGTGTCATTATCAGTGCTGTGCTGACCAGTCGTGCCATTTTTCAGAGAATGAAAAACTACACGGTAAGTTGTGCCTGTATTCATCAGTCAATAGAGTCATCTCACAATTAACATTGACTAACTTGAGTTTGTCTTCTTCTGCACTTGTTTGAGCTGGTTTTGATAAATCGGTTTTATGTGTTGCAGATCTATGCAGTTTCTATTACAATCCGTATTGTGGTATGTTTTATGTGCTATTCTTATTTTAGTATTTGTAACAGTAATAACTACTTCTAAGTAAGATTGATTCCTGTTCAAGTATTGATTATGACCTGGCTGGATTGTCTCAATCTGCCTCTTATTTAGCTGTCAGGATTAAAACTGCACATTTTCTGTTCATTTTATTATCTCTTTGCTCATGTATAACCATCTTACATGCACTGCTAACCTGCTGGTTGTATGCACTGAGCTAGGTAGCACGAGTTTGCATATCTAGAATTCATTATAAATAGTATGAATTGGATGTGATAGAAATGCTTAGGGAGAAACCAATGAAGCGATGCATATGGTGTACCCTTTTTTTGGGGGGGGGGGGGGTGGGAGTGGATTTTATGGGCAAGGGAAGAGAAGTGTGAGGAATCAGAAGAGTTTGTTGCTCTTTAAATCTTAAGTTTTGGGGAGGAAAATTTGAGATCCCAAAAATCTTAGGATTGTGGATCTACGAAGTCCCCAGACCCTGGTTTGCTTTGTCATTCTGCATTATTGCTTCAAACTTTCTTCTCGCATGAAAGATACCATGTAAAGTAGCTGCCTGAATGTCTCAACAGGTCTTTAATTTAGTTCTTTTAACAAGTACAAATATTCGTTTTTCGGACATCTGTAAGATACCATGAAAGATGCCCTCACTTCACATTTTTATTTCAACAGCTCGGGTTCATGCTGCTCGCTCTCATTTGGAAGTTCGACTTTCCACCCTTTATGGTCCTTATCATTGCAATCCTCAATGATGGTAATATTTCATGGCCCCTCTATTTAGCTAATGCATGGTTTCATGTTGCTCCTGCTATTTACTGCTGGATTAGCCAGATCTTCCTGCTGCGCTGGTTGACTATGCTAACTATTTCTAATTTTGACACATGCACTGCTCTTCCTCTCTCAATGACGCACTCCTTTTAGGTACCATAATGACTATATCAAAGGACAGGGTGAAGCCATCTCCTCTGCCTGACAGTTGGAAGCTGGCTGAGATTTTTGCAACTGGAATCATCCTTGGTGGTTATTTGGCAATGATGACAGTCATTTTCTTCTGGGCTGCATACAAGACTAACTTCTTTCCGGTATAATGACTATATTTCTTAATGACAAAACAAAACCTGTCAAAAACCTTTCTGTCATCACCTTTTCCTTGCTGATCGTGAAATGATTACTAAAATTGAATTAAATCTTCCAGTGTATTTGAATAATATTTCTGAAAGCTTCCAATGCATTTAAAATGAACGATTCTGGCTTTTTATGCCTTAAAAGCCTGGGATCTGTGCGCTCCTGTTAAATCACAACAATTAGGGTACTCCTTTTTTTTTGTGCCTTGATAGTTGGTTTGATAATTGTTCAGAGGGTATTCCACGTTGAAAGCCTTGAGAAAACAGCTCAGGATGACTTTCAGAAGCTTGCCGCTGCAGTCTACCTGCAAGTGAGCACTATCAGTCAGGCACTCATATTTGTGACACGATCCCGCAGTTGGTCCTTCGTTGAGCGGCCTGGTTTGTTGCTTGTTGCTGCTTTCCTGGTTGCTCAGCTGGTGAGTTTTTTCTCCTCCATGGATCATATCCCTAAAAAGGCTAATTAATGTCCTAGAATTATCTAGTCGTGTATTATCATGCACCCGTGCAGATTGCTACACTGATAGCCGTGTATGCTGACTGGGGATTTGCTGCAATCAAAGGGATCGGATGGGGTTGGGCAGGTGTCATCTGGCTTTACAACATCATCTTCTATTTTCCGCTTGATATAATCAAGTTCCTAATCCGCTATGCTCTGAGCGGGAGGGCATGGGATCTCGTCATTGAACAAAGAGTAATTTGCAATACAGAACTCAATGATGGACATTCTGTTTATGCTATACATCTCCTCACTGACTGCTGGGATAATTTCTTCCTGCAGATTGCATTTACAAGGCAGAAGGACTTTGGAAAAGAAGCTAGGGAGCTCAAGTGGGCGCATGCTCAGAGAACACTGCATGGCTTGCACCCGCCCGACACCAAGATGTTTAGTGAGAGGACCAACTTCACCGAGCTTAATCAATTGGCTGAAGAGGCCAAAAGGCGAGCTGAGATTGCAAGGTAGGACCACTGTCGCTGACAAGAGCATAGTTTTCATTGTTGACTTTTCTTAACACCCTAATTAGTTGTGAGAGTTCCACAGTTGATGCTATATGGCATATCCGAAACCAAATATAGTTAGCAGTGCAAATTTACTTCAGGCTGATCCAGGGAGCTGAATTTTTCTTCTACATGTTTGCAGGCTGAGGGAATTACACACATTAAAGGGACATGTGGAGTCTGTTGTGAGGCTCAAGGGCTTGGATATCGACACCATTCAGCAAGCCTACACTGTGTGATTGGTCTACTTTTGGCACCATAGGGGATAGCAAACATCTTTCTCAGTTGCACCATTGGAAATATCCGTAGTTCTGCTGTTGATGAGTAAATTAAGTGAGTGGCTCTTATCAAGTTGCAAACCATCAACATCTCATACCATGACCTACATTACTATATCTTCATAATTTTTGTACGGTAACTTTACCCTCGTTTTTCCTATCTTCGTAAGTGGTTCTGCCTTTGGTTTGTATCCGTTGGCATTTTGTCCCCCGTCTGATTCGTCAGCTGTCCCTTCATTCTGGTTTCTTTCTGGAGCCTAGCTAGCCCTTACGGTGGGAAAGAGATAAATGAAGGGGTGGGTCCCATGTGCTTTGTTTTTTGGTTGATCCCTCATAGATTGGCACATGGTATGGAGCTCTTCTAGCGAGCATCTCCCTCGCTTTATTAGACATCACCCACAACTTGATTTGGCTAAAAGCAATGCCCTCCAAATTACACTTACCATCTTTATCCACTCTCTGAATCTACAAGAAAGTCGGAGGATTATTCTATCATTTTCATAAAATCCAAATCATCCTGAAATTTAATGCATATTAAATGCATAACGCTTATCCTCCCAATCAAACTCACAAAATTTCTATTCGTGAAATAAATCCAATACTTCCAAACTTATCCGGATAAATTCTTCTTATCCATTCAAAATTTATTCTGCAGTAAAATGCTACTACCTTAACCGTTAGGACAGCCAGATAAGCTTACTACATATCTCTATATACGGTCCGACGCCATGAAAATCTATCTCGAATCAACACTGCATGAGCTGCAGCTCATGCCTACTTAATGCAACATGAAACAATCTTCCTCGGCTAAACCAAATTACTATTAGTATGACCGTCAGCATGCTCATGATATGCAGTGCAGATCCTATATCCATTCGTTTCAATTGCAGAAGCCAAAAAATACAGTTTTATTTCATTATATTGGAGACTCGTTCAGCTGGTCAACGATGACTCCAGCAATTAGCAGCTCGAGCCAAGTTTATCGAATGGTGAAATCTCTGAAATGAGACTTGACTCGAACCATCACCAATAATCCATGCAAGAACATAAACCATCTCTGAAATGGTGAAATCTAGTTCGGTCTCTCACGATGATCTCCACATTGTACTCTTGTGAGATCAGTTTAGTTATGGCGTGGCAGTCTCCGCACACCCTCAGGTTCTTCAATATCCTAATTGGGGTCCCTGGCGTCCTGTTAAGCAGCCCAAAAGCTATAGCCAGCCTCTCGCTGTGGAAGCGAAGCGAGTCTTCTCTCGCATTATCAAACTCAGCCACCATTGGTGCCTGCGAGGAGTCTGGTTTATACCCAACCAATTTGCCTTCCACTTCACGAAGCATCCCGTATATTTCTTCCGACCGAGGATGAGACGTATCGCCAGCAACAAAATGATGAACAACACCATCCATCTCAATCGAACTGCAGCCTGGCTCCTTTCTGATCCCCACATCAACCATTAGCTTCCGAACCAAACCTACATCATTCCACCGGTTTGCCGAGGCATATACTCTCGACAGAAGAACATAAACACCGCTTGTGCCGACGTCCTCAAATTCTAGAGCCCGCCTGGCAACTGACTCGCTGACCTCAACTCCTGCATTTCTCTTGCAACAAGCATCGAGAAGACTCCGCCAAATCACGGCATCAGGCTTGCATCGCATGTTCGACACCAGGTCTAGAGCTTCTTCTATCAACCCCGCTCGAGCTAGAAGATCAACCATGCAGCCGTAGTGCTCAATTCTTGGTTCAATCCCAAATTCGGTAACCATCAAATCGAAATATTTTCTACCCTCATCGACCAAACCCCCATGGTCGCATGCACTCAGAATGCCGACGAATGTGATCGAATTGGGCTTCAATTTCTCCTCCTCTTCCGACATTCGTGCAAAGGCCTCGAAGCACTCGTCGACATGGCCATGCATCGCCAGCCCAAGAATCATCACATTCCACGAGGTCACATCCCGCGTGGGCATTCTGTCAAAAACTTGACGAGCGATAGTTATCGATCCGCATTTTGAGTATGCGTCGAGCAAGGAATTGTTTATCAGAACATCATTCGCCACTTTGTCGTCGAAGTTTTTGAATATGAAGGCATGAGCCCACATCCCCAGGGACAAAGACCCGATTCCCCCACAAGCACAGATAACGCTCTGAAGAGTGTACTCATCCGGCGCGAACAATCTCTGCATCTCTCTGAAGAGGTCCAAAGCGGTGCCATGGTCCCCATTAGCGACGTATCCGTCGATGGTAACGTTCCAAGAGACGCGCGTTCTCCGGAGCATTCTATCGAACAGTTGGCGAGCGAGAGATTGGAGACCGCAGGAGGCGTAGAAATGGATGAGGCTATTGGCGACGTACGTATCCGAGGAGAAGCCGAGCTTGAGGATCTGGGCGTGGATCTGGGTGCCTTCCGGGAGGGCGGAGAGGAAGGCAGCGGCCCTGAGGACGACGGGGAAGGTGAAATTGTCCGGCGGGGCGGCGGCGCCGTCGAAGAGCATCCGGCGGTAGAGGCGGAGGGCGAGGGGCTTGCAGTCGCGGGAGCGGGAGAGGGAGCGGATGAGGGTGTTATAGGAAGACGTGGTGGGGGCGGGTGGGTGGAGGAGACGGGTGGAGAAGGGGAGGTCGGCGGTGGCCGCGGCGGAGAGCAAGGGGAGGAAGTGGCGGCGGTGGCCGGGTGTGTCCGATGGAGAGGGAGGAGGTGGTGGTGGTGGTGGTGGTGGCAGGGACGCGGAGGAGAGAGAGGAGGACATGGTCGGGAAGTGGCGAAGGCGGAAGCATGGCGGGTGGAGAAATGGATGACAAGGTTGGTAGAGGCGGGATTGAGGATGAGGTTTGGGCTGGAGATCAGTGTGTGGACGAGAGAGGAAGTGGAGGTTTCACTGCTTTCAAGAGCCAGCAGAGGAGACCGTAAAACTGTCAAAAAGGTCGACAAGCGGATATTCTCACAGGTGACGTCCTAGTAAAAAATAAAACGTCCAATTTTCCGAATTATATTAATTATTTATATCCTTATAAGCTAAAAAATGTATTTCTAAAAATATATTCATGAACAGAATTGACATAATATAAAATTCTAATAAATATTTATTTCTTCAGAATATGTATGAATTTGATAGTTAGATGAACTAACTCAATGCTTTCGTTGTAGGTTAGAATTATTATTAAAAATAAATTCAGCAAATTTTTAATCATCAACTAGAATTTAGAAAATCAAAAAAATTAAAACATAAGAGATATGGGGCTCGCAATTTGAGAGAGATTTTATATATATATATATATATATATATATATATATATATATATATATATATTTCTACTTTGCAGTAAAGTTGAGCTTGGGAGACCGTCCGACTCACTCATGCATGCCATGTAAGTTATTGACTGTATTTTGAAAGAAAAGAAATGCCAAGTCCGCAGCATTTTTATACAAACAACCAGATTATAGCAGTCCCAAGATATGGTGTTCCATGCTATCGCCGTAAAACGCACCTAAAATTTTTTATGCAAGCACCGGATATATCATTGTAATTATTCCCATGGCATATCAACCTATTTACGACATCACCATGGGAATCCACAAAGCGGAATGACAGGCAAAGATGCAATCTAGTTTTATGAGAGGTCCGAGTTTATCTCATTGGTTTGACTGGATTCGGGGCTTTTGTTTGTTCAAATTTTCTCTGGGTTAACTTAGCGTCCTGCTAGGGATGCAACTTGATGGGAAGAAGGATTCACCTTCCTATGCATAAAGTCCCCATTGGGGACTCTTATTACTTTCATTCTATCTAATGAGAGCATATTCAAGGAACACCACTTGAGGCAGGGGCAGGTAATCTGTCTTCGGATCAATATGAGCACGATCAAGCTATAAAAGGCTCAGATCAAAGTAGACCTCCAAATGTGGGGTAGTTAAGCCAACAACTTCGGATAGAGTCGGCTCATCAGAAATTGTTTGGAGACACTTCTACAGCTTTAAGAAAAAAAAAAATTCTCATGACTTTAGAATCTGCATCGCTAGTTAACATCATCAGTTGTAGCTTCAACTTCGACAGTCGGCGTTATCTTTAGAGACTTTAGAATTCGACCTTCGTAGAACTATAAGTCGCAACGGAAGTTTTGGATCACTCATTAGAGACTGGCATAGATCCTGATTGAAATAATTTGATGCTCCAAAAAAAAAATTTGATTGTGATATTGACTACAATGACTACGACAACAGGTAAATATAAAGACGATCTTTTATGCTTGAATTGATTTGATACCAAGATTGGACTAGATAGTTGAACTAAAAATTCTATGACCTAGGCCGATATCACTTTTAGTTCGATAGTTGAATCAAATATGTAACTCACCCGGTGTCACCTTCCAAAACACCCTAGAGTTTGTCAGGTTGAGGGAAACCTGGCCAGTCCGATCACTCGGTGACTCATTCTATCAATAAAATCCTCACCAAAATATGAGAGCATTTGATCAAATAGGATAAATCTCCCTGCCAATGAGGTCAGCTGTTTTAGGTGATTTCCATGATGTAGTGTACTTACAAGTACCATTTTAAAATATTTGTTTTGGCCTGACACGTTGATCAAGTTCAGTAACCTAGCAATCCGACGACTCGCATATAATAGGTGTGGGTGCAACCCATAAAATTAAAAAATATATATATAAGGGAGACGGGACAAACGTATAGTTTTTCCAAATAAAATTTCCGAAGTGATGAGCTACATAAGATGCCACCCATTTCGCAGCACTATTTACCTCTATATAAACATGAGTAATCCGATAGGAGGCGCGCTCATCCAAAAGACTACGGATGTCGTGGAGCAGCCGCATTCCACCGGCAGCATGCCTTCGATCCTGAATCCATTCGATCACCATGGCTGAATCTCCTTCAAGGAGAATACGGTTCGCGCCCAGCACCCATTTTGTATAGGTGATGTCCTTCCACGCCGCTCTAATCTCGGCACCGACAACAGTCTAATATAATCACATGACTTTAGCATTGCTTGCCGTTGCTCTTCCTTGTGGTTTCCTAACTCCTCCAACAATGCAATTATTGGTTTGTCCTTTTGGGAGTTATCATTCTTTTGGTACTCAGAGCATTGGTCAGCCAGCGGGATCCGATGGATGTCGTTTTCGTCGGAGCGGAGGAACGAGATTTGAATGTTCAGGGGTTTGAGCATGGAATGTTTTGCTTCTTGGTCTATGAGGGGTTTGGGCGTGGAAGGTTTTGCTTCTTGGTCTAATGAGTCACCATAAGGGAGGCGGCGACAACGAGGGGCGCGTTGGAGGGGAAGGAGCCATCGCTGTGGAGCTCGCCAATCAGCTGGAACAACATAAGGAAGGCATCAGCATCAAACGAAAAAATTAAAAACAGACGAGGGAAATGGAGGTGCTGGAGGAATCTCTTATGATCAGGTATGACATCTAGGATTTCTTCAGGTCTTATGTTCTTTTGGCATTTCCAGCTGAATTGGATTTTTTTTTTAAAAAAAAAATATTTTAACAAGAAATTTGCTTGATTTCCTTTCTTTTCTGCGTCAGGGTTTCTAATTCCTAGAAATGATATCAGGAAAAAATGCATGCTTTTGGTTTTTGTAAATAGTTCGCAGATTGGTTAGTGGTGGTCATGATCTTGATTCTTCGTCAACATGTGATTTTCTGATTTTTTTTAATTAACTCTCGTGTCTTTGGTTGAAATAATTTGTGAAAATATCTACGCAATCGGATGAGGCAAGATATTTTCCAAGTGGCGTGAGAATCCGTCATTCGAACCCCTGACACGAAAACGAACAACGAGACATTGCGAAGGAATACTCATCTAGAAGCAACCCGTTTTTACCGAAAAATTATTGGATGGACCAGGTCTAATGGATCGGTCCAAATCCCATATGGTCCCTGTTTTCATCTTAAATTATTTAAATATAAGAGGCTAATGACCGTCGGACTGGTCCTCTGGATCTGGTCCCTTTCAGAATTCCTCCATTTCCCCCGTCCTCTCCACGCGGCTCCGAAGTCCCCGCATCGCTTTCGTCTGACGTGGCTCAAGAGCACAACGGCCGCTTACGTGGGCCACGTGCAATTCGAGGCGCTGGCGCACGGGCGGGGGTTGCATCTTCGCGCCAAAGAAGGATTCACCTTCCTTCGCGCGAATCCACCGTTAAATCATGCTTTGAGTCTGTGCGGGGATGCATCCAACGGTCGTGATCCCTGGCGAACATGGTGCTGCCTCGTTCCGCTTTTCTTCGTTATTAAGTATTGATGTTCAATCGAACATGGACGCCCCGTCAGCCGCGTCTTGCCAAAAAAAAAAAAAGAACAAAAAAATCGATTTCGTATTTAGAGCGAGCGAGCGGGCGAGCGAACCGAAACGAGAACGTAACCGGAGAGAAAGAGGGGGAGTCCAAGTCCTCCTCCTCCTCTTCGCCTCTTTCCTCCTCTCCGCGTCAAAATCGATCGACTCCCTCTTCCTTTCCTTCCCCCCCACCTTACTTTTATTCCCACCAAACCAACCCCTTTCTAGAATCCCGCTCGTTCTTCTCTCTATCTTCCGAACCCGGTCAATCTACAGGTATCCGTTTCACCCCTCCTCCCCTTTTCTTCTTCGATTTTGTTGTCATCCTTCCTCTTTGAATCGTTTCTTCAGTTTTTTTCTTCTAACCTATATTTCCTGGATTCAGCCAAGAATCGGGATTTGGAGCTATCCATATTGGGCCGTGTGATCGGTTCTTGGGGCGGGCGAGATGGATTTGTTCCACAGGGCGAAGATGGTCCGGCTCCGGAGCCACCACGACAAGTATTTGATGGCGGACGATGACGAGGAGCGCGTGTGTCAGGACCGCAACGGGGCGTCCGGCAACGTCCGGTGGACGGTAGAGATCTTGGACGGGCCCGCCCCGGTGCTGCGCCTCAGGAGCCGCTACGGCCGCTACCTCACCGCCAGCAACGAGCCCTTCCTCCTCGGCGTCACCGGCCGCAAGGTCCTCCAGACCGTGCCCCCCCGCCTCGACTCCTCCGTCGAGTGGGAGCCCATCCGCGACGGCGTCCAGGTCAAGCTCAAGACCCGCTACGGCCACTTCCTCCGCGCCAACGGCGGCCTCCCGCCGTGGCGCAACTCCGTCACCCATGATATCCCGCACCGCAGCGCTACACAGGATTGGATTCTGTGGGACGTCGACGTCATTGACATACTTCCCAGCCCCTCTGCCTCTCCCACTGTGCCGTATGCGCCGGCCTACCATGACTGGCCTTCCTCGCCCGCCAACAGCATGTCCCCGAAGCTGTCCAAGATGAAGGTCTCTTGTTCTTCTCCTTTTCTCTTTGGAATCCCCATCGGAAATATTCTTAAATCGTTCTCGAAATTGCATTCATCTTCATTGCCCTAAAAATTGCATTTTTTTTCTGTCCTGGTGGTGATCTGAATCATAGGTCTTGAACTTGCATTAGTTTTCCCCTTTTTTTCCTTATTCGCACCTCAAATCTGTTCTGCTTCGATCTTAATTGGAGTTGAATCACTTCATGTCACTATTCATACATAAACTTTGAATGCTTTTCTTCTGGCAGTCATCATTTTCTTTTTCTGGGTCGCCGCGCAAAGTGGAGGGTCGGACTATCCACTGTTACCTCGCAGATGATGATGGCAACTTGGATGAGAGCTTCGAAGGATCTTCCTTCATTTTCAATGGGCCAAGCGTGGAGGAGTTGACCCGCAAATTGGAGGAGGAAACAAATCTCAGCGATATAATTGTGTGCTACCAGAATCCGGTGAATGGGAAGCTCTGCCCTCTTCATCTGACGCTGCCACCAAATAATATGACGATGCATGTTGTGGTAGTCCAGGCCTCGTCAAAAGGTGACTCTTACTCGATTTACTCGCTGCTGCTTATGGTTGTGCCCTTTCTTTTGCCTTTCTTCGGGTAGTGGATTTGAAATTCGTTCATTATAAGTTCTCTCCAGCTTCTTGATATTCTTGAGATTGTTAAAATTGCACATGCTTGTTATGAACTCGTGAATCCTTTATTCCTTGATAAAACTATAGACATATGCTAGGTTATAATTTTTCTCCGTTATTAATGGAAACTTTGATAACTTTCAGAATATAGGAATTTTTCTCTGCTTCACATGCGACAATGAATTTTGGTGTTCCTTTCTTGTTTATTTCATCATCTATGACAGGATATGATTGAATTCAGCAATGATAAGATAAAAGCTTATATATCTTGGCTTTTTTAATCTGTACCTTTGGTCATTTACATCGGTGTTCATGTCCGCTTGTTTTTGTAAAGATTTTGAGTACAATCTATACTTTTGTTATCTCCCTCTAGCTTGCAGAATAAGTAGAATTGTACTTAAGTTGATCTTGAGCATGGCTCAATTAATTTCGAGGTGAAGCTGAGCTGTTCATGAGCAACTTTCTAAAAACAACTTTAGTAGATTAATTAACCAAGTTTTGCTGATTAATTAGTTAGCAGAAGAACCCAGTAACATGAAAGTTTAGGTACTCTCTTTACAAACTAGATTAGACCTGATTATAAAACTTTCATGCCATTTGAGATGTTTGCTCACTGGATTGAGATGCGTGTCCTTTCAATCTTCTGCTTAATGTGTTTGACGAATGAAACACCCAGCTTGGTGTTATAGACTCTTGTTTTTGCATAGTTGCTGCCCTGCATAAGTTTTAGTAGCTGTATACTTGGCTTGATTTGAATTCTAGTTTTTATTTCAATGAATATTTGTTAACAAACTTTTAACCTTTCTAGTGGCGGAGACTTTCACATCTCCAATTAATAGATGAATTCATACGCCTGCGGTAATATGCACTTGTTTTCTACTTGTGCCCTTCCATTCGCATCGACACATGCTGGTTACTATATTTGGGCATTCTTTTCAAGTGGGCATATATCTTGTTTAAAGTTTGCTCTCCTTTGTTACTGGCTATCTGCTCCAAAGAGTTGGGGGATGCTGAACATATTTTTGGCAAAGATCTTTTCCAATTATCTTGGAGGTTTTGTTGGATCAGTCTATAAAACATGTTGAGAGAGAATTTTCTCCTTTCAAAACCATATATGATGCGAGTTTTACTACACATGCCAAAGCAGCTGCATCTTCTGTAAATTTTCAACAAGTAATTAGATGCAAGGATCTCTTTTTCTGGTATTTGGTGGTCTTTACTGTTGCCATTGATGTGTTTGTTGTCCAGATTTTTTTCTGGTAAAAGATTAGGATGTACTTGGAAAATTTACTAGTTGGTATAGCTTTTTAGGTGAAATATGGAAAAGCTTGTATTCCAGGAAAACCAGAATTCCAGGCCTTTGCTGGGGAAGGTGCTAAACATGAAGGCTTTGTGTCCTTCACAGGATTTATGTTCTTTGTTTCTGGTGATTTGTTTATGACCTGTTCCATTTGTCCATTGGCGCGGAGACCATTTTCGGCACTGGTTGTGATTGGCCCATCATATGGCATAAGTGCGCCCTGTGTATACCTTCAGGCTCTCAGCGTTGATGTATGTTAACTAGTGAATTTAACTTAATAGTTGACTTTTGGGTGTGCCATAAAGCAAAGCTGCTGCTTTCCTTCTGCCTCTTTATCTTCAGTTTCTGTACTTGAAGCCTTTGAAACCAATGGTGAGCCTTTAGGCCTTTGTTATAGTGGAGGTTATATCTTTAGGCGTCTGTTTAAAGTAGGGACATTAATGGAAAATTAGGAGCCTTCTCCTTCAGCATTATCTGGAATTTCAGAGCATGTGAAACTGCTTGCTACCATCTCTAAAATGGAGGGTGAACCGAGTAAACAGTCGAGGAAGAGTGCAGGGACAAGGAAACAGGGCCTAATAACATTTAAGTTTGAAATGAGCTAAGGAAGGTCAGTATCTGTACAACCAAATACCATGGGTAAAGTTATGTGGAAGGAACAGTTGGCACGAACAGGAAAAGAGGATGTTATTGATTAGTTCTGGGCCCATCATACATTAGTAATTTTCATCTTTTATAAGTCTTGTGTATGAACTATAGAACTGCTGCATCTTTTCATCTTATCTGTCATACTATACTTTGACTAAGGTTAAACAAATATATATATATATATATATATATATATATATATATATATATATATATATATATATATATATATATATATATATATATATATATATATATATATATATTTATATATGGATGGATGGTTTGTTCAAAAGCTTTAGATGGCCAAAGGAGGGATTTAGGAGTGGAAAATAGTTTTAAAAAAATGCCATGGATGGACCAATCCGTTCAAAAAAAATTGTTTAACCGGTACGACAAACTTGCATATTATGATATCTTCATCACATATTCCAAATGCTCAGTAAGATTATTCATGCTATAGAAGTACCATTCTTTTTCGAACATGTCAACAACTGTTAACTTAGTTAGTTTGCACCTCTCTCTGTCTCTCTTTCTCTCGGGCTTGCTAAACAATCTGCAGGGGAAGTAAGAGTCGGCTTATTTCATATTATATCTGGCTTAGAAGTGGTGTATTTGTAATGGATATCACCAAGCCTATGGATTTTAATTGCCGCTTGCTAATCTCTTCGGGCGTGGGGCTTGCTGCTGCAAGGAGAGAGCCAGCCGTGTCTCTAGAGGTTGGGTACGTTTCGAGTTCCCGCACTCTCTAATGAGTGACCTGGCATCGAGATCCCCGACCAGCTCTCTGCTTTTTGAGCACCTATTATGAACAGGCAGAACCAGGTGCAATTTTCATTCTTATGGATCATGGGAGGAGTCAAAGAGGTTTTTGGAAAAATATTGATGTTTCTCGAAGGAGACGCAGCTACGGCGATCGAATTAGTTTGAAACTGGTCTGTTATTAGAGGACATCTGCAGAGTAATGAGGGATGGCATCACCTTCGATATTACTCATATATATCGATAGGCAACCAATGAGGGATGACCATAATAAAGCTTACAAGTCATTTTCAGACATAATTGAAGTTTAAGAAGGAAGATTTCGTGAAACTCTGCTTGAAAAACGGATCAATTATTCGGAACGTTCCATCATTGTTGTAGATTCTTCTCTTTCATTACATCAACGTGGATTACTTCAAAAAATAGTAATAGAGCTTTTCCAAACATTTTGCTAGAGCAGAGCAAAAAGCATATCCATACATTAATCCAATCAAAGAACTAGTTGTAGATCCCTCCGTACCAATAGCATTTCGGAGCTAATTCTTTATCTAGTTGTAGATACTATCCTTCCTCTCTCCTGTAATATTTTATTTTATGATTTTATTTATACTAGACTTGTATAACCTATCCATCTTATAAATTTTTTTTTTTTTTGATGCTTCTTTAGAGTTCCACGAGCCATGAATATATCACTATTCTGATGTAATCTTTCATAGTTGGTATTCCAATGTATTTCTAATGCCTTTCTTTATCCATAAAGCATCGAGGACTTGCTGACTGTTATTTGAGAAACGATAATATCGAATAGCAGCTTTTAGAGATCGCTTTCAACCACAGACTGCAATGTCAAAATCCATGTGGGCAAATTATTTTCATCATTGTTTTCTGTACGTGTAGAGTCGGCAGCGTGTATATATAGAGTCGGCAACATCGGTGACTTCTTGGCGTGCGGTTTCCACTGACGTCGGTTCATCCAGCAGATGGAACGCACGGGCATCCTCCCCTCCGCCGCCAAAAATGAGAACGCTCGCACGGCAATTTAGAATGCACGCCTACTTCGCTTCCACGTTACACGGTTTCTGACCTTCGGGAACACGACGTCGTCACCTTCTATTCTAAGTGGATCAGGTTGTATCCAGGCCAGGTCAAGTTTTGATTTGGGGTCAACATTGATCCGTTCTGATCGAGAAGTTTGAATACAAGTTGGCCTTCGGATTTAATGAAAGGTCATTTTAAGTAAGTTTCACATTTTTTAGGAAATCCACTCTAATAACGTGGAATTTTCTTTTGTGTTTTTTTAATTGTCAGTATTGGATGCCCGACTCCATGTCTCAAGCGTATGCACGCTGGTCTCACTGCGGACCCCAGTATTATGTTGCATTGAGAAATGCTAAAAGCTTGGGTTACATAGATAATGTTTAATTAATCAACAACTCCTCCTCCTTTTTTTTTTTGATTTAATGAGTCATGCTTTAACATGATATCCCTAAAACTAAAAATAATGGCATGCCTTCATTGGCAAAAAAAATATTCTTTTGGCTTAGAACTTTTATAAATTTATAAATGCTAGGTGTTGGTGGAAAAATGGACCACCCCATAAATGTAATTATAACACCCAAATCCATCAGTAAGCTCGAGCTCATCCTAAGTGATCGGGCTCTTCCGCTCTCGAGCTCATCCTAAGTGATCGGGCTCTTCCGCTCTCGAGCTCATAGACCAGAGAGCCGAGACCAGAAGGCCGAGACCAGAAGGCCGAGACCAGAGAGCCGAGACCAGAGAGCCGAGACCAGAAGGCCGAGACCAGAGAGCCGAGACCAGAGAGCCGAGACCAGAAGGCCGAGACCAGAAGGCCGAGACCAGAGAGCCGAGACCAGAAGGCCGAGACCAGAGAGCCGAGACCAGAGAGCCGAGACCAGAAGGCCGAGACCAGAGAGCCGAGACCAGAGAGCCGAGACCAGAAGGCCGAGACCAGATAGCCGAGACCAGAAGGCCGAGCACAGCAGGCCGAGCCCATGCCTTAGCCAAATATCCAATTTCCACCTAACCCTCTAAGGGACCTGACAACTCCACTATAACCTGCCACTATCTCCAAGCCATCAAGGCATAAGATCTTCGCAGGTATTCGGCACGACCTGCCATTAATGCACGAGACTCTCTCAAGTCTCCGATGCACTCAGTCATTTAATGAACACGGCCCAAGACGATCTCCGGATCACTGAACCATCAAAACGTATGGCTCTCCCTGACCGCCGGTTCATTCGGTAATAAATGCACTTACCATCCACGGACCCCAGGCCCACCACAGCCGGCGGTTCAACCACTCCAACAGGTCCGATCGACCGTGACAACTCCCTGATTCCGGTCTGATCCGGTCCCGTTCTCCATTACGCCATTAATGGGCCAAATCGTGCCCAATTATTACAAAACAGGACAAACCTCCTGTCACCTCCCAGGTAACAAAAATCCTCCTATAAAAGGAAACCTGGGGGCTCCTGTCACCTCCCAGGTAACAAAAATCCTCCTATAAAAGGAAACCTGGGGGGAAAAGGGAGAAGGAACCAAAAACCAGAGAAAAAACCCGGAGCTGGAGAGAACCCTCCTAGACCGGGGGAAAAAAGGAAGAAAACAGCACAGACACAATTGAACACGAGATTCTTTTTGTCTTCTCCACATACTCTCCTCCCTGCTCTCTCCACATACTTGCCCCCTCTGACTTAGGCATCGGAGGGCCGGCGCCGGGGAGCCCGGCCACCGGCTTTTTTGCAGGACAGGACCGGACTGGACGCACTCCCCTCTTAGGACTCGCACACCCCCCGCGGCGGAGGACGCAGCAAGCCGGCGCACCGCCGTCCGCCCCCTGTAGCAGCGGAGCTCCTCCTTCCCCGGCTTCGCGGCGGCCCCCGGGTCCAATTTCCAGCAACAGTTGGCGCTAGAGGAAGGGCCCGAGTTCGCTGCCATGAAGCTAAGAAGCAAAGGGGCTTCCAATGCCTCTCGACGTCCTCCACCTAGCCCGGAGCGTTCTGTCCGAAACCCATCACCTCCGACCGAGTCAGTTCATCAAGTTCGGCCGGAGCAGTTCGATGCCCTGGTACAACAAGTGCAGGCCCTGGCTACCGCTGTCCAAAGCCTGCAACCCAGGGGCATCCCAATGGCACCGCCTCCTCCAGCTCCAGTTCAACCGGAGCCCCCTACAAGCGGGTTTCCCCTTCGAGTAACATGCTCCAAGTCCCAAACGCTCAGTCCAAAATTCACCATCAAGATCTCCGGTAGATCAAGTTCCACAAGTCCAACTCGAGCACTTCGATGCGCTTGTGCAGCAAGTCCAAGCGCTAGCTATTTGCAGCCCAAAGCCTGCAACAAGTGGAGGCCCCTCCTGTGCCGCCTCCACGGAATCATGTGAAGCAGAGGAAGAAACTTTCTCCTGACTCCCGAGCCATCTCGAATCAGGCATGGCTCCCGCTGCAACGACGTATGTGGGGGCAACCAGTGAGAAGTAGTAGTCCAAGTCTCACGTCAACGAGTTGGGGGGAAAGAGAAATAAAAGCTGAGGTCTGGAGAAGGAAAGTTATGGAGCTTTAAAATGGGATTGTAAGCCTCTGTGACAAAGGGTACGGCCCCATTAAATCCCATTATCCTTCCAAGTCTTCTGTCTTCCGGCAGCAAGCAAGAAGCCAGCATGTACTCCCTCCTTACGGGCGTAAGTCCTTGGGACGGCGCCCGCGACATTGCTCCCCTTTCAGAGCGTCGCCATCACTGAAGCCCCCGCCGAGCTCATGCAGACCAAGCTCAGAAACCCGAGCGCAAAACACCTAAAAAATCAAGCCAAAGAAGGCCGGTGCCGAACCAAGTCCTGAGGGACTTCGAAGCTCGAGAGCTATCAAAATATCTCCAAAAGGTACAGGACGCCACTTTGGCTTCAAATAAATTCAATATTTTATCTATTTTCAGGTTAGCCAACGAGCTCGGCTCGTTCTCCTACCCTGACCACGGTCAGGATGCCCCGAGACGTCGGGATGCCCCGGCTATAGGGACGCCCGAGACGTCGGGCTATGAGTTAGCGGTCCTCTCTGACCGGACGAGCTCGGCTCGTGCTCCATCGGCTTCCACCGTCGAGCTCGGCTCGTGCTCCCCGACTATGAGTTAGCGGTCCTCTCTGATCGGACGAGCTCGGCTCGTGCTCCATCGGCTTCCACCGTCGAGCTCGGCTCGTGCTCCCCGACTATGAGTTAGCGGTCCTCTCTGACCAGACGAGCTCGGCTCGTGCTCCATCGGCTTCCACCATCGAGCTCGGCTCGTGCTCCCCGACTATGAGTTAGCGGTCCTCTCTGACCGGATGAGCTCGGCTCGTGCTCCTTCGGCTTCCACCGTCGAGCTCGGCTCGTGCTCCCCGACTATGAGTTAGCGGTCCTCTCTGACCGGACGAGCTCGGCTCGTGCTCCATCGGCTTCCACCGTCGAGCTCGGCTCGTGCTCCCCGACTATGAGTTAGCGGTCCTCTCTGACCGGACGAGCTCGGCTCGTGCTCCATCGGCTATGAGTTAGCGGTCCTCTCTGACCGGACGAGCTCGGCTCGTGCTCCATCGTCTTCAGCCAACGAGCTCAGCCCGCTCTTCTATTTTTGGATTTCTCTGCCGACGTCCCCAAAGAACGGAGTCCGAGCAGAGAAGCGTCTTCAATCGCCTCGGCGCCAGGACGCACACGGTACAAGGTACCTATCTATTTAATGTCTTTACATTATCTATTTTTGGATTTCTCTGCCGACGTCCCCAAAGAACGGAGTCCGAGCAGAGAAGCGTCTTCAGTCGCCTCGGCGCCAGGACGCACACGGTACAAGGTACCTATCTATTTAATGTCTTTACATTACCTATTATTGGATTTCTCTGTCGACGCCCTCCAAGAACGGAGTCCGAGCAGAGAAGCGTCTTCAGTCGCCTCGGCGCCAGGACGCACACGGTACAAGGTACCTATCTATTTAATGTCTTTACATTACCTATTATTGGATTTCTCTGTCGACGCCCTCCAAGAACGGAGTCCGAGCAGAGAAGCGTCTTCAGTCGCCTCGGCGCCAGGACGCACACGGTACAAGGTACCCATTCATTTAATGTCTTTACATTCTCATTTATCTTTACTTGAATTCTTCTCTGCCGACGT
The DNA here is from genome assembly GCF_051530095.1 of Phoenix dactylifera. Lineage (NCBI taxonomy): Eukaryota > Viridiplantae > Streptophyta > Magnoliopsida > Arecales > Arecaceae > Phoenix > Phoenix dactylifera. The sequence goes on from NC_143198.1 coordinate 513,149, forward strand.
CCCCAAAGAACGGACTCCGAGCAGAAAAAGCGTCTTCAGCCGCCTTGGTGTAAGAACGCTCACAGCACCAGGACGATCGATGACTGAACTACTTCCTTCGCCCAAGCCAAAAAGCAGCTCGGACTCGGAAGTCGGGGAGTAGTGTTGGTGGAAAAATGGACCACCCCATAAATGTAATTATAACACCCAAATCCATCAGTAAGCTCGAGCTCATCCTAAGTGATCGGGCTCTTCCGCTCTCGAGCTCATCCTAAGTGATCGGGCTCTTCCGCTCTCGAGCTCATAGACCAGAGAGCCGAGACCAGAGAGCCGAGACCAGAAGGCCGAGACCAGAGAGCCGAGACCAGAGAGCCGAGACCAGAAGGCCGAGACCAGAAGACCGAGACCAGAGAGCCGAGACCAGAGAGCCGAGACCAGAAGGCCGAGACCAGAGAGCCGAGACCAGAAGGCCGAGACCAGAGAGCCGAGACCAGAGAGCCGAGACCAGAAGGCCGAGACCAGAAGGCCGAGACCAGAGAGCCGAGACCAGAGAGCCGAGACCAGAAGGCCGAGACCAGAAGGCCGAGACCAGAGAGCCGAGACCAGAGAGCCGAGACCAGAAGGCCGAGACCAGAAGGCCGAGACCAGAGAGCCGAGACCAGAAGGCCGAGACCAGAGAGCCGAGACCAGAAGGCCGAGACCAGAGAGCCGAGACCAGAAGGCCGAGACCAGAGAGCCGAGACCAGAGAGCCGAGACCAGAAGGCCGAGACCAGAAGGCCGAGACCAGAGAGCCGAGACCAGAGAGCCGAGACCAGAAGGCCGAGACCAGAGAGCCGAGACCAGAAGGCCGAGCACAGCAGGCCGAGCCCATGCCTTAGCCAAATATCCAATTTCCACCTAACCCTCTAAGGGACCTGACAACTCCACTATAACCTGCCACTATCTCCAAGCCATCAAGGCATAAGATCTTCGCAGGTATTCGGCACGACCTGCCATTAATGCACGAGACTCTCTCAAGTCTCCGATGCACTCAGTCATTTAATGAACACGGCCCAAGACGATCTCCGGATCACTGAACCATCAAAACGTATGGCTCTCCCTGACCGCCGGTTCATTCGGTAATAAATGCACTTACCATCCACGAACCCCAGGCCCACCACAGCCGGCGGTTCAACCACTCCAACAGGTCCGATCGACCGTGACAACTCCCTGATTCCGGTCTGATCCGGTCCCGTTCTCCATTACGCCATTAATGGGCCAAATCGTGCCCAATTATTACAAAACAGGACAAACCTCCTGTCACCTCCCAGGTAACAAAAATCCTCCTATAAAAGGAAACCTGGGGGCTCCTGTCACCTCCCAGGTAACAAAAATCCTCCTATAAAAGGAAACCTGGGGGGAAAAGGGAGAAGGAACCAAAAACCAGAGAAAAAACCCGGAGCTGGAGAGAACCCTCCTAGACCGGGGGAAAAAAGGAAGAAAACAGCACAGACACAATTGAACACGAGATTCTTTTTGTCTTCTCCACATACTCTCCTCCCTGCTCTCTCCACATACTTGCCCCCTCTGACTTAGGCATCGGAGGGCCGGCGCCGGGGAGCCCGGCCACCGGCTTTTTTGCAGGACAGGACCGGACTGGACGCACTCCCCTCTTAGGACTCGCACACCCCCCGCGGCGGAGGACGCAGCAAGCCGGCGCACCGCCATCCGCCCCCTGTAGCAGCGGAGCTCCTCCTTCCCCGGCTTCGCGGCGGCCCCCGGGTCCAATTTCCAGCAACACTAGGTAATATTTTTTTTGTGTGGTATGCCATGAAGAGAATATACCACAGCCATTGTTTCTAATGCAGTTGAACAAGACACTATCATCCAATAGTCCCTTATGTGCTATAAATTGTGACAATAACTACTATCTTTGTATATTATAGGCAAAAAGTGTTATATGTTTTACATTTTTATGAAAAGATATATGTTGGTTTTTTTTTTTTTTGACCATAACAGGTCTACCCTCTTGTTTATTGCCCTATCTATCCATGAATGTACTGGTTAATCTAAAAAGGGCATTAAAGTAGGAACATAAAGATTTAGAAAAGTGATATAATCTGCAAAGTGAAAATATTTTTAGTTATTTTCTAAAAATTAAAAGAAACATCAGAACCATAAATGAAAGCTCAATCAATTTTTAAAATAAAAATTAAAAAAAAAATGTATTCACAACATACCTCCACAATTGCCTTCATTCTGTGCATCATATTCTGAATAATAACTGCGATCGTCTGTTGCCTTTTAGAAATATTTGCTAACATTCAACCATTTTGGTTATCATCCCATATCAACCCTCATTAAAGCCTTAGCTTTTTATATCTGCAAAAATCTCAATTCATGTTTTATATGGGACACCTTTAAACATAAGAAATAGAAAACATTGACCATATTTATGTCAGCTAACATTCCACATATTGATCAACATGATATCTTGATTTAAAATATCAACTAATATTTTAAATTTTTATTTTTTTAAAAAAATTATAAATTATCCTTTTAATGAAAATAAATTAAAATCTTATTCATTTCGATCATAAGCCGAGATGGATAAGACTACAGATAGCGTTCTTGAGCGGGATGCTAGACGTCATTCAACCAATCACTTTCTTGAATTCCAACAAAAAAAAAAAAACCCAACCCCATTCATATGAAAAAACGGTGAATTGAGTGATCGGACGGGTGAACTTCAGCGTTTCTCGGATCTTTCTACGTCCTGGTAGAAACGAGAGAATAAATAAAGCAAGCAAAGAAACCGACCCTTGCTTTCAGCCTCCTTCCTCCTTTCTCTCGGTCTCTGTTCCCCCTCCTTCCTCTTCCCTTCCCTCGGCCCTCTCCTTTGCCGATCTTTATTCTCTCTTCTCTTTAGCTCTTTATCCCGGCTGACGGTAATTTTGTACTCCCGCTTCTAAGATGAGCGATCCCAAGTATGCCTATCCTTATCCCGCTCAAGGTATGGAACCATCTCACGTCCCGCTAATTTCTGGAGAAATAATGCACCCTAATTTCAAGGGAAGCAATAGTTTAAGTTCCTCTCGGACCTCTTTAAATATATGCTCACGGGAGCACTCTTCTTGGCTTTTTGAGTACCATATACAATCCTTTTTTTTTTCCCAAAAGAAAACTTGGCTCCATGCCTGGATTTTTTTTTTTTTTTTTTTTTTTTGTGATGCCTATACCTAATTATAAATTATGCGGCTCTCGTCATTCCAAAAATTGTGGATGCTTTTTTTTTGGGGTTAATTCTAGAAGTTTTAAATAACAAATTAACGTTTCTTTCTCCTAATTTTGTTCTGTTTGCAAGGATATTACCAAGGGCCGCCTGTGATGGCACCACCTCGGTACGCAGCTCCACCACCAAGAAGAAAACCTGGTTTTCTTGAGGGATGGTGGGTATCTCATCCGGTCTTCTCCTTTGCATTTACATGAGCTCTTATCTCGATCCGTGATTCGTTATTTCATATATAACCAAGTACTGATCAATGAAGTCATACAACGGCTAATTTTTCTGAGGAAAATTTACCTAATCTTCTTCTTTTGGTTCTGCGCAGTCTTGCTGCTCTGTGCTGCTGCTGCCTCATCGACGAGTGCTGCTGCGATCCATCCATCATATTTGTCAGCTGATGATCTCGATTCACCAGTGATATTGCATGTTTCTTTTTCTTTTTTTCTTTTTTCCAGTTTCCTCTCTTATGCAAATATTGGATGCCCAAGTTTGTTCTTTTCTATGGCTGAGTGATGTTATATGTAAATTAATACTTGCACCCACCCAAGTTATGTCTGTGGCGTTCCCATATTGCGTTGGAACGAAGATTAGATTATTAAATCTTCGTCTTTTACTTCTTTTATGGTTCTTTGAGATGGAGGTAGTATAACTCAAAACTTGTATTTTTTTTGATAATTTTTGACGATGTTCAAGAGAGCAGCAGCAGTTGACATGGATGAGATCGGAGTTAGCTCGGGAGCTTAGCTTTATTTATTTATTTCTTTATTGCTCTGTATTATGGAGAAGGCTAAATCTCTGTTTTAAATTGAAAAAAATTGTCATCGCTGTCGAGCAAACATTGCATGACCACTGTCTGCCTCTGCTGAGGGGTGGTTTAACTCTGGAAGCAAACCTTTCTACTCGCGAGGCACTCGTTTACAAATCGCACATTCTGGTCTGCAAGCTTATCTACTGGTAACTTTTAGTTTCGCGGATAGCTGATGACCTGCTGATGGGCGTGGGGGGGATGCCATTGATTGTGGTTTGCACTGCTCATGAATCCTGAGTCTAGACCGCACGGTCCTTGGTCGTATGCCATTGCTATTGATTGTGGGGGCCAGTCCTTATTATGATTGCATCATCCAAGACTTGATTCCGCAATCAGCGGTTAAATATTCAAATTTGAATTTGATCTATTTATTAAATATATTATCCGGCTTGGTATGTAAATTTTTTTTATTAAATATGCCATGTTAGACGGGCTATGTTGGTACCACTGAGGTGGTAGCCTAGTGGGAGCGTGGCCTTACTTCTAACCAAGTGGTTCTGAGTTTGAAACGTACGGACGTCGATTAAATTGTGGAGACTGGATGTTCCCTGCTCGGACACGGAGTCTGGAAGGACGTATCGCTCTGCTGGTAGCCTCGGTGGTGCAAGGTGTGACGTACTCACACATGGTATTCGTGCCGGAGCCCAGATAGGTAATTAAGCCGGGCCCCCGGATGGGGAGGGTATGAGTAAAATCGGACGGGGTGTCCAATATACGGTCATTTCTGCCAGCATCAAACAATCTCCTAGCGGGGTGGGAGCCCAGTAGGAGCTGCTACGCGGGGGTGGACTTGTCCCTTCCTCCCCCTTCCCTTTTTGTAAAGCAAAAAAAAACAAAAAAAAATAGGCTATGTTGGTTCTCGCGAATTAAATGGATTTAGATATATAAAACAAGCGAAGAAGATCGGGTTAAATAGGACAGTAACATGCAAACTAAATTTTAAACGGGTTAAATAAGTCTTAAATAATTATAAATGGGTTAAACAAGTCTTAAATAGGTTAAATGGGTATGAGCAAGGTTACAATGCAATCTAGATATTAAACAACTTAAAATATGTTAAATAGGTCGAAGGTCTAAAAATAAATCCGACCTGTTTAATAAATGGGTTTAGATGTGTTGATTTGTGTTATTATCCAAATTTATTTATATCAAATCTAAACTTGCTTAAAATGGGTCATTGTTGATGAATAGGATCATATATTGCCATTCCTACTTGAATTCAAATTTCTTGATTTCCAAGCCATAGATAGATGTTTTCTCACTAACTAATTTTTTATATTGCAGCTAGAAAAGTATGTCTATAAAATAAGACAAAAAAGGAAAAAAATGAAGGTTGGAGTGGTCACTGATCTTTTAGTCTGGTATGATGGTTTTTGGATAAATAGAGGACTCGTTTGGTTTCTCACTAGAATAATTTTTTTGAGAAGTTGATTTCTAAAAATATAATATTTGGAAAAATAGTTTGGCATGCTTGGTTTACCACGGTAAAGTAGTATATTTCAAAGTGGCTTATATTTAGTTTGAGTATTCACTTTTCTAAAAAATTGTGTAAAATATTTATTATATTTTTGATAAAGAGAAATGCCTTATCCATAAATTTTGATGGCTTAAGAGTAGTTTTGAAAAAAAAAAATATTATTCCAAATCAGTAGAAAAGTAGCTTTTTTATGTCCTTCATGAATTTTTTTCTCATGAAATATGAAAAATCTTGTTTCTATGAAAATATTACTTTTTCATTTTTCTCCTTTAAAAATACTAATCAAATAAAAAGTCTTTCTTTATTTTTTTCATGACCACACTTCTCTCTCCTTTTTTTCGTGAACAAAACTATTTTCAAATATATATGTTTGGGGGATATATGATTTGTATAAATAAAGGGGTTGGATTCGTCACTGATCTCATGGTCGACGACTACTGTTGGATAAACTGACTACTTTCAAATATATAATCTTGGAGGATATATGCTTTGGATACGGTAGCCAGGCGGAATTTATTTGTTTATTTTCTACATCATAATCAAAACTTTATTATAAATCAAGTCAAGTTTTGAAACTTGAAATAACAACCGTGTTAATCTTGAAGATACTATCTCAACAATTTCTCGATACATCCAATGTTGTAATCATGTCTAACTTCCAGATTGGATTGACTTTGATTATGCGGACAATGTTTCTACACCATTTGTTTAAAAACTTGCTGGGTAAAGGACTAAAGGCTTAAAACCAAGGATTGACTATCTGTAGCAATGCCAAATGAGATCTAAGACAGATTCTGTGGTGAGGAGGTGGCAGTGCTCCGAGCGGATTCTATTTGATCAACGGTGTCCTTAAGCAAGAAACAAAACTTTGGTATCTCAACTTTCTTTTTTTTCAATTTAATCAATCACAACCATTTATGAATGTTTTGATTACAACTACTCTTAAGCTTTGGCTGCTGCTCCTCACGTGCATGGAGATGCGTATGGAGGGACAAAATGGCTTAGATATAAAACTGGGTATGGTAAATCCCCTACCTCGAACATAAATTGGGATGGTGTCTTCTATGCGAAGCGAGTTCTGGTGGCCCAGTACGTCATCCTGGAGGAAGACACAGTGGAGGTTTTAGAGTGAATTCTACAGAAGAGGTCGGAGGTCTTCGACCATCTGCTTCTAGAGGACGTCAGATGGTTATTACAGGAGTGTGCTATTTTCCACGCTGCCCATGTGTTTCAAGAGGCAAACAGAGCTGCTGATTGGATCGCCTTCTGTACTGCTCATCATTCTGGAGAGATTTTTTGGACTCGTTGTGTCCCTATCCCTCCACCGATGTGAAGTATTTTGGCTCTTGACTCTGTAGGTAATGCCCACACGAGATTAGCGTGAGCTGCCGGTTTACAAAAAAAAAAAAAAACATTAGTTTCTATGCGAGCACCTTCATTGACCGCATAACTCAGAGAAAAAAAAATTATGCATCGCGTCTTGGTGGAGCCAGACACTCGACGGGGACCGTTACAAGACTGCGAACGCGGCTCGTTTGGCCTCCATAGCTCATCTCCCAAGCGAGAAAGAGGAAAAAGGTTCTGCGGCAATGAACGTGGAGGAAGAAGTGGATCGACTAAAGGAAGAGATAAAGAGGTTGGGTCAGCACCAACAGGATGGTTCCTATAAGGTATTATCCTTCCCATTCCCCAATTCTTGTCTTAAAATCTATGGATCTGGAGAGACCATTTGCGCAATGTGATGCTGTATATCAGTTTGGGATAAATCTCTTTTGGGATGGATCCTATTATACCTCCGACTTTATGATGAGCATGAGATGGGTTCGGATTAGGTTGTAGTGGGCGCATCTCTTGTTTTTTTTTTCTCTTAAGCTGCTGCGGTCGATGCAATTGTGGATCTAGGTGGAAAAAATCACGAGGTGATATGTCTCCCAATATTATTCATGTTTATATTTGATGCCCTCTTCTCACCTATAACCGGTTGTTTGGGAAAATTAATAGCTGCTGTTGTGTTCAATCTCTTATAAAAATGGATAAAAGAACTAATATTTATCAGGAATACAGTGCAAGCTGTTGGATCCGAGGGGCATTACTCCAAGATCTTGTCAACTGGATGAATACTTCCCCCGGTTTTAAGAAATTGCGACACCAAATGGCTTTCAAATGTCATTTCCCCTTTTCTAGTGGATGGAAAAACAAACATGCATGAAACCTTAATCACATAGCCACTGAGAAACTAAAGACAGAAAATTGTATGGACACAGTTCTGGCCTTGAGAGATGGATGGGAGGAAAAACAACAATTTTATTAGCGATAGCAAATGCCCTCTATTGGTACTCTATCTTCCATCTGAGTTGGAGAGATTCCCCCAAGCTGAGAGGGCTGCAACTTTTGAAAATTAGATGCGATTTCTTTCTCGAGCCACCCATGCCTTGAACTCTTCTCCCTTAACTTCAAACTGATTGATTTGGTGATAGGAATTGATTACTGAAACATGACTTCATCTTCGTCTCTCTTTGTGTTTATCCCTTTTCAGAATGCGGATAATCTTATAGCAATTAACTCATCCCATTTATGCAACTCCTTCTAACTTACTGCAAAGAAAGTCGTATATGCTCTCCTATCAAATTCTATCTCAAGGTAAAAATGGAAACTTCCATCAGCTAAAAGATACCTTGAATATTATCTACATCATAAAAGGTAAATAAGATTTGGCTATCATCTATAGTGAAAGACGGGAACTTCTTAGTTAAAATCCCATTTCAATTGTATAATAGAAAAATTGATGTTGTTTAAGGGCCACTTGTTTCAAAAGGTGATTCTGATCATTTAATTTGATCCGCCTCAAAATCTAGGATATAGACCCAACCAATAGATCATATGTAAGTTCTTATTGGATGGGATTGCTGTATTGCTGGATATCTGTCTAACAGAATGATGGCTCCCCAAGATACTAGGAGTAATATATATTTATATAGATGTTTTATCTAAGAAAAGCTTAAAAAAATCAGAGCAAGATTAGGATCCATTTGTGAATTTAGATTCAAAGCAGACCCAGACTCTATAGCTGTTTTGGTTTCACAACATTTTAGAATCTTATACTCTTATCAAGCTCAAATTTGGATATGATTTCCCTAGATGTTCATTCAATGGGTTCCTATACAATACAATCTAGTTCAGTTCAGTCCACTGTTTTACATCATAACTTCGTTGCTGTTCTCTACAGTCAGAATCAGACCCTCACTTTCCAGGAACATCAAAAAAAGAGAAAGCCATTATCTTCTTGTAATCAATTTCTCCTTCTCTATGATGATCAAAATCAGCAGTTAACTATGTCCTGAATTCCAACTGGTGCCCCACAGCTGGTCTAAGTGGTAAATCAACTTTTCTTAAATATTTTCTTAATGTAAGTCTCTTTCTCAAAAAACTCCATATGAGTCTCATGCTTCAATTCTTCTAGATCCTTTGAAGACAAGAAAATCAATAGGTAACCTCTTGAATATTGTAATTACTTAATCGACTTATTAGCAGTCTTCGAAAACTAGTTATCAACAACATCCTGCCGACATGTCCAGCAAACAAGATGCTGTAATAGACTTAAACAAATTTCTTCTGAGTTGTGAACTTTGAATGGATGCTCCTACAGGAGCTGCTACCTTGCTACCTACTCATTTGTTTTACATGCATCAATTGATCTATTTGCCAATAAGCTTAGCTACTATTCTTCTTGTATGTTGTATGATCTGCATATTGTGCAAATGGTGCAAATGCATAATAAAAAGTCCTGAGCTTGTAAAAAATAAAAGATATTACTAATCTTATCTACTGCACTTCTTGTGTAGATGGTGTAAACGCCAATAAGCTTAGCTACCATTCTTCTTGTATGAGGGATGGCAATGGGTCGAGTTGGCCAATATCCGAACCCGCTCTGCAATTAAAATCCTTGTATCCATACCGACCTCGTAATTGTCTTGGGTCAGGTTGGGTCGCATAAAGTACATGGGGCGGGTTGTAACGGGTCGAGTTGGATAGATAAGATAGGTTGGGTCGGATTGGGTTGGGTTAGATAATAATAGCTTATAGCTTTAATTAATGCGATTACAGCTACTATATAAATGGGGGAAGCTTATAGCTTATTCTCTTATAACCCAATTTTTGATTCAGGTAGAGAGTATCCTAGTGTACAGCAATAACTACAATATATTCTAATAAAAAATAGTTCATACATAAGTCAAATTAATTGAGGGCTTAGAAACAAAACAAATAAGAATAATCGAGAATTGTGATTTTCACAGAATATGTGTTTTCTACGTTTCAACAATAATAAATTTGAAAGTAAAACGAAGGGGGTGGGGTGGGGGGTGGGGGACGGTTAAAGTGAATGGGGTTGTAATGGCTATCACTTATCAAGTGAACTGGTGGGGTGCATTAAGGTAATATTATATTGGGTCGGGTTCGGGGTGGGGCATAACATTATCTGTACCTGACCCCAACCTGCTTTGGGTACTATATCTAAAATCCATACCAGCCTGAGTTTAAACGGGTTGGGTAAAACTCACCCAAGTCGGGTTGGGTCGGATCGGATACCTAATGGATCGGCTAAAATTGCCATACCAATCTTGTATGTTGTGTGATCTACTTTTCTTTTTAGATCCAAAATGTTATAATTTCCCCAAGGCCAGCACAATTATCTTAAGCTATTGCAACACTTTGTCGATCTGAAAATACTGACTTTGATAGAGAGCATTTACATTGTGAAGAGATATCCTTTCGGTTTCTCAAAAGGACAGAATATGTGTCAATCATCTCGATCCTTTTCTTTTCTTTTTCTTTCTTTCTTTGTTTTTTTTTTTTTCAATTTGCTCCTCCCAGCATCATTAAGTTGATGAAGATAAATCAGAAGGCCTAAAGAAAGGCTAAAAGTAAAAGATCTAGAGAGAGGCCAAAGTAAAAGGCTTAGCCCAACACGAAAAGAGCAGACAGAGAACTAGAAACAACTAACTGATACGATGGTTTCAGAAAAGGTTGGAAGCTTTGAAGACAACAACTGGAAGGCACTTCTATTTCTTTCTGGGACAAGTATTTTCCATGATGTGAAGGCGAAGAGAGCCTTTGAAGCTTCTGCTATGCTGTAGATGCCTTGTTCAAGAAAACTCCGCTGCTCTTCTCGCACCAACTAGACCAAGCATTTCTCATGACTAAAGAGTTCCAGCAGAGAGAAAAGATGAGATGCTTCTTCTATATCTTCACAGTCTAGACTTTTTTCAGAGATATTCCCCTGCAAAAGCTGAAATCAATGTAACGAGCAACGGAACTCCATAGCTTGCACAAGAAATGGCAGCCAATAACAGGTGTTTGATATTCTCTGGGTTATTTGAGCACAGTGGGCAAACAAAGTTGAAGCTCCAATCTTCTTGATCAGCAGCTCCCCAGAATTTAGCTTACTTTTCAAAGCTAACCGCATAAAATTGTCACTTTCTCCTGACTTGCTGTCTTCCATATGGCAGGAGCATAATGGTAGACTGATCCTCCTTGATTGATGAAACTGTAAGAAGACTTCACAGTGTAGATTTTATTCACAGTCCAACTCCAAAGTGGACTATCTTTCTGGCCTTATTTTCTGATCAATTTCAGCATCTCAGCCAACATATGGAGCACCCCATGCCTCGTTGGCTATTGGAAGGTCAATAAGTATGGTCCAGGAATTAGAAGCTGAATTCCAGTAGTCTTCCACTTTAGCATCTAGAATAGAGGTATTTGAGTAAAGGTGAGGGAAGAGAGACCATAGTGAGCAGCAAGGGAGTCAGCAATACCAATACACAATGGATCTAGACATTTGCATATGTTCTTCCTTATAGGTGAAGCTCTCCTCGGTCTTCTCTGACTGGTTGCTGTGAAGGTAGTGTTTTGATAATAGCTGTAGTTGATCAGCTTGGCCCATCACTAAGAAGGGTCGAGCACCATTTTCTGACCCCATTTTCCTAGCAGCACCCTGATGAAGCGAGCAAGGTTGGGAACTCCCAGACCTCCTTCTTTCTAAGACTTGCAAACATTTTTCCAATTCAGACTTGCAAACATTTTTCCAGTTCACCAGAGCTGAGAATGGGGAGGTCAAATTTTCTTTTTCCCATCTTGTAATTATATAAAATCCAATTCTGGACTTGATATTTTATCACATCTACTCAAATAATTGATGGAGTTCTTTCCAAGTCTCGAATTTGAAGATGAATTAAAAAAAGAAATTCTTATAATGTTGTAAACAAAAATTTCATATTCTGCAATTTCTGCACCAACCATATTGCAGTCTCTTTTCCTGCTTTTGTTGGCTCATCTCATAACCTGCTTACCTGAAAGGAAAGCAGGTTGGTTGCTCATAATATACTAACTCAGCAACATTCCTTTTTATTCATTTATCTAATTGCATGTCTTATGCCTATGGATTGTTTGTAGGTCAAGTTTGGAGTCCTGTTCAATGATGACAGGTGCGCTAACATATTTGAAGCACTGGTTGGAACCCTGAGGGCAGCAAAGAAGAGAAGAGTGGTCACGTATGATGGTGAGCTGCTGCTTCAGGGTGTTCATGACAATGTGGAAATAACCCTCTTGCCCTCCGCAGTCGCAGCTGCCTAATTGCCCATGATATTTGTGACAATAAACTGTGTTATATGCATTGCAGCTGTCTTGTTCGGAGATGGGTGTCTCAAAATAAATGATTTGATTGTTGATATTTCGCTTGAGAGCTTTACCTGGTTTGTAGCATGTTCGAGTTCGTGTCATCGACGCTCTGTGAAACTGGATTAACCAAGTATTATCATTCCAATTTCATTTTGGTACTACATTGCACTTTCAGCTAGAACAATCATCATTGCTGCGTGGATAGGAACCATACGTTTATTTTTGTGGATTATTGCTCTACTTTTATCTTTGTGGCTCATGGTACACCATATGTTTCAGCTCTGCATAAGCTTCAAGTTTGAATGTGATATTATCCATCAGACACAAGGCTGTCGTTAGCTATCGGCGTTCATTGCCTTATATGTGCTCATTATCGGGCATGTCCAAAATACTGATTCTTCACTTCAGAAATCAAAAGTTATCAACAGCACATGAGTCATATGCCGTCGGTCAAGAATAACCGAGCTGTAGTGTGCTCTAACATGAGCTACAACATAGTATTTTCTTCTTAAATTTTTAAAAAAGTGCAATGTTAAAAGATTGAAAACCCTCACAGGGAACTCTTATAAACCAAAATTAGATGTAAACTATCTTAATCCCCAAGTCTCTCTCATTGATGAAGGGGGACATATTCATCCATCAAACTCTTAGTACGCTAATGTTAGTTGACCCATCAAACGAACCCAACCTTCTATTTTAGATAGATAGATGTTGAGCTTAAATCGTTTCATTGGGATCAGTAGATGGGAATATAGACCAGTGGCCAACCGAGATCCTTTCTTTGAAGTGAGCGAGCAAGAGCCAATCAACAAGCCATAGCCAGTGGATTGGTCTCGGTAAGGGAAGAAATTGCATTAATTTCTTAAGGAAGGCCATAATCATATTTAGGAGTAGGCTTCTTATAGACAAAAAATTTGGGCACTTATTTGGAAGGATTGTTCGATGTTGCTGTTGTTTGTTTTCTTTTCTTTGTTTCTTTGGAGGAGGGAGCGGGCGGTAAAGAACATAAATTTAACACACAATAAATAAAACAATAAATCTAATTTACGTAAAAAAAGAGGATAAAATTAAATATCGATCAAGAATTTCCCATTTATAATGTTTTTATGTTATTTATGGTCAGCAATTTTACATGCAAGCAGTCACCTTAGTCCAACTTGATTGATTCACTTTCAACCCCTCTAGTTTAACCTTTTGGATATCACTGCTTCCATATTAGTTAAATTTGGATGTGCCTCACCATTGAGCCATCTCGGCTTTGGGTTAGGACTTGTAGTCCTGATACAGAGGTTGACTTGATCATTTGCCTTCCCTAGACATTAATTCTGTTTTTACCCATCCTTCCAGCCTCAGTGAACCCAACCTTCTGCCACCGCCAAACCAATCCATCTATGGACCCGACCGGCGTTAAAAACCACGCACAAACCAAGCCCATCAATCAAAGAGTCGGCGTAGATTCCAGACTCGTAGATCCCTAGCCTTCATCTCGGGTCCCCAGACCGGTTGCTCCCGGCCCAAGGCCGACTAATTCAAGATCCTATTAACCTCTTCGACAAAGAGCAAGGTGTGGTGGCGGCGCACACAGAAGCCTGTAGAGAAGCGGCGAAACAGCGCCAAAACCTCGGCCTTCTTCCTTCCTCTCCCCTCACTTGGATGTCGTCATCTTCGCAGAAGAAACTCCTCTGTGCCCTGGCTCTCACCCTCCCTTCCTCCCCCAAACCCTTCCCTTCCTCCCCCTCTCTCTTCCTCCTCCTCCGCCGCCCTCCGCCGCTCGCCGCTCCCTCCCTCCGCTTCTTCGGCACCTTTCCGCTCCGATTGCCGTCGCCCATGTCGTACACCCACCGGGTACCGCGATTCCTTCCCTCTCTATATTTCCGAAAAAATCCGCAGGCTACGATCACCTCTCCGAGCTGCGTTTCTTGAATTCTTGATTGTTGGTGCAGGGGAATTCCGCTGCGAGAGAGAAGCGATGGAAGAAGAAGCCGAGCTCCGTCCGGTCTTTCGCCGGCGGCGCGGACGGCGGCGATCCGACGCCGTCTTCTGGGCCCGCGGTCTCTTCCGTCGCTGAGGGGATCGGCCGGCTGAGTCTTGCGGAGAACGCGGGCCGAGGCCATCCGGCCTCTCCGATGCAGTCCGGCGGTGCGCTGCTGGCGAACCAGGGACCGGCGAAGGGTCAACAGGAAGGCGTATGGGTGCCCAAGACTTACGCGACTGCGAGCAGTGCTGCTGCTGCACCGGTGGAGGTCGCCGCTGCGGAGCCAAGTCGGAGTTCTGCAGCGGTGGAGAAGGATAATAGCAAGGTTCGTGGTTTGACAAAGCTGTTCAAGGGTCCTCTAGGGGCGGATTTCAACGTGGATAACAACACGTTCTCTCAGGCTCAGATAAGAGCTACGTTCTATCCGAAGTTTGAGAACGAGAAGTCTGACCAAGAGGTATTGTCATCATCTAGTTCCTCTTTTTTAAATCTTTATTTTATATACTTGCGCTCAGTTTGAAAGGATTGAAGGTTCTCGGAGTGATCGTTTTCTCCAGGGGCTTCTCAAGATGAGCATCTGCTATTCTTTTTCTTTCCCTGAATTATGGTAGTTGAATTTATTCGATTGCAAGAAGCTCATCATCTGGGAATTCTTTTTTTTCTCCTATTGTTATTAGTCTTGATGAGGAACTTGCTGATTTTAGTGGTTTTATGCTATAACTAGAAAATGAAATCCCCAGGAAACTTGATACATTGACATTACTTCCAGAGCAGGACATAAAGATGGGTGAATAAATAACTCAACACAAACAAGTATGTGAGACCACCAACTTTGTAGACACAGTTATCAGATCTTCTCATGCCTCCTCTTTCTGCCATACCAAGTAGAATTCAAGAGGGTTGATTTGTTTGCCCACTAATATGAATTGTCATATAGTGTAGCATTTCTCTGGACAATAAAGTTCACGGTTTTGGTGATGCCTAAATCCAAACCTTGTGGCATTCTGATTGAAGAAAAGATACTTCTTCTGTAAGCCCGATAAAATTATTCCTTGGAAGTTTGATTCAAGTGTAGCCCCTTCTCCTTTTAACATAAATATAAGATCCTCCTTCTTGGAATCTCCTTATATGTTTGTTGAATATGGACATGCCCTCTGAATTAATCTTTTGTCACCTTGTCCTTATTCAGTACAACTTTTAGGCTTCCTTTAGTAAATTTAGTTTAACTATGTTTTTTCCTTGTTACCTACGAATCTTAGTATATTGGGCTACATTATGCTCAATTAATGAGCTTGCAATGTGATATTGCTGGTCTTTATGTTGGCCTACCAGATTAATTATTAAGCACCAAAATTCGACATATAGGGATTCTATGACGTCACATATAAATGTTGTAATTTGTTATGCATTATATTCCAGAAAATATACAGTTGTGATTTAGGGAATGGTATTGTAGCTTAATATGCTTTAATGCTCCAGTATGGAGCACTTGGTGACCTAACAGAGGGCAAAGCAGTTTTCTAGGAGGCAAAAGTGATGGAGCAAAAGGTAAAATAATCAGAATCCTTAGCACTCAGGAGAGGCCTATGAGGCGAGTATATCTTAAAGATTAAACACAGACATGGACAACTAGAATGAGCTAATAAATGCTAAAACAATTAATTTGCACTAGTATCCTGAAGAATAGTAGAAACTTTTACTAGCACAAGGCATAATTTTCAAAAGATATTTGAAAGGGATTAAAGGGGAGGAAAAAGCTTCATCATCTAGAAACGGAACTCCAATAAATTAGAATATTGAAAATGAAATATGAAATCCTAGGAAATATAATTTGTTCTTACACTCAATGATGTGTGTGTAATAGGGCTTGAAGTATGCTACGCCCAATCATGGAACTTAATAGGAGCGTAGTACATACCCTTATTTGTGATCTTAAAAGATCGCCAAGTGTTTGTAAATGTAGGAGAAATGCACCATTTAGTATTTTTCACAAGGGAAAGGGAAAGAGCATAAGATATGTCAAAATAGGACAACAATCTAGTGTTAAGATACTTGAACTTGGTTGTCCACAAAACTACTCATAAGTTGACACTAGGTTGTCCGTATGTTTAGATTGTCCACAACAAGGGGCTCCTCCCATCCATAAATCTCATTGTATAGTTTTGATGGACCCGGACAGTAACCAAAATAGTTTTTGTGAAAAGAGATTAAATATTGCTTTCTAATTGAGCAATGAATGTCTATTTGGTCTGGGCTGGCAAATGGCATTAGAAATTATTTGTAGATATTGGCAATTATTTAACTAATCTACTTACAATTGGTAATTGAAGTTATCAGCTTGTGTAAAAAGATACAAATTTGAGGGCCATTTCATTTAGGGCCTCCTTAGTTTTTTATTGCACTTGTTCCTTACTTTTTCTTGATTCACGAGTCAATCCAATCCCTGTCTCCTTTAATGCATTTGTTCTTTGTAGGACCGAAGTTGGGTCAAACCAGGTCGAGCTTGCCTATAGCTTGGGTCCTAGCCTAGAAAACAAAATTTGAGCTTTGAGCCAGGACTCAAAAAATTTTCCTAGGCTACGGCCCAAACTCAACCAAAGCTCAACCAGAAGCCTTATTAACCTGATTTATTGAGAGACAAGGGGAGGAGAGAGATCGAAAGAGAAATGAGCGAGCAAAAGGAGAGGAGTTTGGGAGAGTGGAGAGAAAGATGGAGAGAGAGGGAAGATCGGGAGAGAGAGAAGGGGGTAATAGGGAGGGAAACAATAGAGAGGAGAGAGAAGAGAGAGACAGAGGAAGAGAGGAGGGGGCATTGGGAATGTTGGAGTGGGGAGGGAGAGGAGTTGGGGGCACTAAGCAGTGCTAGAGTGCGGATGAGGGCGGCGAAGCGAGTGAAGGCCTAGGCAAGCGAAATGGAGGAAAAGGAAAGAGGAATGGGGAGAGAGGGAGAGACATAGAGAAGGGGGTTGGAGCCAAGTGGTGGTATGGGAGTGGGGGATAATGGGTTGAGGGCAGGCTGTGCAAGGTTGGGCTTTGAGTTGGAACTTTGAGCTGAGCTTGAGCTAGGTCAAATTTTTATTTGGACTCTACAATTAAGCCTGAACTTGAGCACAAACCTTCTTGAGCTAGGCCCAAAGCCTAGCTCGAAGCTAGCCTGCTTGATAGGTCTCAGGCCAACCTGGGCCCATTTCCATCCACAGTTACCAATCTAACCTTTTTGATTATACCACATATCGACTTCAGTGTTCTTATATATGCCAAACATGTTATTTGGCTTGGATACTATATTGCTGAATATATTTTGAAATTGCATCATCATGAGACTTGTAGTAATTTCCTTGAAGGAATCAAGGCATGCATTGATTGCATAAGAAACCTGAAGCACCTTTCCACTTCATAACTTGGCTTTCTTTTTTGTAGGTTTGTGGTTGTTTATCTTGCTATTCCTTATCAAAACCAAGTTAAAGACTGCCCAAGAGAGGGATATAAATAGATGGTGGTTTCACCCTAAATTACAACAAATCTTGATTTTTTGTAAAATATAAGTTATAGTTTCCAAGTTATCAAATAATGGCATAAGGAGCCTAATTGACAAGAACTGTTGATTTACTTCCTTATGAGTTTCTTGATCCAACAAGTGGTAGATTCCACTAGGACTCCAAATATGAATCTGGAAATAGGTAAAATCAGATTATATAAGTTAAGGTTGCTTAAAATTTAAATGAGCACAAGGAATAAGAGTGAAGAGCGTAGGGACTGCTGCTTGAGAACTCGTTGAATACATAGTTTAGGGATTCCATTCAAATATTCTCATGCTTTGCAGCTGGAGGTGTCAACTCTCTTTAATTCCTTCCACTGTTTTTAGGAGCCCAAGATGCTACCATGAAAATTTCCTGCTTCCATCATCTCCTGAATGTTAGATTTTATGTAACAAACAGTCATGTATCTTCGGTCTTTGGGACTGTTGTGGACTCTAAAAGAGGCTCACCAATGATTCAGAACCAAGATTAGCAAATTCAAGACTTTCAGTAATCTTAACCAAATTGGCCCCAAACATAGCCCAAAACTAAGAAATTTAGTGTGCTTATCATTGTTAATTAAATCAACTTTAGGTCTACGAACTTATTTGTTTTCAGCCCTTTGGTAATTGCTTGCTATTTTGTGACTATTAACTCTCAGCAATGTTCAGAGTTTTTTTATCCGATCTCATTTAATGTATGTATGGATGTTGTACAACTCTAGGCACGATTCTGTTTCTCATGTAATTCAAATACAAGCGTGCTAATGCTCGCCAACTATATCGTTTTGGTATTGTATCTTGTGCATCTTACTGAGGCATTGTATTTTTCTCTTTTTCTGAATCCCTTCATTTTTTTTTCCTGTTTCATATTTGTCGTATTTGATTGTGTATACAGTTTGGGAAGTTACATCCACATTGCCCCTCAAGGCTTAGGTAATTGGTTACTTCCAACTGCAGGTTAGAACACGGATGATAGAGATGGTGTCTCACGGCCAAGCAACCTTAGAGGTATAACTCAACTATTATTTGCTTGCTCTACACTCTCTGGGTCATGGTAGTGTATCGTCTGTAGTTCAAATATCAGTAATCTCTTTGATGGCTGTCCTTCAGATAAGTGGATGCCTTTTGGAATCAATTATAATAGTTCTGAAAAGGGCCCACATAAAACATTTGGCTGAACAAACTTACTGGGTATCATTGTTCTGAATGTTACTTTTAATTATTTTAGGTCTCACTTAAACACTCCGGGTCTCTTTTTATGTATGCGGGTCATGATGGTGGAGCATATGCAAAGAACAGCTTTGGGAACATGTATGTTTGCAAACAACATGGTCTTAGTTTTTGTTCGAATCTATGTTATTCTATCTCGGAAGCATGATATTGAGAAGATAATACTTTGGAATAGGTATACTGCAGTTGGTGTTTTTGTTCTGGGTCGAATGTTTCTTGAGGCATGGGGCCCTGAAGCAAGAAGAAAGCAAGCAGAGTTTAATGATTTCCTTGAGGTATTTGCTTGTTATTTTTGTGTAACATCATCAATTACTTTTTTGAGCTTTTAACCTTTCTGCATATATTTCGTTGAGGTATTTGCTTGTTACAAACTCCATAAGAGCTATTCCATAAAAACTTTATCAGTAAGGCTCAATTAAGCTGAAATAACCTGAGTTTTTACTTAGATTTAATTATTTACTTTGTGGTATGATGGAATAAAGGGCCAGCATTAATTTATTAGTATAAAAGGAGTGTTGCTCTAGCTTCTAATAGGAACAATACAGGGAAGTAATTTGCAAGGAAGTTATGTTCTTGTTATCATACACTTCTTTCAAATCATTTCAGCTTGTATTTGGATCTTCTAATCATGTTGACTGAAAAAAATAGTTTTCTCTTGTTAAAATATTTTCAGTTATGGTGTTTGTACATAGGTAGGAGTGTAGGACTGTATTCAAAATGTATTTGGCCTTGTTGAAGGAGCTCTCGAGGTTCCTGATATTTGTGAATGTGGTGCAAAAGGAACAATGCCATGCACATCATTTGTCAATTATACTATTCAGTACCTTTGCACTAAATCTTACCCTTCCACTACATTTGCTCTTATGGGCATTTTTATAGGCATATATGACTTTTCTTTCACCATCAAGAGTACTAGACCACTGCTATACAATAATTAATGTAGTTTCCTGAGTTGATTCATGAATTGGAGAAAAAATGTGCTCCATTTTATACAAAATTTAGGAGCCAAAAAACCTGTGCCTTCCACTAACTCACAGATAGGAGGTCCGAGGGCTTGGGGTAAAGTTAAGCAGTCTATAAATGATCTAATCTGTGAGTCTATATATAACCATTTGCTATTTGAGTTGTCATCTTGACTTGCATATGTTCTTAATCTAGTATAAGGAAAGCTAGGTTGTATGTCGGGTCATGCGGAGTGTAATATCTCATGCTATTCTTAGCGACTACCTGACTTTTTTCATCTAGTTGAAAAGGAAAAAATGTTTAATGATATTCTCTTTGTACTCATGCACCTTCCCTGCTTGTTCCTCTTGTGATGCACTTCTTCTTGCACTCTATCTTATAAAAGCACACATGCAGACATAGATACTTGTAGGCCTTCCAGGAGAATTGTCATGCTGCAACTATTTCTTTTTGTACAAATGTGCAATTGGCATTCATTCACTTTTCTGTAGTATTTCATTACTTTTTCCACAAGATGAATTGATCCTCACCGTATATGTTTTTTTTTGTTGTAGAAAAAGCGTGTTTGTATATCAATGGAATTAGTCACTGCTGTTTTAGGAGACCATGGGCAACGACCTATTGATGATTATGGTACAAGGATTGTTGTTTACATTAAGTATTTTAATGTTTGTCATTTTTTATTCTGAAGGTAATGGAAATACTTGATGTTATTCCTGCATAATATGATTCCCATTGTGACATCTGCTATTTGTATTGTATCGATATTTTTGTAACTACCATGTAAGCCATGCTCCAAGTAGTTGCAAATCAAGCTGTGTTGTTTCTTTAGATGGTACTTATCTACAATATTTATACCTTCTATATAATTCAAACTGCTAATATTATGTTTCTTCTTTACTTGGTTTTCCTATTCAACCATGGTTTTTTAGTATTCACCAACAACTGGATTTCTTTAACCACTTCATCATGTATTATAATTGATTTTAAAAGGAAGGGTGAAGAAGCTATATCAACAAGTAATTAGTTTAGCCATCCAGATTCTAATTTTAGAATACAAATAAAAGTTCTATTGGCTTATGGTAGTTTGTATTATCAAAAGCCACTCTGCAATGGCTTGACCATCTGTAGTATCCTTTCTGGAAAGCTGTTGAGAGGCTTCTAGATGTCTGATTTGTCACTAAAATACGCTACTTCTAGATAGACTGATCTGTCACTAGAATACGCTACTTCTAGATTGTCCGATCCGTCACTAGAATACACTACTTCTAGATTGTCCGATCCGTCACTAGAATTGCGTCATATTAAGCATACTGATGTGCTCTTTCTTTTTTTTTTATAATATAATTTCAATACTAAATGATCCACAAATATGTTGTCAGGACAAGGTTACTAATTTATACATAAATAAGTACATATGCATGAAACTCATACTGGGGTGTTCTAAAGGCATGCTGGAATGCAAGTGATGTCCAAGCAACATCAGGGGATATTCATTCTTTTGCATCCCCGCAATATGTTTTACAGTCTCATTTCCTAGTGGAAATAGTAGAATAGAAGGTCTTCTAATTTGTCCGTATTAGTTTCTTTCCTGTCTCTATATCACTTTCTTGCTTGGGCTCAAGGTCCCGTCATTGGTTGTTCAACTAGATGTGAAGGGCAAAAATTCATCAGTCTGTAAGATAGATTTGCCTTAGAAGGCATAAGCTGTGAGGATATTCAGACTGAAGCAAATAAGACAGAATAAAAGAAGAGAATCCAATGTGATATTGGAAGAGTGATGATGAGAGAAGATAAGAAGAAAAGAAAGAGAAATAAGTTTCTTAGATGTGGGGCAATCTAACAGAGCACATCTTCATCCATCTATTTGAGTGCACCATAACCATCAGCCAAGTGGCCTAAGTCTTCATGCCCATGCCTGGCCACAATATTAATTACGACTTGTTGGCTTTGAGACTGGTTCAGCCTATTTTCAAATATCCATCTAGCTAATAGTCTAATATGCGTTAAATTTTAAAGTAAGAATTCTTACAACTCACAAATGAAATCAGACAATGACTTGGCTGTGACTAGTAATTGTATCAGCAACTTGATCTTGAGACATAAATTAAGGAACACAAATTTCCTCCCTTAAAATCTTTTCTTAAATGAACAGACTGTCATGTTTCAAGAAGATACACTTAAGTATAAAACAGTTTGTAGGGGTATCAGTCAAATTACTAGGAACTATGCAGTGCATAGGTTAACTAAAATCATTATATAGGGTGTACTGCACCGTACCAGTAGGGAATCCATACACTACAGGGGTTCGATATGGTACCATATTGACACATGGTATTGGTATTGTGCCGACTTAGCACCATTAGTATGTGTCCTTACATGGGCATATCATACCGTGTGATGTTTTACCATGCCATACTATAGGGATCTAGTTCCAAGATGTAAAACCTGGGTAAATATCTTTATACAATGGTTAAGAATAGTTAAAAATTAGTCTATATTTGAAAAAATCGACAAAAGGAAATATCATATAGTCTAAATATTGTGAATCTCCTAAGAGACCAAGAAATCTTTTTGTGCCAGTATGTGCGAGATTATGACTGAACACTACATGCATGGTGTGCCATCTATTGACTGGAATTGTTGCAACATGCAATTCTTCATCATTACCTTCTATGAGAGGATTTATTTTTCTGTTTTTCTTGATTTCATGACTGCAACATGTCGGTGGTCTCTTGTTTGTGTTTAAGTAAGCTCTTGGTTTCACTTACTTTTTTTGCAACTATTTTAGATCATGCTATTTCTTGTTGCTTTTGTTTCGATGGAGTCCATTTGTTTATTTTCTGCAAAATCTTTATCAGTTACTTTATGTTAGTGATCTCTTGATACTTTTGTTCCTGTTACTTTTGGACAGTCGTGGTGACAGCTGTAACAGCATTGGGCCATGGCAAGCCAAAATTTTACTCTACTCCTGAGTTAATTGCATTCTGTAGGAAGTGGCGGCTACCAACAAACCATGTTTGGTTGTTCTCAACAAGGTGAAGATCTAGGTTCATCTAGCTATTTCACCGGCTTATAGCTATCAAATGTATAATAATGAGGGTTTATCTTTTTTTGACATCTTTGCAGAAGATATTTTGCAATTTGACCTTGTCCCACTGAAGTACCTTGGTTTTGATATGCCATTTTCCTGGCGAAATTGACAGACTAATCATGTTCTTTCTGAATACCATTTCTACATGTAGCTCAATTATTATAAACATAATTGAGAAACAAAGGCTGATAGTTGGTACTTGTTAATCGTCATTAGAGCTGTATGGTTTGGCCATCATGTTGATCCCAAATTCCCAATTATATGGAAGAGTTGTATTGTTTGTGTTTATAATATTTCATCATTTCTTCTTCACAATAGATACCCCAGCAGGAAAAATTAGGTTCTATTCAGTGATATTTCATCAATAGTTTGCACATTATTCTGCATTAAAAATTATAATCTATAAAAAGTTTGTCCTCACCAATTACTACAATTGTAATAAGACATCATTTTTGGACACTTGAATGTCATGTTGTTTATAAATTTCTTTTAACTCGGCCCTAGTGTATTTCTTGTTTTCCATTTTTCTCATTTTAAATTCTGAATACTAGCCAACTCCTTATGCTGGAAAATTAACTTTATTTGGTTGAGTTGTCTGCATTTTTTTTATATGGATCCGTGAAAGAAATTCTTTTTTCCTGACTCAATTTCTTCTGTTACTCAAGGAAATCTGTGACTTCCTTTTTTGCTGCATATGATGCACTATGTGAAGAAGGAACTGCAACACCTGTATGCAAAGCCCTTGATGAAGTTGCTGACATATCTGTACCAGGTAATCATAATTGAAACTTGCTCTACAAATTATTAATTTAAGAAATATTTCTTTAGTTAGTTTTGATTATTCTTGTTTGGTATTGACATTGAAGTGCTTATTTGCAGTTGTTGAACTTCTAAAATATTAAAATCATAACTCTATTTTTTCCATTTTTGTTGTCTAGGAAGCTGATGGCACTCTTTGATCTTTTAGAAGTTCTATGAGAACTGAAGCTTTTTATTGGCTGACTTGCAGGGTCAAAAGATCATGTAAAGGTACAAGGTGAAATTTTGGAAGGTTTGGTTGCTCGTATTGTTAGCCATGATAGCTCAAAACATATGGAGAAAGTTTTGAAGGAGTTCCCTCCGTCGCCATTTGTTGGAGGTAGCCCATTAAGTTTTAGATTCCTACATAACTTATCTTTCGAAATTTATTTTTTTTGTTTTATGTCAGAAATATAATTTTTGAATGGTATAAGTCAGGAATAAAATGAAGAAGACAGTGTAAAAGCTAAGATAATTGAATGGAACAGTAGAGTCATAGAAGTAAATGGAAACAAATTGACATTGGGACATATTCATACTGCAACATTGGGGCAGCAAGAGATCTAATTAGCAGCATAGACTGACCAATATTGCCGATATTCTGGACTAAGATACACATTACCAAAAGACTTTCTTCATCTACTCAGGATTTTGTTAAGATATATTGCCAATCCTGGATTGGACCATCTGAAATGGGAAGTCTTCACGTCTTTTTGCATTCTCCTGTTAGACTTCTCTATAGTTCATTTTTCTCATTTTCTGATCCGTATTATATCTTGAGATCCCTTCTTGTGAGGAATGTTGCTGCCCTACTGTGAAATACTTTATCACTTTACAGATGTTATCTTGTGTGCTTTGTGCAGCAAAATGCGGCTCTAATCATGTTATGCTAATCCTTTAGTTTTTGCCCCTTCTTGCTGCCTGCAGTCCGTTTTGATAGACTTTTTCGCTTTGGGATTTGGTTTGAAAAGAAGATTTTTGGTGGATGTCGGTCTCTGTTTTTTTGAGAAAATTGGAGCAGATTATGCTGTTTGGCATGCAGAATTATTGCATATGTGGCGTTGCTTAGTGTAAATGGCTGCATAATGGCTAGGCCTGCATAGGACTCTGAGTATCACGGGAGTACACATTCTTTTCTTTTGGTCTGTTGTTTGGCCTCCTCCTTTGAGAGACCATAAAAATGCTAGGCCTCTGCCTCCAGAGGATCAACAAATCCTCAATCTTTAATGAAAATTGCATCATTTCCTTACAATAAACAACTTACAATTTGGTTCCATACCATCTACCGTTTAAGACTTTGTTTCTGAAATAAATTGCAGCTTTCTTCTTTCCCTGTTTCCCATCAAGAAACGTGTCATATACCTGTAACATGATAATTCACATTGCCTATCTTATCTTTGGATGTTATTACAAGAACCTTGCTAAACCCACACACAACCACTTAGTAAAAACAGTTTTTGTTGCCTGGGAAGAAATGGTTAGGAAACTTGTTTTTGAAGTCTCATAGTATTTTAGAACTGGGAATTTTGTATTATTCCCTTTTTTTACTGATTATATTAGGTGCATATACACATGTTTGGTTAGAATCTTGTAATGCAACTGTTTGATTCAATAAGCTAACTTTTTCATTCATAAGCAAAAAGTAACAAATCTTGCTTTTGTGTGCAGCTGACCTTGATTTAGGACCAAGTTTGCGTGAAGTGTGTGCTGCTAATAGGTCAGATGAAAAGCAGGTTTTATTCTTCTCGTCCTCTTTTGTTCTACCGGATGCTGCCTGTTTCATAATCTGACTTTTAGATTCCATTAATTTTCAATGTTTCAACATCTCTCTGACATTAATATTATTTCTATAGCAAATCAAAGCACTTCTCGAGAGTGCTGGGACTTCTATGTGTCCAGATTACTCTGATTGGTTTGGAAATGGAGATGTTGGTGTCCTTTCTCGAAATGCTGATCGATCAGTCCTTTCAAAATTTTTACAAGCTCATCCTGCAGATTATGCAACTGTCAAGTTGCAGGTAGGCTACATTAATTACCTCATTTGTTCTTTATATTATCAATTTAGCTTTGCATCTAGATTTTCTTAAATAAAATCAAGAAATCCTTTATGGCTGGATAATTGTTTGCAACATGAGAATTGATTGTCTAATTCAACAATGTGATTGTAGTTATTCATTTTTCAGCAAACTACTCTTGGTACTTCTAAGTTTCTACATATGTATTAATGAACACAACTTTTATGAATATGTGGAAGTTTGTGAAATATTTTTTATAATAGATGGATTTTCTAACCTAATAAAATTGGAAATTTTGTTTGAAAATTAAATCAATTGACTATTTGGTTATGTTTTTCCTTTAAATTTGGAATTATCCCTTATTTCAAGATTTTCTCACTCCCCCCTTTTAGAAGTTTAGAGGAATTAAGTTGGGCTATTACGTTCCATGAGCTTGAATGACGTAATTTACAAGGCTTATCTCTTTACTTCCCAACTGGTCTTGTATGTGTCAAAATCAAATACTATCTTGTTCAAGAATTTGGTGCATTTGTGTTAGTGGAGCACCTCTTTGAGAGCTAGATGTTCTCCAAGTTGAGCTAGATGATGTAATGAATGATACCTTGTAATGCCGGGGAGGTGTTGAACTTGAGCTGAAAACTTGAAGGACAATGGATATGTCGATGCAACTGATTGTGGTGAGGTAGAAACCTCACTATGGCATGAACGATGCAAGGGGTTGGCACCTAAAGATGGCGATGATTTGCAAGCCAATAGGCTCTCAACAGGGGCAAACGATAATTAGAAGAAGAGCAAGGGCAGGTAACTCTGTTCCGAGGCCAAAAGCACCACCTTAGCCGAACAATCCAAGGGTACAACCAAAGGTCGCCATTTCAATACCGGACCTTGTTCCGATACCATCTTATTACAGTGTTGATACGCGGTACGATACGAGATGGCGAAGCGTACCTAGTGTCGATATGATACGAAATTGTGTACTGGTTCGGTACCGATATCAAGGTTCGCCGGACCGACCGTACCGGCGTACCGGTGAGCACCGGCACTGGTACGGTTTCGGTTCGGTACCGACTTGGAACCGGTACCGAACTGGAGCCGCGCACGCACGGACATAAAAAAAAACAACGCGTCCGCGGAAGCGCGGGGACGCGTCAAATGCCACAGAGTGGCATTTAAATGGCCCACGCAGGCTGGCAGCCTGCGCGGGCGCAGTTCCCCGCTTGCGCGTCCACGCGTGCTTCCCAAAAAAAAAATCACCGCGTCCGTGCGGACGCGTTAAATGCCACAGAGTGGCTTTAATTGCCACTCTGTTGCATTAAGAGGCCCACGCGGGCTCCAGCCGCGTGGGCGCTCTTCTCCGCGCGCCCACGCTTGGGAAAAATGTGCTTGGACCGGTTCGCATCGGTACCGGCTTGTACCGGCGCGAACCGGCCCGGTTTGCACAGGTACAAGTATGGAACTGATCGGTTCCGACTCAGTTTGGGTCGTAACCGTTTTTGTACGTTGTACCGTACTGGTACCCGTCGGCACCGGTTCGGTACAAGCTGAACCGACCGGTTCCGCTAGCAAGATCCGCCGTATCGGTACCGGTTGGCGTACCGGTGGCAGCCCGGACCGGTACGAAACCGGTCCCGTACCGGTCCGAACCGGTGGCGTACCGGTTCCGTACCGGTTCTTCAACAATAAACTACCGGTACCGGATTTCACGTTGATTCGGTATCGGTCCCAGGCCGGACCGGTACGGCAGACCATGGGTTCCGGTGACCGGTCGGTTTGGCATACTTTAACCGATATAGTACAATAAATCCTGTACAGTACGGTACCGACCAATACGGCAAACTTTGGGTACAACTCTCACATGCTCACTCGCAAATTCTACGAATTCACCAAAAGGGAGCAGTAGAGAGAAGGCAATAACAATTTTCATAAGAGAATTATCACTAATTAATAACTCAACTATCTCTGATATGATCACAAGAAGAGTCCTAATGGGGGTATTTATAAGTAGTATAAGAGGGCTCTTTTCTTCAACCTTTTAATGTGGGTTTCCAAGTTTTATTCTAACTCAAAAAATCCTAACTACCAACTTTCCTAATAATATTAATAGTTCTCAAAAAGAAAATTCACAAAAATCAAAACTAACATCTAATTTTTTTGAGATAGAAAAATAACTAATCATCAAAACATAGGTGCCCACGCGTACGGGATCTACAACCCGTGCGGCCGAAACTCGCGACCCATGTGCATCCTAAGCACTTTGGCGTCATACTCCCTGGTTGGAGAAGACTCGCCTTCAAGTCTTGGTCTTCTTGGTTTTCATAGTAAGGCGATAAGTCAACTATCTTGAATGTTGCAGGTACGCCAATCTCTAAGAAGTTCAATTTTGTAGGCATTATCATCGATACATTTCAGAACTTTGAAAGGGCCATCAAATGTTTTGTTGCACGATGTTTCGGTGGCAAATCGCACTACTATGAAAACCAAGAAGATATAGTCCTCAAAGTTTGATGAGAAGACGAGATCTGGATAAGTGCAATTGAATGATTGATAAAATAAATACCAGGGTCAAACGGAGTGGAGAGATACAGGAAGCATAGCTTGGGGCCTTGCAACATGATAGGCTGCCCATGGTCATTGTACTTCTTCACGAGTGGGCTTGCTTGATGAGATGTGGTATTGTTGTCTTTCCAGCATGAGCCATGTTGTGCAACATCTTCAAGTTAAGCTCATTTGACGCGTAGGTTGAATTTGGAGACATTAAAGACCATTGGCCTAGAAGCATATCGCGACTTCCTCCTTCTATCATGCCAGTGTCCAAAGATGGTTGAACCACAATGTCCTCAATGTGACCCTCTGGCAGAAACCCATGAATCGGAGGATCTAATAATCTGTTAGTCACTGAAAGTTCATCCATAGCACGAAATATATCGTCAAAGTTAGATCTCTAGTAGGCAAGGGGAGATCTAATGCTGTGTGCCTCTGTTCAAGTTTTCCTACCATTATCATCTATCTCACAACTTTTATTCTTTCATTTGAAGCAAAGAACATGTGCTCTGTCCTGTAGAGTCCCATCCCTTCCGCATCATTATTTCTTGTTGTCAAAATTCCCACTGCCGCATCCATGGCATCAACATCCTCTGGGTTAGTCTTTGTCCTCACCAAAATAATAGTCTTTCCTCGGGCACGCCATGCTTCGGCATCATCGGTAGCGAATTGAACTTGACCAACTGTAATTTTCGGTGATGCAGGCAAGCCTGTAGTAATCACTTCATCTTTGTATGCAGATGGGTCTTCGAACTGTGGATGTAGAAGTTGGTCTAGATGTCCTAGTTCCACCATCCAACAGAACAGCAGGCCATCGAGAGTTCTCTGCATGTTGTGGGTAGCCTTCTCGGGACATGAACACATGAAGAACTCTGCTTTCCGCAGGGTATTCCAACATTGTGGAATGTTGGGCTGCTCTCTTGAAGAATGAACTTAGAGGCGAGAATTTGAACTTCAGTGTAGTTGACATCCCACTTGGTCATGGATTTGATGAATTTGGGGTCGAGGGATAGGGCCGCATTGTTGTTCTTAAGGTGCACAGTGCCCTGTTTCATGACCTCGTGGGCCAACTCCTGGTGCTTTTGGTATGCACATGCTGGAGGGCCTAGCAAACCATATTCTAGCTTTCGTAGATCATCGTCGAAGAAATCAAGATGCTTCAAGACCATTATATTGTTAATTATGACCTTCACTGCAGCTAAGGTGTGATGCCCATGTTGTAGCATCATCTGTGATTCCTGTGTTTGTTGCTAGTGAGGAATATATGGCCCTTGTGAAGTGTTCTTAGTATGGAAGATGTTGGAGCATAACCAATCTTCTTCAGCAACTACCATATTCGTATCAAAGTTGCTGCGGACCACCAAGCTTCACCTTGATCGGCATACACTAATTCTTCTTCGCTTGAGCCTTGCTCATCGCACTTGACTGGCTGATCTTCTCCTTTCTCTTCTGTTCACGATTCTTCTTCCACTAAAGAGACAAGCTTTCTATATGTGCAATATGCTCAAACGTTTAGCACTTGAAACACTTGCGAGCAAGGTTCGCTATCTCGATACCGGACCCCGTACTGGTGCCACACTAGCACAGTGTCGGTACGGTACGGTATAAATTTTTTTTGACATACCAAGTGTTTGTACACCACCTGTACTGGGTACCGGTACAGTACGTTACATCCTGTGCCACCTGGTTCGAGCCGGTACAACGTACCATGCTTGTGAGGGTTAGAGGTGACAATGTTGGAACGATTGGGGTTACTGAGGATACATTTGTCCTTTCGAGATGGTTGGGAGATACTGCATTTAGAGGATACTGATGTCTTTGACACGGAATTCCTCTAGTTGGATGCTCCATCTCTATACTTTGGAAAGTGTGATTTATTTATTCTTAATTGTTGCTTCTCAACTTTTGTTGCTAATAGTATCATGTTGTTCAGCATCTAATAGGGTTGGAGTTGCACGACTTACTCAATTTCTGGCTTCAATCCTCCAAGATATGACACTATATTTTGCTTTTCGGGCTTCTTGATATGTGTATGTATATATATGTACATGTATGTATGTATGTATGTATGTATGTATGTATGTATGTATGTATATATATATGTGTGTATATATATATATGTATATATATATGTACGTATATATACGTGTGTGTGTGTGTGTGTGTGTGTTTGTGTGTGTATACACACACACACACACAAAGAACCTGTTTTGTTGGTTTGACCGGTAAGTGGCGATCACAAAATAATGAAATGGTGGCTAAGTAAACCAAAATTTGAACTGGCTGAACTAAGTTAAGTAAATAAGTGGATTTGCAATGGAAACTTTTTAAGAATATTTCCTTGCTGGTTTTATGTGTGGTTATATGTTGCAATTATTATCTGAGTATTATTTTCATCTGTTTAATATGTGGTGATTATGGGGCCTTCTATCCTGAGTTTATGTTGGCGAGCTTCAGTAACACTTTAATTTACGTAGTTCTTATTATATTATTTGTTGCTGTGGCTATTTTCAAAATGATTTTATTTGTTTCTTTAATATTTGTAATTTCTGACCTAAGTTGTCCTGTGATCTTTTTATTTGTAAAATACAACAGGAGATGATCCGTTTGATGAGACAAAGGCATTTTCCTGCTGCTTTCAAGTGTTATTGTAACTACCACAAAATTGATTCTCTATCAGTTGACAATATTTACTTTAAGATGGTTATCCATGTCCATAGTGACTCTGTTTTTCGGCGATATCAGCAAGAAATGAGGTCTGCTTGAAAATATCAAATGATACACCTTTTGTTCTCGAAACAAAATGTGATTTAGCTTTTGTCTATTTTAAGATTTGTATTTTTGTCATAGTTTTTTTTTTCCTTGAGTTGTATAACCTTGTTTTCGTTTTTTTTGTCTTCCTTTTCTTTCCCCTCCTTACAGGAGAAACCCAGGACTGTGGCCATTGTACAGGGGTAAGGAACTTTTCTCTCTGTTGTTTTATGTGCTTTCTCCTATGTTTACTAGAATATTTTGACCATCATGTTTAATTTTATCTATACAGTTCCAATTTCTATCTTTAACCATGTTCTTTTTGTCTCATTTCTTATTTGAAATGTTAATGAGGATCAGATGGTCACTGAACTACCATTGATGTTCTTTATTTGGAAAGTCTTATCTTTAACCATGTTTTTTTTTTGGTGCTAGGGTTTTTCCTTGACATTAACTTGTTCAAGGTAAACAAAGAGAGGGCCACTGAACTTGCAAAAGACAGCAATGCCCTATTAAAGAGTATCAATGGTAGTTGCGATTCTAGTGCATTAGCATCAGATGGTCTAGCTAATGAGGATGCAAATCTGATGATAAAACTAAAATTTTTGACGTATAAGGTATGGTTTTTCCTACTCTGTAAATTGAGTAATACGTACTTGCAGTGGGACAAAGTTTACATTTATTCTGCTATTGCAAGATATGCTTGTTATTGATGATACCTGATGGAAATTGTAATTGCTTCAGATCATTTCATCTGATTCTAATTGTGTAAAGCCAAACTCAATTCTCATTTATCATGCCAAAAGGGATTTTGACCTGTATTAGAAATAACCTAAGTGTTTTTTTATTGCCTGTTTAAGAAAATTATGGCTGACAGACATTTAGTAAGTTTCATATATTTAAGTAATTCAATGATTTGTTCATTGTTTCTGCATGTGTTTTCTACTGTCTACCTGCTGCATAGGAAATTTCTTGAGGATCTAAAAGGCTTTGCTGTGCTTTAGATCCTTGCTATTGTCATTTGAGTGCTGTTTCATTTCACCAAAAACAATGTGAAGTGAATATCTTGAAGAGACTTGTTTTTCCCTTTTTGACCCACCCCTATTGGTTATTTGTTTTGGCTTGTACAATTCCCTGATTGTAGATCTGAACTTTTATTTTTTCAAAAAATATACCTTAGGTCTTGAGGGGAAGTATGGAACCAAATATTATTGATCAGGTTTTGACCCAGTCCGAACTAATCAAAAATAATTTTTGAAACATAAAACTCTTTAGACTCTTAACAGATTATCGGAGTTGATAAATATTCTTCTTCTACTACAATGGCTCAGACTAAATTGCAAATACTTAAAACATTTTTTGTACATAACATATTCAGGATTTCTAATTTGTGGCATCGAACCATAACCACATCCATCAGCCCATGTCCCGACTGTTTGGGGGTGCATTGTGAATATTTTGTTACCGGTTCAACCAACTGTTCTATTAAGTGTTACGGCCTGTTTCATTGAGGTACCTAGATCAAATGATAAGGCTGATTGGGGAGAAACCAAATTTAGCTTTGCATGTCGTGTTTATTTCTATAGCTATAGATGAGAATTATCCCATCATTATTTGCTATGCCAAAATCTTGAACTTGCAATGTGATGCTTAGTAGGTGGAACAACATTCTTGCAAGCACATAATGTCGCTTCAGTTGGGTGTCAAATTTATTTATTTATTAATTATAGTGTGTTTGTTAATTATTTATTTATATTGCACAGTTGAGGACATTTTTGATTCGAAATGGTTTGTCCACACTCTTTAAAGATGGTCCATCAGCTTATAAAACTTACTACTTAAGGTATGTATGCCGTTCCTGCACACTTAACCATCTTGATAGTGACACATGGAGTTTGCTTTTCTATTTCTATTCAAGTGGTTATACAATTCTCTCTTTAACAAGTTATTTTGCTAGATATATTTCTCAAAAATTCAGTCTAGCTGTGTTGATGTCATTCTGTTACTGTGTTATTCTGTTTCTTTTGTATTGATTGGTTTCTGCATCTCTTCATCAAAGAATGTTGAACTATAAAAAGCATGTCTAGTTGATTCCTGTAAGTATCATTTAACTTATCCGGTGATGCTTATGGAAATTAACAATACCACCCAAGTAATGATTCTTTCTTCGAGATATGCTGAAATACATTTTGTATATTATATTGATATAAAATTATAAATCATGTAAGACCTCATTATGATCAATACAAGCAACTTCTAATGAGTCCTACAAGTACTAGAAAGACCTTGATGATCAAGAAAAAAGGATGTCTGTGAGAACTGTCTGCAAACCAATTCATAGCATAAATCATACAAACCAGAGCTACGGAACTAGGTCTATATTTAGCATCACGAACTCTCTGATTGTTCTGTATAGTTGTGGCCTCCCAGATTTTATCCTTCCAATGAATACAATAAGGGCATGGATTTATGCTACATATCTTAAGTGTTCTACCATGGTATATGCAAGGAACCCCAAGCTTTCCATTTGTAGTGTCTATCACCTATATACAACTTTGGCATATTGTCATCTACTGTTGTTAACCGTAACTAGAACAGCATACAACCTTAAGTAGTTCATAAAAGGCTTGTTGTAATGACTATGGTAATAGGATAATACTAATCAAGTGCATAAGACATTATATTGCACAAGGATTAAGGAATTGCTCGATTTCGTACTGAACCAAGCTGCTCTTGGTGCAACTAGGGTTAGTACAGGCAAGAACCGCCTGAACCGCACTTGAATCTTTCAAACCGATCTAGATCGAGCGGTTTGGGTGGAGATCAAGGTCAGCTCATCTAAACTAGCCTAGAACCACTTGTGAACCGAGTGGTATGCCAAGATACTACTCAGGATGCTTTTCCTTTTTACCTTGTTTCTTGTTTTCCACCATTTGAAATGGAAACAAGGAGAAGAATAATGGTAACTGCGGATACACTGATTATGAAGACTTGGAAACAGGCTTAAATCTATTGAAATGCTTAGCTAGTTACACACCATTTTGAAATGAAAAATCAATTCAGAAACATTTTCTTTTCTTGCTTGAATGATATAGTAGTAATAAACATAAGTTCTCTTGAAGACTAAAAAATATAGAAATTAACTAAATGACAAACAGTTATGTAGAGAAAATCTTCAAATCTATTCAAGTCTTCAAGAGAGACAGAGAGGGGGGGGGGGGGGGGGGGGGGGGGGGGGGGGGAGAGAGCGAGACAGACCTTGAGTGCATAATTCAACGTCATAGTGAATGAGACTATGGAAGAATAAAAGAAAACAGAAGGGTTCACATATTCCAACAATGAGTTCAACACAAGCATGCAAAGAGATAAAAACCCTTAAACAAGTGGTGTTAGCAGCTTAGTTCTAACTATAATTTCAGAACAAAAGAATTTTTCAGATATGGAAACAAGGTGTCACTCCAATTGTTGACTAAAGCACAGTACAACCAGTACCTCCCATGATTAGAGAAAAGCAAACTATAACTAACAACATTTTGTATATTCTTGTTAGTCAAGAATCCCAAACTTTGTTGTTGGATACTATCATCCTAGAGCCTTGTTTTATCTTTTATAAGCGATTATTGTAATTTACCCTGTTTCTATCATTGTTTTCTTGTCAAATGATTAATACTACTTGTAGACTTTTTTAATGTACATCGATCCACTGGTTACTGTCAGTACATCCCTTTTATACTAGATCGATGATTTTAGCACCCTAATTGTTTTTCAAAAGCTAATGTTAACATTCATATGTTTTGCATGCAGTTTAGATTCCATGTTACATGATTTATATGATAAATGTGTATATTGACTTTCAATATGCACAGAAAACAATGCTGTACTAAAGGTGTTTGAGGTGCATCTAAGCATACCTATCAATATGCTTTATCAGCATGATCCTTGATATGGCATGCGCCATATCCACCCTTGGTCAATACGAACTTTGATGGGGTATTCAAACATAGTTTGAACATTAGATGATCAAAATATGCATTTAATTCTAGTGATGTGCAAGACTGTGACTATGGCTATTATGTCAACTAAAAGCTTCTTTTCTGACTGTGTTCTCTCTTTTGATGGGAGCCTTCACAAGTCTTTCATTCTGCTTGCTTATACAATCTCAATTGCATCCCCAATACTCCATGCTTAGTTGGTGCAACTCTTATTGCTTCCCCTAATGTATTCATTTCCAGCTATACCCTAATTTTAGAACAAACCACCTTAACTTTTTTAATTCTTTCATTTTAAATTATGTGTTTGCAACCTTTTTGATCCATATAGTATTAGGCCTTAGGCCTTTATTTATGCCACAAATGTGTACAAATATCAAATAATTACTAGGAGTACTTCCCCAATAAGTCCATCCCTCTTCAGTTCTGTCAGACTTCTCTTTTGGCATATCCCTATTTCTATATAACTGATTAAAGAGAAAGTATTTGCACTTGGATATCTCTTTCCCATGTGTTCTAATTGGGCTTCTCTCTCTCAGTCTTTGTTGATTTACAAGGTGAAAAAGACTGATTTTCTTATGTTGATATCTAAGGGTCATAAATACTCATAATTCTTGAGTTTTAAATTACATCTGATAGAATAACCAAAAAATAAAATAGAAATTTATTCTTTCTTACATTGGACATGGTTGGTTATATTTCTCAAAACCCTCCTGATTAGTGGTTATGCTTTCATGTTGTTAACTTATTCTGCAATACATATTAACATTAGAAAATAATCCTTTTATTTGTGATAGGCAAATGAAAAATTGGGGAACATCAGCTGGTAAGCAGAGGGAGCTTAGCAAAATGTTGGATGAATGGTAAATGCTAGTCATTTTGTCCTTTTGTTCAAATAAATTTGCTGCCTATATAGTTTCAATATTTTCTTTAATTTGTATGATAAGCTTCTTCAAATATGTACACATTAGACTGTCTTTTTAATGTGCAGGGCTGTCTATATTCGAAGAAAGTATGGGAACAAACAGTTGTCATCATCAACATATCTTACTGAAGCTGAGCCTTTCCTTGAGCAATATGCTAGGCGTAGTCCACAGAACCAGGTGTTGGTAGGATCTGCTGGTAACTTAGTTAGGGCTGAAAATTTCTTGGCTATAATTGAGGGAGATAGAGATGAAGAGGGCAATCTTCATCCTGAGGGAGATGTAGCACCTTTAACTCCAACTCCCACAGTTAAAGATACAGTTCCCAAAGATGAGGGTCTCATTGTATTCTTTCCAGGTAAAATCCCTACATCTGACACAAAACATTCCATCTCAAATTTTTCTGTACAGTTTCAAGCAATATGTACAACTGCAAAAGGTAAGAAGTTAGTACAGTATGCTATTTTATTAGTCAAATCAAGACTACTATTATTTCGATATTCGTTATTGGAAAAAATACAAAATGCAAATATTTTCTCTTTTAGGGACTAGGGACTCAGGGGGATGGCTGATCTGTTGGGGTGATAAGCCATAGAATTAGCTTGCCACCTTTATGTGCCTGATGCATTTATAATTAATACTACTTAGCACCAGTTTTTTTTTTTGTTGAATGAATGTGACATTTAGCTGCTCTTAGTATACATTCAAGCAAAAAATTGCTATTTTGGTGATTTCAAGAATTAATTGAGGTTTGGTAATGCAAAAAGCCAGCTAGATGGAAGTTATAATATAGTGAAAGGCAAAGGCTGTACAAAGCAAAAGGGATGGCTGAAAAAATTTGAATCTTGAATGATCAGTTATTAGTGAGAGTACATAAGACTAGTCTGAAATATGGATGCTAATAGGTATATGGACATTACAGTATGGGAGCCTATAGAACTCTCATAAAAGACAAGAAGAGGTGATGGCTGTGATGCAGAAAGCCAGACTTAAACTTTTTAACATGATTTTTTTTAAAGGGCTGCAGGGGGTAAAATTAGAATTAGGGAATTATGATTAATTCAAAGTTTTGTAAGTGGTACTGTTCAGGCTTATTTTCTACTCCTTTTCCTTACAACTTATTTTTTTATTCCTATTTTGAGTGTCTATTTTTGTTTTATAGATGAATTCTGTTTCAGATCTGGTCCACATCCCCCAAACTTTCTCTGCTGTATCCTAAATTCCCTCCAACCCCCATGTGCCTGTTGAATATGTCACGATGTTACTAAATTTTAATAGCTTTGGTTTGTCATTGGAGCAAGGGATTTGGCCAACTGTTGAATTTTTCAAGTGAGAGACATGTTTGACTGCAATAGTGTTTGGAACTTGGAAGATTGTTATAATTTCCCGTGCTTAACCTGATGAGATTACTGCTGTATATTATGGTTCAGTGAAGCATAGGTGGATACATTTCAAACATAGGCCTCATTAATCGTTCCTCTTTTTTATTTGATTTTAGCTGTTTCATGAAGTTTGAGAATTAGAGCAATGTCATGCATCTGATTTATAGCCTTGAGTTTCATATAGAGCCTACAGTAAAATTGAGGTCCTCTGCTAATATTTATTCCAGTCATAAAATAAAAGAGTTTTTTTTTTTCAAAATGAGTATGTCAGATCTGATAATTTTTGTTTGTACATCAACACTTGCTTGTTAGATTTCTTGCTGTTAGTGTTGTCTATGTTATGCCTAACTGTATATCTATCATTTCTCTCTCTTTGGCGATTTACTTCTGAAAGATTTCCTTTTATTTTATTGTGTAGAATTGTATTAGTTTCCTTTCAAAACTGTAAGTTTATGATTAGAGATGTTTCATTATTATATTGTTATTGCCCTCTGATTTTTTTTCTCTCTTTTCAGGCATACCAGGCTGTGCTAAGTCAGCTCTATGCAAAGAAATACTGAGCATGCCAGGTGGCCTTGGGGACAACCGCCCTGTGCATAGCCTGATGGGTGATCTTATTAAAGGTCTGTTCTGTATCCATGGTACTCATGATTATAGTATATGTTATGTATGTTGGTTAATTGTTTTTTATGATTTCTTGTAATGTAGTGTTAAGCAGTAAGATATCTGTTGTGCCTTCTTTTTTAGTGTTTTATGTTTCACACTTTCACACATTTACCTGCATATTCAGTGCCATTCTCAAGTTGTATGGTTTGGTGTCCCAGATAGTTATTATTTAGCTCCTGCATATTCAGACCACCCTCTGCATGTTTCATCTGCACAAGCACACAATGCAGAAGGGTGCTTACCCAAAATTTGACAAAATTTAAGTTGTGTTCTGTCATGATATTCATCACTGTATTAAATATCTTTAATTTTTCATGAATATGTATGGTCAATGTTTTCCTAGTTTATTGTGATGTTATAAAATTTCAATATCTCGATCTGGCAAATTGGAAAGGGAAAAATGCTTCAGATTCCTAAATTTCAATGTCTATTTATGAGCTACAAAACAAATACTTTTTTGAGAGTCACAAAGACATGCATCGGCTGCATTTTTATGATATTTAGGTGAGTTAGATCAAAGAACAAACTGACTACACTGTTATCTTGCTTCTGGTGTTTGGTGCCCAATTGTAGATGTCTGAAGGGTACAAACATAAGCATTTGGGAGAAACAGCTGTAATGACAGGTTGGATAACTTCCGGAATAGTATTCGAGGCTAAACTTCCAAATTCATCCCTAGATCATGTACCATTTCCCATTTAAAAAGTTGATTTATGGTACCCCAATCCTCTTGGAACTGTTATAATTAGCCTCTCAATTGCATCCCACTTCTCTCTTCTTGGTTAAATCATCCAGTGTGTATTGTCACATGCAGTAGCGGCAATTGAAACATTGAAATAAGTCATCTAAGGAGCACAGATCTAGCTTAAGTTATGGAAAATTCTCCAGTAGGAAAACCTTTACAGATAAAAAAGCATACTTTCTTTTTCATTAGTATTTACATGGAGTTATACATTCTGGAGTTCTATATGAAGGTTTAAGTTTTACACTTGCGAGTATGAACAATAAATATTATAAAATTGTTATATCTTAAAGTCATGCTGCATTGTGTAGCATTCTTTTATATGGTATAGCATGCTCTTTAGATGATTTGCTCTGTGTTGAGTATCAACTCCTTAAATTGAGTGCTTGTATGCTTAACCATGTTGTGGGTTTTTGGTAATCCCAAATAGATTTTTGCATCCCAAATTGTATGAGTATCCATATTTAAGTATTATTCTACCATTCCAAATTTCTCTTTGAATTTTCCTAGATTGTTGATACTTTCTTTTCAAGGTTTTAAGTACCAGTTTCAATATCCGTACCAGCAGCCAACTGTTACAGGCTGTACTGATTGCCAATATGGTATATCCCTTGGTATTGGCACAGTGTGGGGAGCATAACCAAGTACCAAGGGTGCATCTACCTGTCTAGCACTATAAAACCAGCTATGGACCTGTACAGTCCAATGCTTCTCACCATCGTTCCAAACATGTAACCTTTTTTCACTCTCCAGACTTGTAGGACTTCGATTCTGTGATTATCTTGAGGTTGCTTTAGATGTCAGGTCTACATCACTGCTGTGCCCTATGTGCCCAAGCATTGTTTTGCATTTCACATGTCCTAGACAATTACTATCGAGCTCAATTTTCTTCCAAGGCCCAAGTCTAGGCCCAGCTGTTGCCTTTCTGGGAATAAGGGATTGTAAGTTTACAAACAAAACCTAGCCTTATTTTGCATGGTAAACATCATGGCAGGCATGGTCAAGCCATTACAATGGACTGGATGGACATAGCACATGTGTATATATCACCATAACCATAACTATCAAGCTTCATCCAACTATCTATGGTTTTCATGAATCTTTGTTCACCGAGCATTCCTTTTTAGTGCTTCCTCGGACATCATCTCAAGTTTTTCCATTTCCTTTTTCACAGTTTTTGTCCATGTTACCCCAGGTCTTTCCCTCATCTTTCTTAATCCTTCAGCAAATATTGAAGCCCTCTTCTACAGCCCGCTTAGATTTTCATTGTACATACTCATACTATCTCATAATTCTCGATCACTTTGTTTGTCCTTAATTTGTACAATGCCTATATCTCCTCTAAATTCTCATTTTTCACTCTTCTTGCTCTAGTTTTACAATTCATCCATCTCAACGTTCTTGTTGCTTCTAAATCCAACTTGTTTTTTGGGCTTTTTTGGTGTGCAATATTTGAGCCATCGAACATTGTAAGCCTTAATGTTATCTTGTAAAATTTTCCAAAGTCACCGATGTACATGTCAATCACACAATATCCTAGAAGCATTTCATGCAACCAGCTCTAGTTCTATTGCATGTGTCCTCTCTCTCTCTCTCTCTATACATTGTTTTATATACCATATCCCAAACAACAAATGTATCACTATATGGTATATCTTATCCATCATCCTTGACTAGCATGCTATTCTTTGTTTCTATTTTCACTAGAATTTCTTTATATATATATATATGTGTGTGTGTGTATATATATATATATTCTTTTTTTAGTTCTATTGATTTTTAAGCCTTTTCACTAATGCTTTCTTCCATAAATTCAATTTAGCATTTAATGGTGTTCTATTCTCATTAATTAATGCATTACCATCTGCAAATAATATACACCATGGTATATCTTCTCAAAGAATTAGCAATAAGTTCACCAAGTTAGCATAAAATTCACCAATTTAGCATAAAAGGATGTAATCCTATTGCTAATCTTTGGTTTAAGCCCATTGTCACTAGAAATACACTTGTACATACAATAATACGTATAAATATACACATATGCACATGCACACAGAGATGTGTGTGCATATGTATGCATTCATTCATCATTTACCCTTCTAGATACTTACTAAGTGATGAATTAAAAAGGCCAACGGTTTTTTTTGAAACCCATATCCTTTGTTTGATTTGTAAAGTGCTTTCCCCACTAGGTGTGATATTTTTATCTCTAGTTATCCAAAGTGAATCTTTGCAGGAAAGTACTGGCAAAAGGTTGCTGATGAGCGCAGGAAGAAACCATATGCCATAACCCTAGCTGACAAAAATGCTCCAAATGAAGAAGTGTGGAGACAAGTAATGTCCTATCTCCTGTTTTAAATAAATGCTTATTTCTTTCTCTTTATAAACTGTGGTGTCATATGTTCCTTTATAATGTTGAGTAGGAACTGATGGATATTTTTCATATTCCAGATTGAGGGCATGTGTCGGAGCACAAAAGCCTCTGCTGTTCCTGTCGTTCCAGAATCTGAAGGTTCTCTTATTATTATTTAACAATTGCAATTAAGTTTGGCCAATCTGTTCATTTATACCTTTTGTTTGATTTCCTTAAGTTCTTCTTTTAAGGTGGCCTGTGGTATTTCAGGCTTTGAAATTTTATATTCAACTCTGCAGCTGATGTTCAAATATAAAAACACTTCTTTACTGTTGAAGACAAGAATCATATCTTTTTCATTTCTTTTTTAACCTCCTGTCATTAGATC
Organism: Phoenix dactylifera; assembly: GCF_051530095.1. Taxonomy (NCBI): domain Eukaryota; kingdom Viridiplantae; phylum Streptophyta; class Magnoliopsida; order Arecales; family Arecaceae; genus Phoenix; species Phoenix dactylifera. The sequence continues at coordinate 554,687 of NC_143198.1, forward strand.
TTACGTGCAGGTTTATTTTCCTATTTTCGTGAAGTTATTCAGTATTGTCTTGTGGAATATCAAAACCTCTTTATGTTGCCATACATTTTTTTCATCTTATGCTTCTTTACTGTTGTCAGTAACAGTGAGATCCTTATTTTAAAAAATCAAGGATCATAATTTTATAATGGTTGTGAAATCTGAGTTTGATGGATTCGGTAACAATATTCTGAAATTGAATCATTTTTTTTTTGCTTGAGGATTGTAATTAATCAAGATATTATAAGAAGATTGATATGCACTGACGTTGTCAAATCTGATTGTATATGACTAGAATTAATGACAACCAATGTTCCTGTATATTTATATACCGCATGAATACAATAGACACCCAAACATGTTATATACTTTAATCAATAAGCCTCGTCTAAGCTAGCTAGAGTTGGTTCCGCGAATTTAAAAGGGAACCTTCCTGTTCTAAGGTTGTTTTATAATTAGCTTTTAATCAGACAAATAACCCATTGAATCAGTCTTAGCTTTCTCGGCAAGGCAACTTTGAGCAAGGGAGGAAGCTGTCACAAAACCCAAAGTTGGCAGGTATGAAATCAACCGTATATTGTAGTTTAATAAGCTTATGTGAATAGTAAACAGCCCTCGAAGCTTGCCTTGCTATTGGAAGGACTCTAGATGTAAATGGAATAATGCAAAGCTTTATATGGGGAGCTGCATTTTTCCTGAAGGCATATAATATAAACAAGCGAGCCACTTTAAAACAGAATGCCTGTTATGCATACTCAAATACATGTACTCATGTAATTATACATATGTACCTTTTATGGTTTATGTTTTCTGAGTTGTGTTTCAAGAGGATCATCTATAACTTGTGTAGAAGTCTCGCAGGAGTGATTGTCTTTGTCCTTCACAGAATTTTGTTTTCTTTATAAAATCAAATATTGTAACAACAGAGATCCCATGCTACAGCTGATGTTTTCCAGTCCAAATGTATTTCCTCCATGGCATTCAGTAGAATAAATTCATTTGCCAAATATTAACTAGAAATAGCTAATAACTTTCCCAAGGTAGGTACTATTGTATGCTAAATACTTCAATACAATCATGTATAGGGAACATTGTTTGGAATTATGACTTGTGTGAATGTGCAGGAACTGATTCAAATCCGTTTTCTCTTGATGCGCTGGCTGTTTTTATATTGCGTGTTCTTCAACGAGTAAATCATCCGGTATTTGCAAACTCTGCTAATCTCATGAATGTAATTGACCAGAATTATCTGTTGACTTTTGCCACTCGGCTATCTTATGCTTGTTTTTGCTGTATTTGTAAAAGGGAAATCTTGATAAGGCATCTCCAAATGCTGGTTATGTTCTGCTAATGTTTTACCACCTCTATGATGGCAAGGCATGTAGTCGCTATTCGTACCCTCCAATGGTGGGAATACATGTCGAAATAAATTCTCATTTAATCTTATCCTAATTGTTTTGGCCATGCTTCTCCAGAATCGCAGAGAATTTGAGAGTGAATTATATGAACGTTTTGGCTCTTTGGTCAAGATGCCTTTGCTCAAGCCTGATAGGTAAAGCAACGCCTTCTGTTTTTCATGTTCTGCCATTTCAGTTTTTTAAGGCATTTGCACTAATGGACCCACTGTAAATTTCACCTATGTTTTCTCAAAGTCTGTGAAGTGGTATTATATTGTCAATGACTATCTGCAAGGATATTAGATGCGTCCAATGAATTATTGAAGCATATCTATAAGTATTTGGCATACAATATGCACCTTGGACTGCAGAGTGGGATGAGTTGGTTTGGAATCTTGATCCATGCTACAGTATATCACAGAAGTCCTGTTCAGTGTCAACCCACGTCAGCAGCTAACTTGTTTATGTCAGCAACTAACTTGTTTGAAAGTGTCCATTGACAAAAGTAATTTGTTGGCACAGATTGATTCTACTCTCTTGAATAGCTGTCTAGTAGGTCAGGTCTGGGTCCAGTCCATTTTTGCAACCAATCCAGTTTCTAAGATGGGTCTGATCCTGAACCTGCATCTTTCCAAATGTTCCAAGGTCTGGTACAGGTTTATTCTTTTTTTAAGGTCCAATCCAGACAAACCTCTTCCATCTATAATCATGTGCAGTGAAAGGCTAGCCAGAAAAAGAATGCAGATTTAAATCTACCTTTTCTGGGTGAAATTTTTTTATAATTTAAATAAATTTGTTTTCTGGGTGTTAATTCTGTTTTGCATCTCTAACTTATGCTACTATGTTTAATTGATTATACATTCTATTGACTAATGACTTGTTCTCTAGTGACTTTTGTAATGGGTATCTCAAAGGGCCTCTCAATATTATGCGAATTCTATATTGGATCATATGTTAGTTTTCCTCTTGTTTGATATCTAGTACCTTAAATTCTCATGCCATGCATCTTCAAGGGCAAAGAATTGCATTTGCTGGTCCCTTCCTAATTGCTGGTACATGTACAATCTTGGAGCACACATTGCATGCAATAGGTTTTCAATCCCAAATCCCATTCCATGAAAAAATAGTTGCTCTGTGGATATCCCTTTGCAACCCAAATTCAATCCCTAGTCATCTTTTTACTGTGCCTATACAAGTTCTTGTGATTGGAAATCACTTTTAAGTGCTAAGTTTTAGCTAACAAAAATAGCTAACAAAAAATCTTTCACTTCATGGTGTCAACTTTCGATGAAATTTGCTATTAGGTTCACTTGCTATCCTTTTCTGTGCTCTCCCTCTGTTAGTGGCTTGTTTGGATGAATGGCTCTAATCCCTGGTATCGCACACATGGTGGGAAGCAATGAGAAGTGGGAACAAATAGAGAGAGAGATACCAACTTCGGGAGCCATCAGGTTTTGCAATCTATAAGATTGTTAGATACCAGAAAACACCTTAAAAAGTTTTCAAGAATCCCTAAAATTTTGGTATCACTGAATTCTCTCCCTTCTTGCTCACTCCTCTCATCGGCCTCTTCTTCTCAGTCCTTCCTGCATGTGTGGTGGTTACATCACAGATTGGGAACCAATTATCTAAACTTCAGATATGCATCTGTCTTCACTGTTTTTTTACTTGTAAGCTGTATATTCTTACCGACTTGTTTATTCCCTTCATATGACTTGATTATTTACATCTAACTTTCTTCATTTCCATGGATATATTGATGTTTAATGACAATTTTTTTAAGATATAAAGGAATGCTAATGCACAACAATATTTTTACTTATCTACTAAAGTGGCATCACTCCTACAATATTTCCTATTAATATTTACCATGTTGTGTTTTTCTGTTCTTTATAGAAATCCACTACCTGATCCTGTGAAGTCTATACTGGAGGAAGGCATAAGTCTTTTCAAACTTCACACTAGCAAGCATGGAAGGTATTTTCCAGTCTTAAGAAGTCTTACAGAAGAATGCGCTGGTCTTTATATAGCATCCAGTAATATCCTTGCATGCAAAGTAACATCCAGATTATTTTGCACATCTTTTTCTATACTTATCATTCCATGGCTGATATATTTATTTGCTGAAGTATATGAACATAGAATAAGTTTTACTATCCTTACATTTCCAGCAACAGAGGTACCAAAGTTCGCTGTCTCGGTACCGAATTCCGTACCGGTGCCACACTGGCACAGTGTCGGTATGGTACGGTATGAAGTTTTTTTTTTGCGTACCGAGTGTCAGTACGCCACTCGTATCGGGTACCAGTACCGAACCGATATGGTACAGTACATCCGGTACTATCCGGTTTGGGCCGGTACGATATACCATGAGAGGTACCATATCTTATCCTGTTGATATGCGGTAAGCCATGAACACAAGTCCAGGAGGGAACAAGCAAGATTTTACAATTGGCTTTTAGCTAAATGATTTAACATGAACTGCTTATGTTCAATTGTAGATTTGTATGTTTTTGTTCTATGCATGAACTTATGACAATCATCATATGCATTTCCTTAAATAGCACATTTTCTATGTCGCTACTTCATAATTCGTACACTCCTGCATGTTCTGTGTGAACTGTGAAGGGGAACCAACATGCCCAACTCATCACATGACCAATGCATTGTATTTTTTCTCTAATATTTGCATGTATGGTCATCCTTTGTGTTCAATATACTAAATAAAGTAAATATAGTATTGTTTGTGTTACTAAAAAAATAATCAGAAGAAACATCTATCATTTATAATGCCAAAGTGTAACACAGATAACCTACAAAAGAAACATGCTTTATAGGTGCAAGCAGTCCATCTAACTACAAACCCATGTGGATCTATGTCTCTGTCATGTCTTCTAACACTGCTTTTTGCATTTCTCAAAATATTTTATGCTTTATTAAGCTAAATTATAAACCAGTGGTCGGTGGTATCAAAAGACATAAGCATGCATTTGAAATGTAGTTTGTATGATTTGGGATTCCTTTACAGAACCATGATTCATCATTTGAAAGAAACTCAAAAGGACCTAGCAATATGCTTGCCCATGAAGGTGTAAATCCTTTTCCACCATGGCTAGTAGCTAGAGGAAAAATCCTAGTAACAATGACTAAAGGCCGTGAAAACTTAATGCATCAGCTGATGATATTATCAACATATGAAAGGAAAACTATAACTTAATGAGTGTCATATCAAATAAACATGGAAGAATTGGCTTTAGTAAAATTATATCCATGTTGAGCAAAGTCTGAGCTCATTGTTTGAGACCATAAATTTTGCATGAAGCTTTTGAATATGACATGGCGTAGAACTCTATAAGATTCATATAAAATCTGGTGAAAGACACAAGGACCTTGGATGACGAATGTTAAGAAACACACTAATGAAATCTTGTCCAATTACCCTATTGAGAGCAGAAAAAAAGAGAAGCATGTAGGGAGTAAATTTGTTGTCAAAATCAATCCCAGGATGTTAGTAGACAGAATATGAGCATTGTAACAGGCATTGACCATGTTAAATTTTTTAATTTACAGAACCATTTTTAGCCTATGACATGCAAGTAAAAGTGTATATAGAACTAAAGTCTGAGAGATTGTTTCATACACGTGAGTCGTTTGTTCTTCTGTAGGATTTCTTTTTACTGTTGAATCTGTAACAGACTTGAGGAAAGATCGAGCATTGTGCTTGATAAGAAACCGATGGAAGATGGGACTATTTTTAGGTTGAGGGTTCAAGTGCAGGAGAATGGTTATGAAAGGTGTTTAGATTGTCGAGATTGTTGAGGGAGCATAGCTTTGAGTTGATTCTAGTCATATTTTGATCAATGCATCTGGGGACAATGAATGGATGCATGACAGAGAAGAAGGAGAGGGAGTTGATGGTCATCCAACCTGATCTTTTCAAGGTAGTGGGAGGCCCGTATGATAGGAAAGAGGAGGAGGTGCCAGGGTGTGTGTGTGTGTGTGTGTGTGTGTGTGTGTGTGTGTGTGTGTGTGTGTGAGAGAGAGAGAGAGAGGAGAGGGGTGGGGTGGTTGATAGATTGAGGAGAGCATGATCCTTGAGAGTATCGGCCTGATTGCCCATCCATATCTTCTTGATCATTCACCACTTCAGCTCAGGCTTTTTGGAAATATTTGGAGGACCTAATTCCATTGGTCAAACCTGTTTGAAAGCAATAGAAAGGAATTTCGACTTGATGATCCTTTATTCTGCTTTGAATTCCAACCTAACCCTCTTTTTAATGGATAATACAACCAAGTCGTGTAGTTTAATATAGCGGATGATAGGTCCTAAATGGACCCCCAAACTATAGTAACTATGTTGATCTTCACAGGCTACCTATTATATCCCCAAATGTTTTCAATTGAACTTGCTCCCATCACATCACATTGCAACCAAAACATCTGTGCGTGGCCTGCCTCTATTCCATCCCATCTCATTACTTCCCTTCTTTCAGCAGACAGAGTGCGCCCCACCACCTCCCCTCTTCCATGCCACCAAATAGGGTTCAGTATAAAGCTTGCTGATCAGCCCTCTCTCCCTCTTGCAATCTCCTCTTTGTTTTGACTACATGAGGGAAAACAATGATGGCAAGAGTCCAGAACAAGCTTCCCCTCTATACACCCTTCTACTTCACCCATATAAAATGTATTATAATACTTTTAAAAAAAACAGAGAACAAACTATTTCCTTGTTTCAGAAGCTAGAAAGAAGTATACTGAAGAAAAACAAAATCTGAATATGGATTGCGAGGTTAACAAGAAAATAAAGATTTAATTCTGTTAGTAGGTAATATACTGATCAGTATACAAAAATATCTGTTGAGAGAAAAGCACCATTCAAATCCCAGTCCCTTCTTCATACCAATAACTTTTCCTTTCATATTTCCGGAGTCCACAACCATTTCTGTTTGAGTTCAAGATCTCACCCATTTATTCCAACCAAAAGAAACATTGCAATAGAACATAACCCAGACAAGGGGGTTATGTTTTCAAGTGTTTGAATTTAGATCTTTAATAATTTTATTCCTTGGTGAGGAAGGAAAGATTGCATTTTATTTCTGTTCACATGGTATGTTCCTTTTGCGTGGTGGACCAGGTCTTGTTCTTGCACTTTTGGATTCAAGTAGATGAGAAGATGGTAAATGGAAGCAAGGGAAATGTTAAAGAAAGGAGATATTGAAAGAGGGAAACATGCAGAAGTGAATTTGTGACTGTAAAAGTGGGCAAAACGTCTCATTAAATTTACGGTTGGAAGACGGATGTTGATGGGTCATGGGGGAAGATGGAATGTCCTTATTATGGGGTCAACATGTCACACCCCCTTAGACGGCACGTAGGATGGAAGCTGGTGAGGTGCACTACTAGTTGGCTTCCCTGAGGACAGGAGGTGGTGGGACGGGCAGTAAGAAGGACACAGATAGACTTTAGTTGCTGATGTATGTCTCTTTGCAACTTGAGGAAGGAAGGGGTATGCTAGGTATTAAAATATGAAAGTTAATGGAGTTTTATTTTGAGCAGGTATTCAGGCGTGTCTGCCCGCTGCACAAGAACTATAGTGGCTGGATATATTATTCAACATAAAAAGAGCCTAATTTGGTATTCGAAGCAGAATGGAGGACAATCTTTTTAAAATCCTAAACTATTAGAATATAGAGACTGTGTAAAAATTTTAGGGAATAGCTGGGAGTCACAAAAACTTTAGATCTTTACCAGTTCCCATCAAATTTTAGTAAAACACTCAGGAAGGGTTCCTGCAGAGATAATGTGATATAGATCTCTTCGTTCTTTCTCATCTATGCTATTTTGCGATTATCGTTCTTATCGTCATTTAATTTGCAGAACCTAAGAGGCATTACATATTTTTCCTTATTAGCTTCTTTCCTCTAAATTTCTCCTGTTTAATATGTCCTAATTCACTTTTCAATTATGCATCAAACATGAAGACAATGATAGTTGGCTTGGTTAAGAGTCAGTGAGGAACTTGTTATCATGGCAAAATATTTCTCCTAGTTTGCCATTGGTGGCAATATTGATGCAAATCCTTTACTAATTACTACCTAATTTTGCCTTTCATTTTAGCTCATCATGCAGAACAGGTATAATGTAAGCTGTATTTGGCAGATTCTAAGAACTATTAGTTTGACACTTCCTATTAGGTCCTTGGCTTGATGCTTCTGTGATCATTTTCCATCCTCAGTAGTTTCACTCGACAAGACAATATTGTCCCTAAGAAATTTTAGCCACACTTTAGACAAAAACATCATTGTGAATTTTCCTTTTACTGATAAAGGAAAAAAATGTTAATTCAAAGGATTGTTGAATTTGCCATATTTTGCAGTTGATTTTTTTATAAAAAAATTTTAATTTCTTGTTCATTGTCTATAGTTATATTGACATGTAATGCAGCAATTCATATCTCTGTATCTGCAACCTAGTTGCTATTGAATATAGATCTATTTGTTATAGTATGGTTTGACATAGATTTTTAAATGCATTTCCTTAGTTAATATTTGTCATATTTCACTTATTAAATATCAACTAACAAAACAATGGCAACATAGACTGGAACCTGTGAAAGGCTCATATGCGAAAGAATGGGCTCGATGGGAAAAAAGATTGCGGGAAGTTATGTTTGGAAATGCCGATTACCTCAATTCTATTCAGGTAGGTGACTATTCCTCACCTTATCCCTTCAATAGATTTTTTGATCTAAGATTTAAGCTAATGATCGAATTTCATGTCCCTCGTATTGTTTATGATTCCAAGGAAAAGATCAGTATCATATTAAATCCATACAAAGCTGGTGGACAATGAAAATTGATGCATGTAATAACTACTCAAATCTGTTTTTTCTGACTTTGCGGACTCAAACTAAAGATTATCTTTTACTCTCTTTTTTTCTTTTTTCTGTTTCCTGTTTTGCTACTATTTAAATACGTAATGAGATCTCAAGATCTACACCCATCTTATTGTTATAAAGCAATTCTGATATAGAACATTTGTAAGGGCTTCTCTTCTTGTAGGGATCAAACTATTTGGCAGTGAGGTGGGCTCATGGGCATCAGACAAGTTCTGCAGGATGGGAAGTATGCGCAGATGGATATGTCCTAGAGCTAAGAGAATTGCAGTAGAAATGAGTAATTCACGGGACAGAGCGGTGGTTAAAGAAAATAATTCATGACAAATTGGGTAGCTGGAGTGTCCAGTAGAAGCAGAACAACTAAGTGTAGGACCCCTCGTATGAGCTGACTGAACAAGGATGGGAAAAACCATTGGATACAGATATTGAGAAATAGCTTGAAGCTACTTTTTTATTTCAGAGGAGTTGGTCTGAAATATTGATGATTTAAGATCTGTGTAACCAACATTGAAGTTTGACCTCTCATATTTTATTACCTTTTTGGGAGGTCAGTTCCTTTTTACTCTTTTTTTTTTGCACGGGAGGAGGTGGGGGGGGGGTCATGTCAGTAACTACTAATTAAGCAAGAGTATGCTATAATGCTATATAAATGGCATCTATTGTACATAGCCTAACTTTGTAACTGGAAATGAACGTGTTTTGTAGGTCGTAAAAAAAAAAGGATTTAAAAAAAACCTTCTGATTGTAAAAGCCTAAACTCAATAATTATATTGTCAATTTCATGTATGTCCTAGATAAACCATTTTTTTGCTTATAACACATTTTGTATTCCAGGTTCCTTTTGACTTGGCTGTGAAACAAGTCCTAGAGCAGCTGAAAGATGTCGCAAAGGGTGAGTATAAAACACCAGATACGGAAAAGAGGAAGTTTGGCAACATTGTCTTTGCTGCTGTCACGTTGCCAGTGACAGAGATTACGAGCATGTTGGATAAGGTAATGCTGCATTTTATATGCTTCAATTATGTTGATCTGAGCTCAAGTCCCCCAAAACTAATTGCCGGAGCCAGTTTTTTAGTTTCACTCACATTTGTGTTCGATCTCTTGTTAATGGCATGAAGATTCTGGTAGAAGTCATTACTACCTATAGTCAGTGCATTCAAGTGCCGGATGGCATGGCCCAGCATGCATGAGATGCACCATGTTAGTGCCTTATCAGCACATGGCACAATACCAGCTGCGTGCTAGCGCATCATATGCACTGCACAGCTCGGCATGGCACAGTAGGTATTGTGCCAAGTGGTGGACCAGCACACCACCAGTGCATGATACTTAAACTCCGCTTTTACTTTTTGTTAATATGTAGTTTGGTCATCGACGTGTACGTAATCTCTAATGTGTTGTTTTGATCGTGACAGATAGCCAAGAAGGATCCCAAGGCGAAGGCTTTCCTTGAAGATAAGAATATGGAGAACAACCTCAGGAAGGCTCATGTAACCCTAGCTCACAAAAGAAGTCATGGTGTCACGGCTGTTGCTAGTTATGGTGTCTTCGTCCGACAAAATGTCCCTGTTGATTTCACTGCGTTACTATTCTCTGACAAATTGGCTGCTCTAGAAGCACGACTAGGGTCAATTAATGGCGAAATGATAGACTCTAAAAACGAGTGGCCCCATGCTACTCTTTGGACTGCACCAGGTATACCACCAAGGGAAGCCAACACATTGCCGCATTTGGTCTCTGAAGGTAAAGCAACAAGGATAGACATCGAACCACCGGTGACTGTATCAGGAGTTATGGATTTTTATTGAGTTGCTACCACACTGTGCCAGCATCGCGGAGTGACACTAGAAGTTTTGCTTGAAAAATGAGGTGATAGAGTGGCTTCCCTTGACCTCGGAGTAAAATATTGTAAAAGTGAGTTTAGAATTTGAGGAATTTTGTAGGGAATCAGAAATGCGCCTTTGCATATCATTCCCCACTATTATGTGTGCGGTCCTTCCCGGAAAAGGGCTGGCGGGCGTCTCCTTTCTTTTTTTCCCAGCATTGTATGCCTCATCAATTGAATTTTTCTTCTGTTCTCAACATGATGCATATGTGAAGAAATCATTAGTTATTAATCGATTGGCAACCAGATGTGAGCGCATGTGAATTACCAAACTCAAGCAAGCTGTTAAAGAATTTGTTAGATGAATGAGTTACTCGTTTAGATCTGTCGGGATGAGGTTGGGTTTAAGCAACGATGTGAAACTGATAAAATTCAACCCATGATTTTGGTGCTGCTTATGTTTCATTTAGAAAAGAGAGCGTACTCCTAATGCAAGGGTATGCACTCACAAGCCAGTGCAAGGTCTTATGAGCCTGTTTGCAGGGTGGGGTCCTTGGTACCAAGCCCCAAAGGCTCGTGTTACATCAATCAAAGTTAATGTATCTAATAACCAAAATCTAATTTAATCAATTAGAAATCTTATGTACATAATATAATTAAATAACCATAATCTTAACCAGAGATCTTACGTATATATAAGCCCAAAGGCTGGTGTCGTAAGTTAGAAACTGGGTGATGATCAATCAAATTCAATTTATCTAATAAACCTTTTTCAAAAAATTAATTATAAATTGAATCTATCAGCCAGTGTGCATGTGCGTCCGAGGAAACACAGCAAGATAGATATTTCCACGCATGCCTATATAATTACCACGTTTCAAAAACAAATATCTCAGTTCATCTTTGTACACAGAAAAATGTATACCCTTTTTATTTTTGCTAAGCCAGAGCTAGTTGCATGGAAATGATGTCATACTAATTTTTTTAACTGCTCTGAAACATCAGATAACAGTCTCTGTTTTCGCTCCATAACATAACACGTACATAGATGTCAAGAAAAGATCGTACGTGCAAGCATGCCCTGATGCATGCATCTACAAAGACTGCTAATAAAGATGCTGAAATATCCTCACGCTGGCAGCACATGTTAACACTAATGAACCATGAATGAAGAATTTCATACTGATCATAAACATAAACAAACAAAAATATGCCATAAATCCCTAACATAACCACCTAACATCTGTACATTGGTCCAGGGAAGTATGAAACTCTATTTAGGGGGAGAAGTCAGTTTATTATGCTCCGGCTCATGCTTTAATGTTGAATCCCCACCCATCAATTCATTGAAGGCTTCTACTTTTACTGGTGGTGTTCTCATGTTATAAGCATTCCTGCATCAATTGAAGACATTTGATGCTCTATTAGACATTCGAAAGACCAAAGGCAAAATACTTTATATATCTCATAAACAGATTCCATACTGTGCTTGAAGCTGAGGAATTTGGACAGACGGTAGTTGTTTGAACTGCTGGCCTGATTGAAGAAGGTGATTAGCCATCGCCTGCTGGTGTCTTAACTGCAGTTGATGTTTATTGAGTGTGCTGAATGGGTTGTCTATTGACGATTCCAACATGTTTTCAATCTTGACATCTACCATTGGCTGATCTTTGTCCATAATCATTACAGAACCACGAGGAGTGGATATTTGGCGTTGGCGTAATCTATCCCATTGCTGCTGCTGCTGCTGCTGAAATATCTGGGGGTGAAGCATATTCATTTGGGGATGCAATTGTCTTTGGATCTGCTGGTCATGTATCATTTAAGACATTAGTTTTGACATATTACCATGCAAAATAATGAACAATCATCACATAGATTACATTAAGAAAAATAAAAATAAGCATTCATAGAATAAAGTCGATCACTTTAATCCATATGGATTATTAGTTCAAAAAACCTTATGTAAACGATGTTTTGCTCGGATGGAGTTAGATTTGAGTATCAATATGTTCTCCGAACTGAACAAATGAGATCACTTGGTGCAAAATAAAAAAATATAGATATGAGATTTTTGCCTACAACAGCAATTGAATACTTGAATTCTTTAGCTTTTGGTTTAGAAACTCACCATGCCTACTAAAGATTTTGATGAGCCAGATCAATTAAGTAGCAAGTAAAGAATGATTACATTAAGAATTGAATATTTCAATTCTCTAGTGCAGCTTCAAGAGCATAATTGTCAGGTCCGGTCACCTAGGCTCCTTCATTACTGCCTGGGAAACAAATAAGCCAGTGAATGCCCAGGTGAGCCTCACTTGGACCATCGTTCCTATATACATACATATACACAAAGATTCGTATGTGCATACATATATAAATGTAACTATATGTACATTATATACATACATACAAATGTGTACTACATATAAATGTATATCTTCAAAAGATAACAATAGTTTGTATATATAAACATAGGTACAAACACATAAAGGCACACTTAATATACACGTAGTCCTTACCTTCGACGGTAACCCTGCCGTCTCTTTTCCGGCAGTCCCTTTTTCACGCGAGCAGAAAATATGTAACTACAATTCATACATGTATGTATCTACATATTTATACAAACATATATACACTATAAAATATTTTCTTGCAATTTTTCCTTGTATGACACATATATGCTAATGAGTGAGAAACTTTTAGACTAAACCTTAAGAGCCTGTTTGGAAAATCCAACAGGATTGGGCTGGATTTCCTATTGGATTTATGAAGCGGGCAGTCTATTTGGATAGGGCCCATACAAACACACCACCCTCGGCCCAAATCCTGTGGGAGGTAAAAAAAAGACCTCCATGGGTCATTTTTTTCTTCTTGCAATCTAACAGACCCACTGATGGAATTTAGACTAAAATTAGGATAGGCCTTTAGAAGAATATGGGCTAGAAATGCCAACAGACCTGATTCCTATAGGAAATCCGTTAAAAAAATAAACTTAAGTTTAAGAGTTAAACAACTAACTACAAAAAGAGCTTTCATTCAACAATCACAACCTGAGTTCTATATCTAGCAAGATAGACAACTAAGGAAACTCGATGGATTCCAACTAGGCTAAAACACCAATAATATATGCTATTACATCTCTTACATTTATTATAAATTTAGTTAAAGTATAACAAATTATAATATAACTTGAAGACTTAATTATTCTATTATAAAATTTAGTAAAAATAATAACAAATCATAATATAACTTGAAGGGGACTTAATCATTTATGTTCACAACATACACCTCAAAATACATTAAAATGTTAACTTATTGAAACAGTTCAAAAATCTAATGGTGAAAATGAAGTACTTGAATCAAAGAATAATTTGAGTGAATTTGTAACAAGTCCGTCGCCTAGGCTATGGTTTAGAAACTGAATAGACCTACTTGAGATTTTAATGAGCCAGAACAGGTGAATTGCGAGTAAATAAATGATAAGATGCTGAGAACGCCCCAAAAATTTCTCTGCCAAAAGCATATAACCAACAAAGAATTCTCTATATTAATGCCTATGCCATCTCTAAAGCACTACAAAGATTAGTCTTGCTCTTCCATCTTCCCCATCTCTAAAGCACTACAGAGATACCTCTTGCACTTTCATCTTCACTATGCCTCCTTCCATTTGCCTCTCCAAGTCCCTACATCAAAGGTTGTTATATTTGCTTTCCAGGAACGTTTTAATCTTGGTCGATCGCTATGTGTATCAATATCAGCCTTTTGCCAATATGATATAAAGAAAATCTCGGCCTGGATTATCTCAGTCACTATAAACTGATATATCCTGGGATATCAGCCAATACGATATTGATGTATCAGCCGATATTTTCCAATCACTTCTTCACTTCCTCGATTGAATTTTTTTTAGTTAATAAATCTCAAAATCGATGTCTAAAATAGTTATAATTCTTGGATTTACTATATCAGACAAGATTTCAACATCTTGGTTTTCATACATCAGCTGGGATCTCAGAAAGTTTCGACTTTTCCAAAGTTTTGAACCTTCCAATATTGGCGAAGATAATCCGAGATCTCAGTTCATCTTGGATGTCAGTCACCCACTGAGATGACCAATGTCTCAGCTTTTAAAGATCTTGTTCCATTGGTAAGGAGTAAGGTGAAAAGTTTCAGCCAAAATTGATAAGTTTCAGCCGAGACCAATTAGGTCTCGCACAATTTCGGCTAGTTTTGGCAGGTTTCAACCAATTTTGGCAGTTTCAGCTGAAACTAACCAAAAATATTTTTTATGCTTAGTGTCCTGTTTGATTTGAATTTCTTTACAAGTTTCTTTACTATTTAAAGCATTATGTGTTAATATGATTCTTCTCTCTTAGCTTGGATTTTTTTCTTTTTTCTTAGAATTAATGAAACATTAAGATACAGTAAACAGGGGCAGAGCCAGGGGGTTAGGGATAAAAACACATAATCAAAAATGAGAAAACTTTAGTTACATGATGGGAAAATGTAAATATAATTTTTTCTAAGATGTGTAGGAGACATAGAAATAAGATTCGGAGTGTCTGACGCATATCCAAATTCAATATATATCTGGCATTGATTTTTAGATCTGGACATGAGTATCCAGTTAACAAAGGAACTGCTCACAAAATTATGAATGATTTGCCTTTTATTCTAAAAAACAATAAAAGGATAATTTTACAAACATAGTCACCAAGCAGATTATTATTTCTATTTTCACTTTATCCAAATGCAAAAAGGTAAAGCTCTATTTGCTTTTGTTCAAAGTCAACATTTTGTTGTAACTATGCACCACATCTAATCTTTCTTTTTTTTTTCTCTCTTTCCACAAACTAATTTAAGGAGCACAAAATGATAATTTCCAACTAGTTGTGTAACAATGCAATCCCCCAAAATGGTTCATCTAGTAAATCAAGGGGTGAGATGTTTCCATTTTGACTTCAACCTACCACAACTTAGAGCAATCTTTAGCTTATTATAAGACATAGCTCGTTAGAGATTCTCTCATGATGCATGACGGCACAGGTTACATGTCTTATGTTCCATAAATTTATCATGCCTTGGTGTTCTTGTTGGCATGTAATTGTTTCAATTAACACATTGGCAAGATTAAGATATAGAACACTAATGAAATCCACTTAAAGATTTTTTTTTTTAATTACACATTCAAAACCCTTCATCTGCAAGATTTTGATTAATAGCTAATGAAATTTAAAACAGTAAAGCTACTACACTTTTTCAATTAATAGCTGCTAAACATTTGATTCAAAACAGTAAAGCTAGTACGCAGATGCCAAATATTTGAAGTGTTCAATGAGTTCCTTGACATGTTGAACAGATAACAGCATCAATCTATTGGACTTTATTTGCATTTTCTGTGAGTGTTCAATGAGGACCTTACCTGATCATACAGCCGAATCAGATTATCGTCTGCAATTCTTATAATGTCAAAATGATGGTAAGCATATATCCATATGAGAACTTACTATTTCTTGTGAACAGGTTCTGTTACATACTTACATATGTAAATAGAAATTAGTAAATTTATATTTTCTATGGACCATTTAACATATGTACAGATAAACTAAGGAAGTTTTATCACAAAATTCTTAGAAGCATCTGGTCATTGCTGGTAAAACACAAAGTCAGAGCTCATAAACATTTCAATGATCAAAGAGTTGGAATCCTGTTCCCAAATGTTCATTCCAAATCTAAAGCAATATTAAAGATATCATACTCCATAACTTCAATCATTTCAGCAGCTTGATGAGAAAAAATTCAGTTGCATGAAACCAAAAACTTCAGAACATTTAAATGGACAGACAAAAGCTTCTTTGAAGGTGACTATTCTCTTCTAAAAGAATAAAAAAGTAATTGTAGAATTACTAAAAATCAGGTTCATATATACATATATATTTTATGTACATACATGTGCACATTATATGTATGTATGTACGTACGTACACACGTATGTGTGTATATGTATATGTAATTAAGCAATTATGTATGTGTATATACGTAAATATGTACATGTATGGACATCAGCAGTTGCCACTCTTCTCAAACTCTTGAAAATTTACTCAATCCAAATATACATTGGTAGCCAGATTACTTATTTTTCTTTCACATAGAGACGAATAAGCAGCAACTATATATCACTACTTGCATGATATGTTTACTTACTAACAGAGGTCATGTCTCAGAAATATTGCAACTAATTAGAATGTGAAGTAACAAGTATTTTCTTACTTGTTGAGACTGCAGGAGAGGATTCTGATGTTGTGGCTGGAGTGCACGAACGTGTTGTTGTGTTTGGTGGGTGAAGCCCTTGTTACCATCCTTCATAGTTTCTATTAAGGTCTCAAAATTACTGCCAAAGTAAAAGGAAATTATTTAGAAACTAACTGAACCAAATGTAACTCTGTAAAAGGAGTACAAGCTAAACTCAGGATAACAAAAGGCTTGTTTAGATCTCATAAATTTAGGGAATGTTCTTTTATTCTGATTCAGTTCTCCCTAGGTGATTCATGGGTACATCTTCACCAAAACTTCCCATTTCATGTGCATTTGAGGTTAAATTTTGCCAATGCATTAGTATATTATGCCACTAAGCTAGTTAAGGAAAATATTTTGAGAACAAACCTATTCCCCAGCATTACTTGGCTTCCAGGGCCAAAATAACCATGGCACCAGGCATGAAATATAATGGCAGCTTATCTAGCATTGAGAACATTCAAACAAGGTTAAAGAAAGACAGTCCTTCACTCCTTTGCCCCTCATTGGATGCTAAAGAGGGCTGTTAGTAATTTAACTAGCTGGAACCCAATCTCACAACCCCCAGTTCAAGCTTCTATCTGGTTAGCCACTTCAGAGAAAATTCTTATACCGAGACAATCTCATCAACGAATAGGCATTAATAATATGGCTTATTGTGTTAGTGAAGATTGCGCCTAGTATGTTGCTACATTGTTTCTGGATGTAGGATTTCTATCATCGCACTTTGAAGAAACTAAATATGTTTTCCTCTTTACAAAAATAAGAGCTGGCCAAACACTACAACTTAAAACTACTGATATGAATTCAGTTTTAAACTTTATGTCATGCAAGAGAGTAAAGTAGCAAGAATAATTTTTGTCCATATGTCCAGAGTATGTACGGAGAAATTAAAATGTCATACTGAGAATGGTTCTAACAGCGAGGCAAGTTGGATAATGGTCTATTTTAGTTGTGAAGGAACCAAGCTTGCTTTTCTGGACGTATCTATTTTCTTCTACCATCTTGTGAAAGCAATATATTATTATTCCATACTTTGAATATATCATTAAATATCTATCTAAAAGAAAACAATGACTAGGTTTACCTAGAAAATGCACTTGAAGTACTTGACAGACAGACAGACATATGCACACCTATAATACAAAGAAATCAACTCACCTGGATCCTGCAGTTTGCAGAAACATCTTAATGAGATCAATCGATGAGAATTGCTTTTTGTAGCTATCACTAAGAAGCTTCAAGATGCGGCCTAATTTACAGATATGACTACTAAAAATTTCTGAGAGGACTTCCATTGAGACTTCAGTCCCACCTTCAAAACCCATACTTTCCAACAAACGAGCCACTGCCTTGTGAGTCATCTGGGATGCTTGCTCTTGACCAAGAGGCTTCCTCACCCCTCCAGATCCATCTTTTCCTCTATATTTGCTTCCCATCTTATGATACTCGGGTATTATGCCAAACCTTTCTATCATTGCTGGATTCCGGCTTACTACAGCAGGCAAATTATCAAGAACCCCATAAACTTCTACTTTCTGATTCTCCTTCGTTCCATTTGTCAGTAGGAGTGCAGTATCAGGTACACAGTTAGATGGAAACATCATTTCTGGGAAGAATGTAATTTCTTCATCAGTTGAATTAATTACATCTGAAACAATTTTGGAATGTACGGACGACCCATTCTCCAAGAGAGGATCACCAGCACCAACATAGTTGTCCTCCTTAAATGCTTTCCTCTTTCTTTTATGTAAATCACGAAGCTTGACATATGCAGACATTCCCTCAGATGTTCGTCTGTGTGACTCCTTTTCGCCATATGGGAATCTGTGATGTCTTAATCTATGCCTTTCACTAAATTGGTTATACCATGAATCAGACCACTCTTCATGCCTACGCCTCTGGGAGGAATTTGGATTCTCAGGATCACTGTATCTTGATCCTGATCTAGTTTGTGCCTGCATCACCCAACAATGGTGTTAGCCATGTTGCCTTTGGAAGAAATTACAATCCAAAAAAACAATCAAATTACGATTTTCAGATGATTTATAGACTCAAATGGGTAGCAGAAAGAGAAATATGTACTAGGATTAAAAAACAAGAAAAGGCAATATTTGCTTTGCTAAAATACAAATTTTCTGTCATTCTTATGGCTATGTTTGTATAGCAGATCTGGGATGGAATAAGCTACTTATTCTGTCCTATTCCATCCAAAAACCAAAATTGAAGGAGGAAGGGGGGGGGTTCGAATTGTTATGATGCCCAAATTGGCTGCCTTCTTATCCCTCCCGATTACCATTCTGCCCCTCTTCTCCTTTGAACCCTCTCTCACTTTCCCAAACCCCCCTTGCCCTCAAGTGTACTCCCTCGCTGGAACCTAGGCTCTACCGGGTATCTTCCGACTGCCAGCGAGCCCATGCTGGTTGGTGATGACCCGATCCACCCCTCTAATCAGGTTATTGGCCTAGCTTCTTTGAGATTGGGGGTGGACTATCTCTTGGGCATTGCTCCTTGACCCTTACTCCCTTCCACCACCAGCTGCTTGACTCACCGATGGCCACCTTGCTCAAGTGCCTAGGAGCATTGTGCCTGCTTCCCACTCGAATGAGTCCTATCTTGGTCTTCCTTAGGTATGGATCCCCTACTCTCGAGTTGGTAGGATCCATGAGAAGTAATGAACGTTCATGGACAATCGAACTACTTGGGTTAATTTCCTCATAATTTTTGTTCTTCTATTGATGGATCTGCATTTCAGACTATTGAATAATGGCACCCTCTATTTACACCATATTCGTGCTCAAGCTAACACGTAGGAGACACATGCCAAATTGGCCGCATGGTAGAGTGATAACAGGTTTCAGAAATATCCCAAAAGCTAAGGGCAACTGGATGCCATATAGAAGCTACCCGAGGAATCACACTAGAGGCTGAATATATATAGAAATGGGCCAAATAGGGCACCAATATAAAGTAAACGAAGATGTGATAAAAGTTTTGGCTGACTAAGTGTGACTATTGGTTTGGCAGGTGGTATAAGGTTAGGTTGCTCTAACGGACGTGTGTAGTGGGAGGACAACTGGCATCAATTACTAGAACTGCCAGAAGTAAAGGCCAAACATGGATAGTAACTATCAAAATAGGTAGCTATTATATTTTAATATAAATAATGGATTTGTACCCTATAATAAAACCTTCAACAATCCAAATCAAATATTTTATTTTATGTTAGTTCTTATTGTACCAGTAGTTTCCACCCAGAACTAGCTATAATTTACAGTCTCTACTACCACAGCCTAGTGCTACACCTCTATCCCTAGCTAGATCCATCTTCTTTGAATGATGGTGGGACAGTGGTGAAAGTTCTTGAAGGTCGAGATATATGGACCTACACTACTCTCTATCCTCTCTTCGATCGCTATTTTTTGCCAATCCAATGTCGGTGGCACTGCCCACACACATATCGTACCTCTACCATCCAACTTATGCCAACAGATTCTCTGGCGCGCTCGTTCCCTTAGTGCGAGAGAGACTCTGCAGAAGCAAACACCCATCTATGCCCAAAATGTGCTTGACATATGTTTTGTGAGAGCTTCGAATGGATGATGCTTGGTTATATTTTTACTGCAAGGGCTTATCACTTTCCTATGCCCATGATAAGGGCACCTTCCTATGCCCACAATATGCTTGATAGAATGTCCATGAAGGCTATGGATGGATCCTCTCAGTGATTTCATGGTTTTAATTTGTTTTCTACCCATTTTGCATGGATTTGATCATGATTTTCAAAGTGTCATATCTTATTGTTGGCCGACTTGTGTAGGTTCCACCAATGTTGTGGTTCTTCTTAGTTGTTCCATTCATGTGATTGTCCATCATGCATATTTTGATGTCATTATGTAAGCATGTTCCTCACCCCATTTCTGGTGATTGGAGTGAGCTGTTTTTGCAACTGATTTTAGTAAATAATATAGTTCTTCGGAACAGCTATTGATATGTTTTTTTTTTTTTTTGTTCCTTTACTTAAATTATACTTTTTGAGATTACAAGTGGACAGCCAATTGGCAACCATTGCATCACATATAAGTTGATGATGACACATTGACATTTGAGGGCTTTGCCAAGTATGCCATGAAGCCGGCATTGCCATGATCCACTAGTCAATGCTTGTCATGGCATGCAACCGGCATTGCCATGATTCACTAGTCAAAACTTGGCAGGGCATACATCCTGTGCACCAATGGTAAAGAAGTTTTTATAGTTTGAAATTTTTCAATGATTTTCATGGTTTTGATTTTAAATTTGCTTTCGTAGCTATTTTCATGGGGCAGCCACTTGGTGCAAAAAAAGGCCAAAAATTAGGTTTGTCTCCAATTTACCTCCTAGGACCCCAAATTGCCAAGGCCTGACTTGACCAATTGGCATGAACTAGGGTTATGTTGTCTGATGATGATTCTCTTGATTTGCAATATTTTACTATAACTTTTGAGATATAGGATCATGGGTTGTTTACAAAACAATGAGTTGCAATCCTGGAAAGCCAAATGGCAATCATTTGCAACCTTCATGTGAGGTGATGATGACAGTCCAACGTAATGGTTTCCACCAAGCAATGAAATCCATTCAGAGCGTGCAACTTATATAACCAGATGATAATGCCGACTTTGTCTTCAATGCTAAGGTCGTTTTACTCATCCATCACCTAATGCCAATGTTAGTTTAGTCAAACGCCATGGTAGGTCGAGCTGGTGAGGGAGCACAACATGGAGCATATCAAGATGGTGTTGTATTGAAACATTACCAGATTATGTATGTTAGCATAATTCTATAAGCAATCACCGACCTCATTTTTTTTGGTAGGGTTGACTAGTCGATCACATAGAGACAACTCATTGACGAACCGTCATCAACAAGTATAAGCATTAAAGTTGTGCATGCGTATTACAACATGTGGAATGCACAAGCTTCTCAGCAGATGTTTCATTGCCAAGGGCCATAAGTTATATGTATTTGTTACAATAAATGTATTAGCAATGTTGCGTATGTAATATAACTCTACTAAAAGGCAGCTAACTGTGCGAAGCTCCCCACATTGCAGGGTCTGGGAAAGTCAAATACACACGGCCTTACCGCCATGCATAGAGGCTATTTTTATATTTTGAACCAATGACCTCTAGGTCACAATGAAGCAACCTTACCATTGCTCTATGATTCACCCGCATGTAATATGACTCTATTATGGAAATGAAATTTTTCTTCTGTTTAGTTTTTTGATACTAATCTCTTTTACGTATAGATATGAACTATATTGATTTGATGCCATACGAGCAAGGGAGGGACAGGGGAAAGGTAGTTGCAGTGATTGCTGGATCTCATTTCCAGCATAAAAACACTAAACACAATCTCTTCTATTTCACTTTAATAATTTTTTTCTCCAAGCCAGTGCAGGAGGGAATCGAGGCTATTGAGATTTTCAACAATCAACCATTCCATACTTCACAAAATTTTTACAAATGATGGAAGGGTACTTTTGTCTAGGGAAAAAAAACATCGGTAATCTCCTCAACTTATTCCTCCAACCAAACAACGTCATGAAAGAGTAGGTGCAAACTTATACATCCAACCAAACATAGAAAACTGTTATTCCACAGAGTCTTATTCCTCCTGACTTATTCGGATAATTTTCTCTTATTCCCCCTAAATTTATTCCGCAACCAAATACAACCTACATTCGAAGATTTCTGCAATAATCTAAATCAGGGTTTGAACTTCTCCTAGAAACTCCAAAATTGAAACCAAAGCAGGTTGGTCCGGGCTAGAATCCGTCAAGTTCAAAGTTTCAGCCAAAACTAACTTATGCAGTCAGCATTTACATGTCTAGTGTTTTTTTATTATTCTTTACTCTTTAAATGTTGGGGAGCATTTCCTCTTGATTAAACTTAGATTATACGAGTTTTAAGAGTTTGAGGCATTACATCATAGAGGGAAGTAAATCTTTAACATAAGTTTTGCTATACTAGAACTACAATCTCATAGGCATTTAGATTATTATAAGTTAGATTGTGATCGAACACAAAAATGATATATTACACTCAAACATGTCTTTTTTAAAATATTTCATTTTAAAAGAGTAATTTTGACTACAAGAGTATTGCAATTAAGAGAGAGAAAATGCATTGAACATTAGCCTAAAAGATACACAGCAATAGCTCCAAATAACTTTGATATATTTATTCATGATAAAGGTCTAATTTTCACAAAATTTACCACAAGTTGCTAATCATCCTGCATCTTTTATAATAAAGTTATCATAAGGGTATTTAGAGTCACATTAAGATCTTAATGAAACAAAGTAATTTAAAAAGCATCCATGGAATCGTGCATCCCCCTTCAGAAAGAAAAGGGTGTCAAAAAATGGTTACTCCTCAAAATAATGTCAAACCGTAATTCAAAATAATGACTTGCTCTTCAGCATCATGTTTTACATAACAAATTAATTCTATTTGAACATGCAATAAATGACATTTAAATATGCACATGAATGGTGAGTTTGGCATGAGATATTTATGCAGGATTAGATCAAATTTTCTGCTGCAGTTGCTTCTTCACAAAATATATATGACTCTAGAGTATCCATGTGTTAATAAGAAGAAAAACTTCCAATATGTTTTGCATAAAAGGAAAACTGTTCTGGGTGCTTTCAACCATAACAACATTGCATCATGTCATTTAAAGTAATTTTAGAACAACTTGATGCATATGCACGGGGTCACTAAAATACATGATTTTTTTATGTAGACATTTTAGATGTTGCAAGTATAGATCATCTTCAAGAATGTGGATCTAATTTTGGGTACTCCATCATCATATTTGACCTTACTAGATTTGCCCTCAAAATGTGGTCAGATATAGAAACTTTGTGCTTCCTTACATGCATGTGTGCATGCATACACACTCACTCATACATGTATACAAAGACATAATGCATAAAAGCATTTATATATGAAAATATAATTATGCATTCTATGTTTGACTGCTATATAATTATTTAAATAACAAGAAGGCCTAGTCACACACCTGCTGTCCATGCAGGTGGGTTCTACTAATCAACCTTGCATGATTGAATGAATAATGGGGCATTTTTTTTTTACAGATTCAAAGAATAAAGATGATTAGTTATGCCCTTCGCTCTTCATATTTATAAATTAAAGAAAATATAAGATGATAAACTAGTTGAAATGATAATGATGAACTAGCTGAAGTAATAAATGAATAGCATTTGATGAAATAAGTTGCATTAAGTAAAAATTTATCTAGTGATGAATCAGGAAGACTGAAACACACTAGATGTTGAACTCCATCTTGCTGATCATCTTCCAATGAGTAATAAATATCATCCCCATGCAACTGCAGATCTGGAAGAAACAAAAAGTCAATGCATAGCAAATTAGAGAAAAAAGAAAGCCTTGAATTGAGAGACAAATTAGCACTGATTAACATAAGGAATGCCAGCAGGTGCAGCAACTCATCGAATTACAATGTGTAAAAAAAGTTAAAAATCAGCATTGTACAGGAAATGAATGGATGCAATAACAAATGACACTAAGGCTGTAACATAACTTGTTGAGAACTAGGTGAAGCAGAATAAAATTCCCCAACAAGTTAAACTCCTCCAAGTCAAGATAACAACCACTAGTACTGTACAAATGCCTTGAAACTTCATCACCTGTATTAGTGTTTTAAAAGAATATCACAAAATTCTACTGCTATAATGCCAACAGTGGGTCCTTGTCTGGTAGCATATGGACAGCCACCTTTAATCCTCCTGGCCCTTCTTTTGGACTAATAATTCACTTCCATTTTGACATAAGAAAGTATCTCTTACCCCATTATCACCATTATCAAGAAAGAAAAATCGGGAACCAAATCATTAATATAGCTTAGCAATCCACGTTGCCCAGTGCCAGCATGCATAATTCAAACAATATAGTAAGGATTAGATGGAAATTCTTTGGCAAGAATTCAAGTGGATCTGCACAATCTTCTTTTACTTTCAATCAGCAAAACTCAGGTGATTATTGATTCCAAAGAATTCCATGCAAAAAAGACACCATGACTTAATGCATTTGCCCCAAGAATAAATCAAAGATTGCCAGTAAATATTTGAAGCTTGTGATAAACCAAAAGTATCCCTTGATAGAGATCACTGACAACGAAAGAGACTGAAGAGTGCTGACAAGGCTTCGTGATTATGTTTAGGTTGCCATTATAACAATTCCAGAGGCCTTATGTTCCATTGTATACGGATAACAGGTATTCAATTAAGGTAACCATGCAATCATTATTTCGAATGATGGCCATTTGTATAACAGGAACGGTGGCTATTATTTGAGATGGATGTCCCGTGGGGAATTGGTTTGGGCATCAATAGTATTTGGATTTCTACTTGATTTCCTGTCAGTAGTTACTACATATCACTAGACCAATAATAAACAAATAACTGCTTCATAATCCAGATAATGCTGTCACCATGCTATTCAATGTAACATGCAAAACATCAAAGCTCGGAATCAACTGCAAAGTCCCTCAATTTGCAGGAGAAACGCAGTCTGACTCCCAAAATTCCAACAATTTTCAGTTCCACTCTGATCCAGTTGTGCTCTTGTTAAGCTTGCCAATTAATTCAATTCTAGCTTCTAACTTTTTGTATCCACAGTTGCATTAAAAAATTGATTATTCCGTTAAAAGAAAAATCTCTCAAAGAATGCATGAGAAATACAAAGAGGAATTAAATCGACAGAGAGAAAACTCGAAAACAAACATCCGAAACGAGAGATATAGAGAACGTAAAGAAAACCCTAGAATGAGGGGAAAGGAGGGAGACGGGATCGCTTACAGCTGGGGTTGAGGTTGGAAATAGAGAAGCCACCGGAGGAGGAGGGGCGGAGGAAGAGAGCGATGGAGGCCTTGTCATAGAGGAGTGCGCGGGCTCGGAGCTGGAGATGGAGGTGGGCTTTGGAGGCGGCGGGGGAAGCGGTCAGGAAGGCCTCCCATGCGGCGGGGGAGGTGAGGAAGTGGGCGAAGGCGGCGTACGCGGCGTCGCCGAGCCACGCCCGCCACGCCCCGCACTGCTCCATCCTCCGCGCGAGCTCGTAGCCCAGCCCGTCCTCCCCCAGCAACACCGCCATCGCTGGATCCAAGGCAGGCTCGGGTGAGAAGAACAAGAGAGACAAGGGAGCTTATTACCTCACATCAGATTCAGGATTTGTGGGCCGTCGGAGCAAGAAGAGAGGTTGCGAGTTATGACAAACATTAAAACTTATGGGCCGCCTATGAAGGCCGCCTATTTGACTCCGAGGCTTTGTTATAAGAGCCCCGATGGACAGGGGTTGTATGTTTCGCGCCAAAGAAGATTCACCTTCCCTCGGGCGAATCACCGTTGGATCTCGCAATGGCCGCTTCAAGATATGTGTAGGCGGTGAATGGGATTCCGGAGTGCTTTCAGATCTGTGCATAGATGTGATCCAACGGTCGAATGTGTATAGGCTTCAATCTATCTATTCTCTCGAAATTCAGAAAATAGAATCTCAAAATTTAGATAAAAGCAGAAAAAGAACAAAAAAAACCATTTCTCTTACTCAGATCCACATCTTTCCTTGTATTTTTATAAATACTATCAACCAAGCACTCTTTAAAAAAAAATCAACAAAGAGAACAAGATTGATGTTATTCCTTCTCGAACTTAAGCCTCTGCATGCTTGGATGCACCTTAAGGTTGGTTTAAGTTAGGGTCAAGTAAGCCCAACCCAATCGCAATATGCCCAACCTTGGCTTGACTTGGTTCACCGATTCATTCAACTAATTAAACTCAAATCGAATCCTACTTCAAAATTTTAGATCGCCACAAGAAAATCTTGGTTGTATCATGCTATTTTGTTCCAGAAATTTTGACTCAAGCGAGGCACCAGCTTGTAAAGAAAATCTAGATCTTGTAGAAATGTGACTACATTTGGATTGATCGAGTTAGAAGTTTTACAAATACAATTCATAATTGGTTGGTCATAAGATATTAAATTAAGCTTGGTTTAAAATCAATCAAGTAATGCGCTTACAGATCATTGACCAAACAAAAATTTGAAACCACTATTGAGTACATAACTAACTTAGCTAACTAATTCATAGTTTATAGAACAATTTACAACTTCTATAACAACAGTATATTTCCATATTTTGATGATCTAATTATAACCTATATGACATATTTTAAGGAATTTTACATTGGAAGTGAAGCACTATTAATTGTTTAGATGTCCTAATACATGCTACATCAAGTAACATTCGTACTAAAACACACACTATCCATAATATCGATAAAATCTAATATTAATCAAGAGAAACAATATTAACATAGCATCGTTAGTTCTAACCGGATGTTACTTGATTATATTTTTGAAAAGCCAAAAATTTACCCAAATCCTTCTCTAAATTCTCTCGGTTCATGATAATTTGTATATTATTTCTTGATTCTGTATCTAGCTTAACCAAGACCCAAGCCCGAACTATAAAAAACAGTTATATTTGCATCTAATTGTTCATTTAATTAGCACTTGGGATTTTATAATATTTATGTATTGATTATTTTTATTTTTATATTTTCTCATTCTACAATAAAATATGTACTTTTCTTTAAAATATGATGGTGGTTAATTTATTCGAGAGCCTTCATTTGTTTTCCACATTTTATTTTAATTGCTAGCATAATTAATACTTTTCTTTATTTTTTTAATTTTTAATAATACATTTTAGATGTCAAAAGTTCAATCTTAAGTTTAAATTTATATCTTATCTTTTTGTAATTTAATACTAATTTTTATCTCCTAATGAGGATAGATGATTACAAGATCACTACTCATCTAACGTTATATATGAAGACTAAAACAACTGCATTCCAACGAAGCACAGATGTTGGCTCACCAGTCTAAATATTTCCTCATTATTTATCTTTTCTTTTTTAAAACTAAAATTTTATTGCTTATCACTTTTTCACTCTCCACGACTGGGATACAATTGGGTCGGAACAAGCTAGCTCGAGCGGACTCAAATTCTCGACTCTCATAATTGGATCCCTTAGTTGATCCATTTATCTAATGAGTATGTTTTTTTTTTTTTTAAGGTAAAACAGTCGCTCTCGTTAATCTGATATGAGTACAATCAACTAAGGGCTTGTTTGATTTGCGGGAAAAAATGAGAGAAAAGTGTGGTTAACGGGAAAGTAATAAGATGCTTCTTGTTTGGTTGAAGTTTTCAAAGAAGAGAGAAGGAAAAGTTGTATTCCCATGGGAATATGATTCCCACATTTCATGGAAAAGTTTTTCCTATGAGAAACATGGAAAAGTTACTTTCCAATAAGGCGGGAACTACTCAATTTTTACTTTTTTCCAAAAAATCCATTCAGCATTAAAGAAGCATTAAAGAGGCATTAAAAACTTAATTTTTATTAAGGGTATAATAGGAATTATACATAACTTTCCTAGGAAAGTGGATGGCCAACTAAACATAAGCACTTTGTCATTTTCCTATGGTCAACCAAACATGCCAAAAATACTTTCCTATGTATCCTCTTTTTAGGAATTTGTTTTCCATAAATCATATTTATAGGAGGAAAAATGCTTTCTGCGAACCAAACGAGCCCTAAGTCAAGATACAAAACGTAGCCTAAAAAAAGGATACAATATCTGCCGATATCTATGAGACCTCTTCGGAATGATGAGCATAAAAAGAGGCAATTCAGTCGACCACTCATGTTCAGGACTCATCATGGTTTCTTGGCCTAGGTTAGGGTAATAGGTTAGGGTCCGTTGTTACCTGCACGATACGTGGTACCGCTGTTATGCAATTTGTTCATGGTCTGGCTCCAGATTGGAATCCAAACTTCACTCGAACCCAACCCCACCGACATCCCTATTTATAAGGCTTATCGGACCTCAACATGAGCGGATCCGGCGCTGTCTTTGATCGAATTCCGGCGAGAGGTGGCTTTCCAATAGGAGGCTGGTCCTCGCAGCGCACCATCGAATACGAGGAACGCCGGGAGAGAAGCCAGAAGGAGAGCACGGGAGGAAGTGAGGCGAAGGGGAGAGATCGAAGGATAGAGAGCGGAGAGGAGGCGGTGGCCTCGTCGTGTTGGTTCAATCTCAGCGGCAGCGACGTCGCCGGCGGAGACGAAGATGAAGACGACAAAGGGAGGGAGGGCCATGAACCCTACCGACGCATATCGAAAGGAGCTCCGAAAGAAGGAGCTCAAAAGGGTATGTAAAAGAAATAATTTCTTCTCATCCCTATTCCCTCCGTTTCTCTAGGGTTTCTTTTCTGATGTTATTATTGGACGATTTCTCCTGTTTCCTGAATCGGTTTGATGGGATGCTGCTATATTTGGTCTCTTCCTTCCATTCCCTATTATATCTTTGATGGATTGAGTTCTCTGCTAAAATCTCGTATGATCGGTTTTTGTTGCTCATGAGAATATATCTTCTTGAAACATGGCCATAAAAGATTGGATTTTTTGGAAGATATAATAAATTTGATCTTTTTCTCATCTTAATACAACTAATGCATCTGTTACTGTTTTATTTGTTTTCACTTTTATTGGATAAAATCGAGCATCTGTAGTATGTGGTGCCTGAAAAAAAAACCAGGGCCAATCTCATGCCATGTTTATCAGAAAAGATTATGATATACGATGAAGAACTACAGCAGCTAAAATTGCACGCAGAGCAAGTACTTGATAAAGTTCCCTATTTTTTAAGGGAAAGTAGGATGTGCTTGGGGTTTTCTAAAGAGGCAACATGGTTGTGGTTTTGATGTTTCTGCTTTATTAAATGTTTGAGACATAATTTGTTCTTACTTTTATTTTAATAAGCCAAATTCAGCTGAAGTAATCTCAAAGATAGTGAAATTAAGGCTGTCAGTATGGGTACGGACACAGGTACTTCAGTTTTTTAAAGTTTATTCTCTCTTTTTTCTCCGCTGATGGGGCATGATGTAGCAACCTGGATTTCCTACGCAAACTGTTCGCATATAGTCATCATTATCCCAAGGGCTTGGGCCCTAAAAGACACATTATCGGAATTTAGCACAAATCTGCAATACCAGATTTAATCAACTAGCTTTAGTTATATTACTCTGTATTTGCCCATGTAGGATCCTTAGATACCTCTTTCTCTGTCTGTGTTGTGCATTGTTTTTGTTGCTTATTTTCATCTACTATGCTAATTGTTAGGGGCAGTTCCTTCATTTTAATTATAACTTATTCAAGTATATTCGCAGTATATGCGCTTCACAACTGATTTGACCTTATTCTTGATGCTCTTGTAGACCTTTTTCTGGGGTCTCTCAGATATTTCAGACACATATACCTGCTTGATGGCACTTTTCTGCTCTGGATAAGATATTTCATTCTATACGAATTCTTGATTTTTTTTTTTTGATATTATTGTACAAGATCTTTTTTGACTTTTATTCAAGGCTTTTGCAACAATCTATTAGGTGTATTATGTCTTTTATAAGATTGATGCTTTGATACATGCCACTGATGGCATTGCTTTCTCTAAAGGTTCTGGCACATTGATATGTGGATTATAGTTATGAAATTTCATCGCTTGTGCTAAGGGTCCTTTAATGAAATCTTTATTTTTTTTTCACTTTTCAATAATATGCACGTAAATGCATATGAGGCAAAGAACTGCATGAGAAACTTCATTTATCTCTTACTAGCAAAAAATGCTTCAGATTAATAGTTTGTAGACTTATTTTTTTATATTTTTTGAAAATATATCAAACGAAACACTTTTTGTGCAAAACTGTCTAAACTCTAAAGACTTTTAATTTACTGAATATTTTAGTTTCCTTGGGTATATTGCTCTTTATTATGGCTAATATATTTTTTTATTGATGTAGAGAACATGATAATAATCATGATTTATTAATTAATCAGAAGTACTCAGTAGGTTGCAAAATATGCCTACCTTTTGTCTAATTGTACGGATAGTTGTTCAATGTCGCAAACCTTGACACTCCTAAATATTGTTTGATATCGTTGTTAACTGTTCTGATTGAAACCTTTCAATATTGTGGCCCCTAATTCAGTAATTTCTGTGTTCATTTTAATGGCTAAAGCCATGTGTTAAATACCATGTCTTTATGACTGAATCATGGTTAGTTTAACAGGCTATGTTTCTTTTTTTTAAAAAAAAAATGTAATCCCTGTTTCAGAACAAAAAAGAAAGGAAGAAGGTGCGAGAGGTTGGGATCTTGAAGAAAGATCCTGATGCCATCAGGGAGCAGATCAAGAAGTTAGAAATGATGAGTAAGTGATTTAGACATTGTATTCTTCCAAGCAGATTCTTTCAAATGTTTAGTAGGATTATTAACTTTGTAGTTCTGAATACTTTTTGACTTATTTGATTTTACTTGTAGAAATTCATCTTATCATCTGTCATTGGTTTAATTAGTCAGAAGTGAATTACTTGCAAACGCCAACTCGGAAATTAATCAATAAAGATCATCCTCTCTTGTCTTGTTTATGTATTTCTAATCGAATAATGATTTAATTGGTGGTAATATAGATGCTTGTTTCTTCATCAAAGAACTGGTAAACTTGTGTTTTATGATGTTGGCTCATTTCCGAATTGGTATTCTTCTTATATCAGGCGCCCTTGATGTCTGCAAGGCAATTGATCTAATCTGTCTGTGGAACAAACTTATTAGTAATACTTTCATTAGTTTGGTGTAGTGGTCACCTATGAACATGGAAATTTGCCTGCATTATTTTTCTCTGAGTGGGGACAGTCAAGAGCTCATTAACTTGTGGATATGATATACATTCATAATTTCATATGTTGATGACAATGGCCTTGTCTGGTCAAATAATTTCTTTCCTTTTCCAGAATCTTAACCTTTCCTTCTGCTGTAATCATATTCTCTAGGTTTTCTGATTGCTGAATTTTTAATTTACATGATTTTTGAGAGAGCTTGAAAAGTAAAAGTAAGGTTCATGAACTAAGATTAGCAAAGAAGAAAAGATCAATATTTTGGATTGCTGAATAGAATGTCTATTTTTTCCATTTCACTGCAAGATGTTTAAATATAATAGGATGGAAAATAAGGATTTAACTAGAACAATTCATGGATTAGTTGTGGTTAAATTTGAGTGACTAGTTGGTGGTGGACTCTTCATGCAACATATTGCTGGGGCTCCTGGTTATTGCAACAACTAGCCAAAGGTTGCAGCAGCACCTAATGGAGCAAGGGTCAAAAGTGCTGATGCCGAGATGGTTTCTACAATATATTCATATTTATACTTCTTATATTAATATTGATGCCAACTTTTACAATCATACATCATGGAAAATTCATGGATATATTCAAAATGAAGCTGTGTATTTTGCATTGCTATCCTTTGCTCTAGTAGATTCACTGCTTCAAGGAGGCTTAAAAACTGTGGTCAATTTGAATGTCTGTCCTTATGCAAGTCATTTACAGACATTATACTATTAATTATAAATGAGAAATCATCTATAAACTAATATCTATCTTTACTTAAATTTTATTTATTTGCGTATATTTTATATTAAGTTCTTTAAATATGCTGTAAACGGTGTTCATATTCTTACTTGTGTCCCAAATTTTGGAGTAGGTTTATTCAGTTTCTTGTGTCTTTACCAGTTTTTGTTGGTATTTACAGAAGGATAGAAAATATGGCCACTTGAAATGTTGGATTGTTAACATGGATGAATGATGATTCTGTTAACAAATATTGATACCTATACTTGCCGTTGATTGATGCAGAAGCAGATGGTGCTCTAGACAAGGCGAGAAAACATAAGAAGAGACAGCTTGAAGACACACTTAACCTAGTTTTGAAGAAAAGGAAGGTAATTCTTTTATTTTATTCTTGTCCTTTTAATCATTCACTGCTTCTTACATTGTATATTTTTGAGTATTTATTGCTGTATTTTGAAGGTAAAAATCTTTGAAGGCCCCTTAAGATTTTGGTAAATTTTTGGAAATGTGTTTTGTAGAAGTGACTAATGCCAATTCTCATTTTTCATTATTAATCGTTGTTTCCTGATTCAAATAGTTCTAGTTCCCATGTCTAAAAAGGTTTTGAAGTCCATCTTTAAGAACCTAGGCATATGAGGGCTAGTTTGGAATGAATTTCCTTGGGGTACAACTCATCGCGCTTTGACATGCATTGTGCATGCATTTGAAGCCTATGGTATGATGGATAAGCATTATCTACATTCTAAAATCTAAATGACATGTATGATTTTAAACAGTTACTCAGTTTTTATGCTTAATGTTTAGTTGCACAGATATTCTGATACTGCTGGTGTGGTGGTTTATGGCGATTATGCATGCTCACCATAGGGTGTCTTAACGCACATATAGATATTCCTAACTAGTGTCACATATAGATATTCCTAACTCGTGTCGCTCTGATGTTTTGAATGAACAATTGCTGTTTCAATCAAACAACTCTCTCATCTTTTCTTTGAAGTAATTGCATGGGGTCCAGTCAGATGAAAAGCAAGGTTGTTTAAGAACAAAGGTTACCAAACTTTTCTCTATTAGTAATAACAATCAAAGATTGCCGGAAGAATGACCTTCCAGATCTGTGCAGTTAAATTTTAAAGAGTTTGAGTTTGTTTTGTAAAATCTGATTGATGCACTCCAGGCCTTGCCGGCTTTTCCTATAATATTATTGGTCTCGCTTGGGGTCTTCTATTTTGTTCATGACTTATGTGGGAAAGGAAAAGGCATTAGTGGAGACATTAGTGGAGACGTTGCACACATAAACTGAACCACTTTGGATATCTTTTGTCATAAGTTCAGTACAGGTAATGATTCCTTTTTCTTTTTGATTTCTGTTTTATCTTTCTAAATAGATTTATTAGTGGTACAACCAAGGTTTGCTGAACCGGCCCGTACCGGCTAGTTCAACATGTACCGTACCAGGACCGACCCCCACTGGTACGGTACAACCACATAAAACGGTTCAGGGCCGGTACCGAGCGGGGAAGAAGAAGGAAGAGAAAGAGGAGAAGAGGAAAAAAGAAGAGGAAGAGGAGGAAGAAGAAGAGGAGAAGAAGAAGACGGTTCAACGTACCTTGAGCCAACCCCCTCCCGAGCACCTTGACGCGCGCGCAGCCCTCCCAACGGTTCCTTCCTTGCTCGCGGGAGAAGGGGGGAAAGAGAGGAGAAGAGAGGAGGAGAGAGGGGAAGAAAGAAGAGGAGAGGGTTCGGGGAGGAGGAAGAAGAAGGGAAGGAAAAAAAGAAAAGAAAAGAAAAAATCTTTCCGCACGCGGGCAGCGCGCCCGTGCGCCCGCGAGCGGGGAATTGCTCGTCCCGCGCGCGATTCCACGTGCAGGAATCTGTGGCTAAAACGCGTCCGCGCGCGCACGTCATCCTTTTTTTTTTTTGGTTCCAGTTCGGCATCGGTTCCAACCGGTACCAGAGCCCACAGGTGCACCGGTTCGGTCGGCTCGGCGGACACTGGGTACAACGATGTCTATTACGAGAAATTTAGGCTTTCTAGAACCACTTTGAAGTTATTATTTTGTATTGTATTTAAAGGCTGTGAAATGGGTTATTCCGTACTGATGGGAGTGACTAGAGTTTTGGTTCTTCTATTATTGAAAATCCTTATTGGTAGGACTTAACTACTGGAGAATCTTATTAATTGGTAAATACCTAACTTCTTGATGCTGAATTAAGTTTAAGAGAGGAGTACCTTGAAATTGAATTATGTCATCGATCATATTGGTCAGAGATGTTATAATTCAACAAGATGACTAGGAAAATCTTGTGGATCAAATTTTATTTACTCTTTTGCATAAATTTCTGAAATCATGTTTGTTTGTGATGCCAATGAATGTTTTTCTGCAACTTTGGTGCTCAACCTTCTTTCATGAGAGTTAGTTTCTCTACACTGGAACATATCTTAGTATTTTTTTTTGTTGCAGTGGTTTGAAGTGTACCTTTGCTAGTTTTGAATTCAACTGTGATCGCCATGTTCGATGAGATGGATCATTGGATGGCGCGTGCTTTCATATTGAGATTGCAAATTCAATCAAATCACTTACCACGTGCAGAAATTTCCATTTCATGATATTAAATTGGAAAAAAGAGGAAAGCTGGATGGACAATCTCGACAATTAATCAACTATCAGTGCATGTTGGAATATACAAGGTTGTGTGCCTATGTTTCAATCTTAAGGGTTATAGCTTAATCAACTATCAGTGCATGTTGGAAAAAAGAGAAATTTCCATTTCATGGGTTAAAGCTTAATCCAGCTACCATACCAACTTGTAACTATTGTGCTCCTACATTAAGGGTCCTGCCCTACATATAAGGTTGTGTGCCTATGTTTTTCCTTTTAAAGGGTGTTCCTTGTTGGCTATCTGGTGGTCTAGCCAGCTTATATAGCTTTCTTTTCTTTTTAAAGGGTGTTCCTTGTTTGCTATCTTATAGCTTTTTTCCTTCTCATCCCAGAACCCTTCCTTCCCCTCAATGCCTTACATCTTTGACTGTAGGAGTGTTCCCTGCTTGCTATCTGATAGTCTGGCCAGCTTTCGTAGCTTTCCTCATAGAGGAGAGGCTTTCGCTTTACTTGTAGTCTGGCCAGCTTTTGTAGCTTTCCTTATAGAGGAGAGGCTTTCGCTTTGCTTGTAGTCTTGGATTTTGGTGTTGTATCCTTTGCTTGCTTGCTGGAACAGATTACTCCCTGGGGCCCAAAAAGGGGGAATGAAATTTCAATCAGGTGAACATGATCAGCAGAGGATTGATCGGCGACTCCAGAAAGATGATTATTGAGACTCAACAGCTCGAATAGGATCCCACAAAGAATAGAAGGGATTTAGATGTTCGGTTGACTCAGAGGAAAAGCCCACTTAGGCAGAATTAAGACATTATGATCTACATATATTAAGGGAATGTAAACCAACACTAATCTTGAAAGCATGGAGAAATTTTGTACGTGGTACATTCTATGATCTACCTTTATTGCACAAACTACTTTATTGCTTTTTACAGTGAAACACATGTAGAAAAGCATCTCTACCACATCTTTTACCTCAAATAATCTCTTGATATGAGACAAAATGCTAACATTCCAGATTGTTTCCATGAAAATCTTGTACCCTAGCCAACTTTGGGAAGACTTTTGTTATGCCTATGTCTCTTCACTACACATCACTCTTGATCTTTTGTCTCCATGTCAATTTTATGCCCCATGCCCACCTCGAACACCTACACTCTACAATCCTTCCAAATGATAATCTATAAACCACTTTTCTTCATATCTGAATTTTATGTTGCTGCACCTGCTTATACTACCTTTATTTGAACAACTTCAATCCTATATGTTGTTGTTTATAGCTGTTAGATTGGTACTATACCATACCGGCGTCGAACCGATATGCTATATCGTACTACACCGATACTCCGTACGCCGAACCTAGGCGTACCACACCGCGTACCAAGACTGTAATAGGATAATATCAGTACGGATCCAGTATTGGGATGGCAAACCTTGCACTACCCTTATCAATCTTGGCCTTGACTCTGGTCTACTCTATCTCATTTTGTTCATTGTCTTTTCCATATTCATACATAAATCTAGTTCCATTTTCTTCTAACAATCCTTTTTCCTTATAATGGATGTCTGGAGCTTTAATTCTTCTTGGATGGAAAATTGAAGCTTACATTGACTACCAAAATTTTGGAGATGGGGATTGCCAAATGGGAATCTAAATTTTTGGATATGATCTACAAGGTCTAAATGCCTACCTGTGATTGACATGAGTGTGGCAAGCAGCACCTTCATCCTTTCTTAAGGGTAATTATTTTAATTTTTTTAGAACAAAAGAAAATAACTTATATTGGTTATTTGTTAAACTTTGAAGTCTTAGTTTTCAGTAAACCTGGTTCTTTCTGTAATGTAGATATGACAGCATACTGGCAAATGGTGCAGCCTTTGATGCAAATAAATGTCTAACAATGTTTACATATCTTTATTCAAAGGGTAAATTTTGTTATTTTTTATGTTGGATGTTTTTTCTGTGTTCCCCAGCGTGTGTGTTTCTGTAATCATTCTTTACATATATGCATCTGCATGATTAGGTTACCAGGTTGGTGGCTACATGTGTCGGTGGCTATGTGCGCACATGGCTGGTTATTTGATATCAATTCAAACAAGGCAATGGTGGGTGCATTTCTGAAACAAAAAGGTGGATATCTTCAGTAAGAATCGCATGGTTTTCAATTAAAGGAAGATATAGACCAAAAGATTATTGTGTTTTGGAGACACGGGAGAAAGGGCTTTCATTAACATTAATATTTTGGTCAGATGGGAATCAGATCTGGTTTAAATTATTGAAAACTGGAAGCTAGACTAGGAAAAAGTAGATGACCATGTTACTGGACCTAGTAAGATGGAT
This sequence comes from Phoenix dactylifera, assembly GCF_051530095.1. Lineage (NCBI taxonomy): Eukaryota > Viridiplantae > Streptophyta > Magnoliopsida > Arecales > Arecaceae > Phoenix > Phoenix dactylifera. The sequence goes on from NC_143198.1 coordinate 591,618, forward strand.
AACATGACTAAATATTATACTAAGCAGGAAATGAGTCAAGTTGAAACCAACTTTATTATCTTTATTACCCTTGTGTCATCACAACTCTTATAAATTTCTGTAAACATCTGATAATGATTCTCTACATTGCTGAATTTGTTCACATCCTCTCCTTACCTTATCTTTGAACAGGAGTATGAAGAGAAAATGCTTGAAAAAGGAGAGGCACCAGTAATGTTCAGGTGATGTTTATTTCATGAATTTGATCTACTTTTTCGTATAATATGGCAGTCTGTTAATGTTTCTTTTGCATGTTTTACTTTGTTACCAGCCATTTGGGTCCCCCTCGAAGACGAACAACTGCAGAAGAAGAGGAAAGATCTAAACATCCAAAGCCTGAGGTATGTATCTGAATATGAGTTATATTACTGCTAAAATTTATACCTGGATGCATCTAATTCAGCTTATGGATGCAGGACTCAGTTTACTATCATCCTACATTAAACCCAACAGGGGCACCACCTCCTGGAAAACCTCCCATGTATAAGTCTTCTATAGGTTTGTTGTTCTCATCCTATTTCCCGATTTATATTTTATCGATCGCACAATTTTTCTGTTCTAATTGCTTTTTTCTGACTAATATGCTGCAGGACCCAGGATACCATTGCCAACTTCGAGTGGTGCAGCATCAACATCAAAGTCAGAGTCAGAAGAAGCAACTCTGTCTGTACCTCCTCCCCCTCCACCCCCACCACCCCCCTTGCCAGCCTCTGGTGAAATGACTTCTGTTGATGAATCTGCTGTACCTGCATCTATACCTTTGCCGCCCCCACCACCAGTCCCACCCAAGCCAATGGCTGATTCAAAAGCATCATTACCTCCTCCCCCACCACCTCCAGGACCGCCACCCAAAGAACCAGTTGCAGCTCAGACATCGCTGCCTCCACCCCCACCCCCACCACTCCAGCAGCCTTCCCATCTTCCTCCACCAGGTACAAATGGAAGAGAATTTGATAATAGCAAAAATGCAGCAACAGAGCGCATAAGTCTCAAAGAATCTGATCAGGTATTTCTTTAACATCAGTTGGTTACTGTGGTTGTTCAGAGTTGTATCTTATCACTCTATTCATTAGTTCATAGTTTTTCACTTATGTTTTCTTGTACCTTATACTATAGAGCTTTCTTGTATCTTATACTATGTAAAAAATATTTCTTCTAGCAGTGTTTCAGGTTTCTTTGCCCATATGCCTCCCATTGCAAGTGTATCTCATGCACTGACCATAAGATGTTTTTGAAAATATTTTCCTTATATTTCTTTGATCATGTCTTTGATCATTTGGAGGAGCTATGACTCTGTTGTCTGTCTGCCTTTCCTTCTTTTTAGAAAAAAGTTGATTTACTTATTTTTTTGAAATTTTGCAAGATATTATGTTTTGGGGACATTTTCTGTTGGTTTTTTATGATTTGCTCTGATAAATATTTAATGCCAATTATTAAGAAAGCCCTTTGAGAATTCTAAAGTTCCATATCTGATCCAGCAGGATTTTCAAAACATATAATCCTATTTCCTAAACTTTACCTAAACTGGAATGTCTGAAGAGTATCTCTTTTGCAGGCGACAGCTGTGCTCCCTCCGCCTCCGCCACCACCTGGGCTACCAACAAAATCTGCAAATAGCCAGTCTGATGCCACAGCATCTGAATCTAGTGCAAATATCGCTTCAATCTCGAATGACAATTCTAAGATGGCACCATTGCTGCCACCACCTCCAAGGCAACCACCCCCAATGCCTCACAGACTTCCTTTGATCCACCCTTTACAACACGATGTGATGCCTCCAGGTGTTGCACGCTTCCCCCCACCTCCACCAGAAATCAGGCCTCCATTGATGGTTCCTGGAGTTCCTAACAGACCTGCTCCTCCGGGCATGGTTCCACCACAAATTCCTAGGCCACCTTTTGCTGCACCCCCCGGACCACCTGGAGTTCTGAGGCCTCCAGTTCCTCCAGGTCTTCCTCCTACTCAAGATGATGATCTTGCTGCCTTGAAGCCCGCTCCACCTCAGAAGCCATCATATGTCAAATCAGCTGCATCTACTGTTGTTAGGAGACCACTAGCTCAGCACACCCCAGAACTAACAGCTATGGTATGTTTTAACCATTCTGCTAATTATTTGCCGTGCATTACATGTAACATTTCCTTTGTATTGGAAATATTGCATTTTTTTCATAATCTGTTGAATCCTATGCTGTTGTTTTATTATACTCAGTCAATCAAAATCACCCCTGCTTGGGGTAAACTGAAACCATGTTGTGTGATCTGGATTCCATGAGTTGGTTTGTTCCAGTCCTGTCATCAAGATGACTTAGAAATATCTTTTGGTGATGCAAGTCCAGTCTCCTTGGATATCCCTTGGTGATATAAGTCATGTTTCCCTTAGATAAGTTCTGTAATTGAGGAGAGAAGAAACACTACTCTATCATGTTAGTTGAAATGCTGTGTCATGTTGTTTGAAGAGGTATTACAGAACCAATGATTTTAGAATTTCCAAATCAGAGTAAAATCATCATCCTTCAAAATGCTTTTGCTTAGGTGTTGTAGAGACAGTACTATAGTTGATGATGTCTTGATTTCACTTTCGTTATCTGGATTATTGGAGCATTTGGCATTCTTTCAGTAAATCTGTCAAGTCTAAGTTCGAGTTTTCCTCTGTATTCCGGTTGCCTTTTGTTTGATGTATTTACTGAGAAAAATATGTTTTCAAATGCTTTATCAAGGAAGAGTTGAATACCATGACGGGCCAGAGCTAGAATCTTGGCGATATTAACGTACCTTGTTTTTCTCTCTCTTTAGTTTACCATGACGTGCCAGTTTTAGTTCTGTTTGCCTCTAGCGATCACATCCACCCTTGCTCATGCTGTATAACCAATGTTTCTTTGGGGGTTCTGGACAGGTTCCTGCATCAGTGCGTGTGAGAAGACAGACTGCTCTTCCAAAACCAAAACCAAAACCACAGCTCTCAACAGCAGCTACAGCTCCCAGGCCTTCAGCCCCCACAGCCATTGGGAAGTCAGAGACAGCGGCTGCCTCATCAGCACCAAAGGCACAGAGCATTGATGACTCATATATGGCCTTCTTGGAGGACATGAAAGCCCTGGGTGCCCTGGATGGTTAGGCTTAGTGATGAGATGGCAGTATGAAGGCTAACAAACTCCTGTCTGATCAGCAAATATTCAGGCCCTTGTTAATGATTGGCGCTCTGTGCCTGGTGAAAATTCTATTTGATTATTTTCATGGCCTTTTTTATGGCCCTTCTCTGGAATCACTTTCACTACAACCAGGAACCAGCCTCTGGAATTTTCAACACTGATGTTCTCTCTTTGGGATTAAATGGACGAGTAAATATGAGGCAAAGTCTTCTTGTTTCATGCACAAAAACATATGATGTTTCGATAGTTCGTGCTGTAACGAGATTGTTCTACATATGTTTTATGTTGTGACACAGTGAACCATTATTAGAATTATCACTGGATTCAGGGACCATTTTATTTGTTCTTGAAGGACATGAGCAGAACAGGCTAATCAATCAAAAGCTAGTTGAATCTTTACAGAGCCCCAAATTCAGATTTTATAATCTGCCACAACAATGATGAAAACCCAGTTTTCCACAGCGCCTGATTTGAACCAGTGAATGAAACAGTTGCCTCCAGCATCTTCCTCTGTTAAAAAGGTTTCATATCAGATGCATGGCTTTCTAAGACTTTGAGATTTGCCAAAACATTATGTAAGTTTTAGGCTTTCGTGACACAGCTCCTGACAAAGTGCTAGGCCACAGATGTAAGCCATTGCGATCATATGGAGCTTAATTGTTCAGACTACAATGCATCAAGTGATTCTGTATCTGGTGGCTATGATCGAAGTCATCATAATACCCTCCCAATTTGGAAGTTCTTCCCCACTGGAGGAATATTTGTGTGTTGCATATTAAAAAAGGACTTTCGATTTAGCGTTGTAATTAGGCGACCAGTGGAATGCTTGAAATCAAGAAATTGTAAAGCTCTCAAAGTGAGTGATCCAAGGGCATGATTTGTCCTCCCAATTTGAAAGCTCCTCCCAACTAGTATATACATCGTTCAGCATGATAGCGGTAGATGGTCAGCTATTATCAGGCGAAGAGCTAATTCTGCAGTCGTAAAAGAATCCACCTGGGTACTGGTAACAGAGTAGTCAGAAAAATTAGTTTTGAGTTTCAGCTGCTGTTACACCCTCCCGATTTTGATTACCGGAGCCAGCATGGTGAGAATCGAGCCAATCTGGGATCATTTATTGGCAAATTAAATCCATTGTCATATTTAGCTTAACTGGTTAGGATTAGCTGTCTGATAGTTTTAACTTCTGAAGCTGCCATGCTATTTGTTGTACAGACAACACGTAGTTTAGCTACGAGATAATCGATGATGCCTCCATGTTCTCTTGTAGGTCACACGGTTAAAAGCTGCATTCATCTTCAAAATGTCTGGGCAAGACGTCAACAAGTTGCAGCAACGTAGAAAGTGTGATCGGAGACACTTGGAGTAAGCAATAAAATGTAGTAATTCATCTTTTACTCCTGACCTTTGTGAACCAACTAGCAGCTCTATTTAGTTTTCTGTTTTCATACAAACAGCAGCAGCTGAAACAAAAAAGAATAAGAAAATTTTCATTTAGAAACAAAAACAAAGAAAGAAACAAAATTTCCTCAAGTGCATGGGATTTTGCACGCTTTCAAGCAGGTCTAGTGCTTTGATGGAGCAAAAGTGTACAAACCCGCGTGGCGACCAAGGCCACCCATTTCTAATATCAGAGCATTGCAGTGGGCATTGTAGTTGTACATGGTAGGTATTTTCAACTACTTTTCATACTGAAATTGCTTGAAATAGCTACATCTGCTCAAAATTTGCTCGAAATTGAAACTAGTTATGATAAGAATGTTGTAGACTAGCCACTCCCAAATGATTCTCTTTCAGAAAACGTCAGGCATAGAAGCAGCTCATTTGAGATAAACCACATATCTAACTTGCTATCATGCGATCAGTTACAACTGACTCAAGTCGCATAAAGATCATATAGCTGATGAGTCCATAATTTTCAATAAGACTAGGAACAACAAAAGAAATATTTTCCACCAAAACACATTGTCCAAATCACTGCCGCTTCTCATGTTCCTGTAGTTAATGAATAAGAGATGACACATTCAAATCAACTGCCTTGGACCATTCAACTAAAGGACATTCAGAAGCTAGGATCTCTGTAGTCAGGAAAACCTAAAAGATGCTTAATATAAAGTATATAAATCATCACAAGATGAACCACTTTCTTTTTTCCAAGGGAATATATATCCTCAACTAAATTGGAATCATTACGCCTCCATGTGAAAGGGAAAGGCAACAAATTGAAATCCCACGAATTTGGTTATAGATCAGCATTGATGTGTATTGTACACCAGATGTGCAGAACAGGATACAACCAATACAGAATTTCCTCAAAATCATCACCAAGTACGAATAAAACTCAGGATGATAATATATAGAAGTTGACTGCCCATCTCATCATTAAGACTTCCCCTCGGGAACAGCCTTGGACAGCTTGATCTTTGAAGCTGCCTTCTCATCTCTTGGCACTGTTATGCCCCAAGACCCATTCATGATCCACAAAAATTAGGATTATCATACACCCTTACAGAAAGTCCCGCAGACATGAGTTTGGAATACTGCATCACATTGCAAACTGATTCTTCCAGAGAGATATAAGAGGAACCAATCATTCTTTGAGTACTTAAAAGTTGTCCATGTCTTCATCTTTCATTAAAGTGCCAGGCCCATCCTCAAAGCCAGTTCCTGGAGCAAGCTCATTCAGGTCTAGGAATCTTCTTCTTTGGACACCGTCCCCATCTTGACTAGGGTTATCTGTCTTTTTAACTGACTCGCGGTGCTCTTTGTCTGCAGTGTCTCCATTCTCCTGATTAATTTTCTGATCTGTTATTTCTTCATGACCTTCCTCATCCTGAGAATCTTGACTTGCCGTCGAAAGTTCCAGGTCATTAGTGGCATCCGAATGTGCCTCCGATGCATTGGATTTGGCTGGATTTCCCGAGTCTGTATCTGTTTCTGATAGCTCATATTGTTGGTAATTAATACGTGGGCGCGTGGCCCTCTTGCTACGTCTCAGGCCTGACTGGAGTTCATCAACAGATCTCAATTTTGTTCCCCGCCTACTTCGACTTGGAAATTTTTTATATTCGTTCTTCTGATCCTCCAAATCTTCACTGGTACTCAAAGAATATTCCTCTTCTTCCTCATCTTCTTCTGTATTTTCTTCCTCCCAATGGTACTCCTCGTCCCCTTCTGAACCACTTGACACCTTCTTCTGCTTCCGGCTTCTAAGATATTCCTCATCATATACTGCTTCTCCTACTATGTCATCATCGCTGTCGAAGTCTGCATCAATATCAGAGACAGCTTCCACAAAGTCATCTGAATACCTCTGAGGCCTTTTCCTCCGGCGGTCGCTAGAATTCAGTAATAAACCAAAAGTCATTCAATTTAGGTGCAATCAAGAAATCTCAAGGCAGATATGAACAGTAAAGATACCTGCGGTCAAGAGGCTCAGCCTGGTGCTCTGCATCACTTTCTTCACAATCATTTGATTTTGGAGACTCTGCATCATAGGAGGCTTGATCGATTTGTGAAGGACCATTCAATCTGCCATTACTAGATATCTCAGGCTTCGCATTGACTGCTCTTCTAACAACATGTTCTGGTGAGAGCTGTCTTTTCCTAATATAGAAAAATATATATATAAGGTTGCGATTCCTATCAAACAAGGAATAACATGTTACATGAATTAAGGCAGGGACATACTTGGTTATTTTTATAGCCTCATTAATTGACCGGTCATAGTCATCTGCAAAATTGTTTGAAATGAAACTATTGTTAATTTAATTTGTGGAAATACAGCAATAAAAGTGAAATCACAATTAATACTAAATTATATTCTATAATGCAATAAAAATTAATACCAAAAATTGCATAACATGATGCCTGTTTCCTTTGTGCCCAGCCCATATTACTAATTCATACAATTTAATACTAAAAATTGCATAACATGATGCCTGTTTCCTTCTGCCCAAACCATATAACTAATTCATACAATCACAAACATCATCTATTTCATCTTAACATGAGTAGTCCCGCATCCATTTATATAATTAATACAAAAGTATTTCTGATTGCTGGGAACAAGAATTAAAAACCAAGAAAATGTAACCATATAAGACAGTTAACAAACCCTCAAAGGGAAGTATCAGATACCTCAAATTCAAAGCGAGGCAATCATATCAAAGCCACAAAAATCAATTCATCACCTTATGCCATGTTACAACAAACGCAGCATATCGATAAACATTTCAAGTAAAAGAAGCCAATTTACAAATACTACAAGCAGGAAAAAAATCGCTTCCACTGACTGTCTAACCCGTGAAGTTTTACATTCAAGGTTCAAAAAGCTCGGTTTCAGTTTTGGTAATTTTGTAAGTTTTGGTTTGAGTTTCAGAGACTCAACCAAAAATTAAAAACCAAAAAAAAGGTTAAAACAGTGTAAAAGATAATTAAGTGAAACAAAATGAGAGAAAATATTAAACATCATTTTGGGGGTTTTTTTATTGTTTGGGATCATTTAGTGAATTGTTTTAAATGCTTCAGCATAAAACTTTAAAAAAAAAAGATAAAAAATTAAAATAGAAGTTAATGCATACTTCGCATTATCTAGGGTCCACTATATCATTCAGCTGTACAGTGACAATTTAATACATGGCACTTAAATGCTGATGTAAGTGTAAGCCGATGAGTATGAAGAATAAGTCATGTTTACAGATAAACAAAGAAAAAAAATATAATGTCAACATTTTCCATAAAAAGATTAGAGAAATTTATATAAAATTCAAAAGTTTAGTAATATATTCATGAGATTTTCATACAGCAGGGATTAATCTAAAAAAGGATGTGAGCGTGAGCTCAAAATTCATTAGATCCTAGCTCAGATTTGGAGGTAACTATTCAAGAGACCAAATCTACTCCACAAACCCCTCCTCTTTCCTGTTAATAACCTCTCAGAAACCACAAAGTATCACTTAAATCATGAAAAATAACCTCTTTGTTGATTTTCTTGCAACCAAATACCAATATGCTTGCAATTTTCTTTAAAGTAGAAATTACCACTTTAATCTAAATAAAATACTTTTTAAAAAATATATATGCACATTTACTCATACAGATCAATTATGTTATGGCCCTTAGGACAGCATTTAAAATTTTGAAACCTAGGTTCTATATAAGTTCTGAGTGAAACCAAATATTTGTTCTTTGGGTTTTAAAATTTATACTCAAACTAAATCTTCATATTTCGAAACAACCAACTATTTTCTGAGAGTTCTTAATCTCTTAGAATTCTCTTTTTTGGACTGACAACCTACAGTGAATGGCCAAACAACCTTCTGGATTATTGAAAACATATTTAGCAGAACTGATGCAAGAAAAATTGTCTGGTTATGCACTGTTTGAGAAAATGCATAGAATATCTCTATTTTGTATAACACAATGGTCCAGCGTGGCCAGATATTTCTGGGCAAAGCTCAAGCTATGAGGTGCAACTCAGTATACGCACTCTCTTTTCATCGATATGCAAAACATTATTCCTTCTCTAATATCACATGGAGGATTATTTGTTCAAAGCATGAGATTGTTGGAAGAGTAAAAATGTAATGCTAAAAAATGAAATATGGAAAAGAAATAATGCCAAAATAAATAAGAAAAAACTACAAAATCAATGAATGAAAATATATTTCTAAATCATGTATTCTATTTGTTTATAAACCTATGATTCAAGGTCACATTTAAAGATTATATACCAAGATAACATTTCCGTTATAATTATCTAACTTCAGGTTCTTACCAAAAGTATAGGTGACAGGTTTTCTATCACGAAGAGAGCGGCCTGAGGAAAGCCCATCTGCAGTCAGAAAGCTATCAAGAAGGAGGGCTTCTCTCTGTTGCTTTTTCAATAGCCTCTCTTTCCTCTGCATGAACAATGAAATTGTCAGTATAATTTAGAATTGTGTAGTACTTTGTCTATTTGTAATAAAAGTTAATCAATAAATGCAGCAGCAGACAAGTCATATACTTTGTGAATTTTCTCAATCTCCGGGAGAAGATCAAACTTTAACTTCTTCCCAAGTGAGACTTCTGTCCTATTTTTACTTGAAAAAAGTTTCTCCTGGAGAAAAGCACAAAAAGTAAATAGGGAAAAAAAATAAAAGTTAAAATGTACAATTATGCAGAACTCTGTTAGGGCACTAGATGCGGAGAAGAAAGCAGCAGGAGAACAAATGCATGTGATCAGAACTATACTAACATATGTGCGGTGGAAAATGAGGCAGAATTATTTTTATTTTCTGTTTGAAGCACAGTTGCATATAATCAAGAATGGACTATCAAGCAATATAAATGTTTGATTGGAGATAAAGAGTTGTAAGTTGCCATGACTGATAGTACAACAGCAAATTACATTCTAGATGCAGAAAAACAGCATCTCATTTTAATGGCCAACACACGAAAGAAGTTGACAATTGTCACTCATGGGATATAACATTAGAAATAATGTTAAAGAAAACCAAATCATAATGACAGGCTAAAATATATTTAAAATAACCCATATGATAGCTTGCATAAACTTTGATTGCCTTGCTACTGTAAGTTGCATATAATCAAGAATGCACTATCAAACAATATAAATGGTTGATTGGAGATCAAGAGTTGTAAGTTGCCATGACTAATAGTACAACAGCAAATTACATTCTAGATGCAGAAAAACAACATCTCATTTTAATGGCCAACACATGAAAGAAGTTGACAATTGTCACTCATGGGATATAACATTAGAAATAATGTTAAAGAAAACCAAATCATAATCACAGGCTAAAATATATTTAAAATAACCCACACGATAGCTTGCATAAATCTTCGATTGCCTTGCTACTGTAAGCCAGTATATCTTCAATTGCCTTGCTACTGTAAGCCAGTATGGCCATCAACAGAAAACCTTACAAAAAGTAAAGGGAAAAAAATATTGGTGCTATGGAATAATTCAGCAAGGGAAAAACTGAAACTTGGGGAAACGCAAAAAATATGATATACAAATTCATCAAAGTGAAAAACCAATATTTGTGATTAAGCCAAGGATCGCCGAACCGGTACCGGTAGGCATACCGGTCGGCCACCGGACCGGTCTTGTACCGATTTGAACTGAACCGTACCAGTACCACTGGTTCAGCATGGTTTGAGCATCCAAAAGCCCAAAAAAATTTGGAACTGGTGCGACCCGACCGGCTCGCACCAGTTCCTAGCCGATATCGGACGGTACGGGCCGATACCATTTTTTAACACCAAACTGAATCGGTTCGGTACGGGCTGACAGGTATGGCCCATACCGGTCAGCCCGTACCAGCTGGTTCAGCATTCCTTGAATTGAGCCAATAATTTTGCAGGTTTTTAGGCCAGAGAAATATTTGCAAAAATTGGAATTTATGTCAAAACCAAGAGAGAGTTACTTTAGTCAGTTAGACAATCCAAATCGATCTTTTCTTGAAAGCTCTTATATGCTTCCACAATTAACAACAGAGACAAGAGTGCATGCGAAAGGCTTCAATGGAAAGAGATATTTTAGAAACCTGTACACTAATTGGCAAGCATGCAAACATCTAATACAAAACTTCTGGCCCTTCACAGTTCATCTGCATCATGAGGTGCCCAGGTTTAACATAGTTTTACAGAAACATCATTAATAAGCAGGTAGCTTGGTTACATAAATGGAACGTGAAGTGCGAAACTGTCATCATCATGAAGCCACAAAAGCAAAATGAAGTTTCCCTATTCAAAATATAATGAAGATTTTCTTTAATCAGCTCCAAAAAGTACATGTTTTCATCAAATTTTGGTACATCATTCTATAACACATTATATGGAGCTGTATCACCCCAAAAATAGTGCATACATAACTAAACACCAAAACAGAGACAACAAATAAAAAATTTGGCAGAAATGCATATGACGAAACTCACAGAAACTTCTAGGAATTCATCTAAGTTGGTTGCAACTGCTTCCCAGTGGAAAGATGCAGGTGGAAGGGGCGGAACTCCTTTCCCCTTCGCCTTCTTTATGTCAACTTGTCTAATTACACGATACAATCGATGACCAATAATAGGATCATCTTCATACCTACATTTAAGATGGTTGAAGAAATAAAATGTTCTTGATCAAATTATAAGAAAATATTCTCAGCAGTTGCAGATAGTGATATACACTATTTGAAACAAAATCATAATTTAGTCAAGCTACCAGTATGAAACCCCATGTGAATCGCCCCCAATCCGCTCCTTGCGAAATGCTGAAAGCTGAATGCCATGTTTTAAGGAATCATCTATATAATTTCTAATGTCTTCTTGCTGCAAAATGCATAAGTGGAAGTCAACTATTCCAGTATCATGTGAACACATCTGAGTGGCACCAATAATGAACATCAAGAAACATGTCCAAAAGATAGTTGAACCATCTACTCAGTATGTTAAGAAAAAAAAAATGGTGCTAATTAAGTAATATAGACTCCTGTTTTTTTTTTATAAACATGATTTCAATCAACAAATTCTTCTTCTTCTTATAAATCTAGTCTGTGAGATACTTTAATAAAGTTACAGCACATGGGGATAGGGCATTTCAGTAATCACAAGAAGGCTTATTATGAGATCAGAAAGATCATGAGTTGAATTAGACTGGAAAAAAGAAACTGATTTCCTTGGGTTAATTGACTAAATCAGACTACAAATATCTTACTTCTGTAGGCTTTCACTGCCTGCCATCAATTAGAGACAAACAATAGAGAAAAAAAAGTAGCTGAAGAACCTGCAATTAGATACAAGAGCTGGAGTATTGTAAAGTTATGTTTTGGTAGATAATTGAACATATAGGATGCCCTGAAAAGGGTTCAAAACTCACTTGGTACAGGATGTGTATTATTTCATCTTAATGTTTTGTGCTTGTTGGTTTGCACCAGCCACTAGGGGACCGTATTGACTGATACAGTGCAGAGGTGCAACTTAGGGTGGGCTAACTTAAGGCACCCTGTAATTCGGGTTAGGTTGGGCCTATATAATGCTCCGCTGGGTGTGGCATGCACCGGCAAATATCAATCTGATGTCAAGTTGGTTTTATGTTGAAGGCTCAAGCAACCCAACCCAATTCTAAACCATTTTCCCCTCAACATGACTCAACCCAAATTTAGCCAGTATTTCCCACAACAAGCTGGCGCAAGCCAAGCTAACCTGAATAGACCCAACTGAGCACAACTTGACCAGACTTAACCTAAGTTGTATTCAGGTTAAAATCTGTGAAATTGGTCTGACCTCAGGTTGGGTTGGGTTGGGGTTGTAAAGCTTAAGAGATTGGAACATATATGGTTTAGCTCTTGATCGTTTTAACCCACCCAAGTACCTTCCCTAGTACGGTAATGACATGGGCAAAACAAGTAGTTTCAGACTTTTTTTGTTGTTGTTTTTATTTTCTGGCTGCAAGTCACTTTGCTTAAGGAACCGATAATAAGATTTCAAATTGGTAATATTCAATTTTGTACATCAAGGCATTTAGGTGAATATGTTTGCTTTAACAAAAGAGGTTTTGCCCTAAAATAATCAGAAACAAAGAGGCACTAAATCTTAAAGCTTTCAAGCTAGAGATCAGCATACAAATGTTTGTATTACTCTTAAAAATTTTATGAACACATGCATGTGACTCAACATGGGGCAACATTGTATACTCGTTCATGAATTACACTCATGATGAGGTCCAAAATTGGACAAACTTCTATTATCATAATGAAAGCTAGCTTTTTCTGTAAGATAGAAATTTTCATATCATTTGAAACTTCTATTATTCTGGTTGATAGCAATGAGTGCTAGCTTTTTCGTTGTTATATTTTTTGGGGATTAAACACCATCATTTATATATGTTTCTTAACAATTAACATTATTGGTATTCGGAATCCCTTTAAACTGAGATCCCACACATTAATATTTGATTTGTTTCCTTATATCTTTTAGCATAGCTACCACATAGAAATGGTCAGGACAAAATACACTATCACATGAGTAACCTGGATATAAATCCATATAGACTCAGTCACTCAGATGTTAATAAGAGAACACAACTGGTCAATTTGTGCAACTTAAGGTATTAAAGAATAAAGAGAAACATATCAGGGTAAACAAAAGATATTTTAATAAGAGTTGGATTGTTATATACATGCAAGATCAAATGATTAAGCATGTCAACGAACTCCAATTTTTGATTACTTAAGGCAGTCCAAACAGTAGACTAACTCTCGTGATATTAGAAATCCCTCCAAAACATACTTAATTGTAGTTTATAGAATGCTAGTCTGTAGGATATCACCATAAAACGAAGTTTCTTTAAACTAGAAAAACAGAATGAATAGTTGACGCTCTACAACAAATAGCAGATCCCATCCCTCAAGTAATCAGTAACCCATCAGTACCTTTTCTAAAAGAAAAAGATGTTTCGGACCCTTTTCTCTCCTATAGAAGTTGTACTGTATGGTTATCCGATACACCATTCTTTGACCAATGATCTTCATTCCTGTGCTAACTTCCTAGACCACGACTGATGTCTTGAATGGATAGCAAGCCATTGATCTCTCCATAATTGTATGGCTAGAGGATCATGTTTACATCAATCTCTCAACAGAATGTATCTCTTTGACTAAGATTTGATCATCGAAATGATGCATTCATCTGTTCAGGTGGTTCTTCAATCAAATTCATTGTGCCCCCTGTTTATTCATATCTATCATATTACATGAAGGGAACTCTCACATGACTCCATGACTCTCTGACTCCACTTCCATCAGAGAGTCAACTCTTTTTTTGTATTCCAACTTTCCCACAGCTCTTCTTTCTTTTCCAATTTCATTCTTTTCAAATGGTGGAGCCTCATAAACACACCCATTCTCTTTATATGCAGCCTATCTCCATTAGGAATATCTAGCTAAACTATATACAAGCCCACCATTTGGCAAAACAAATCTTGACCATCTGCCCTTGAGTATCATATCATATACATAACATCTGAAGGGATCGTGTCCATACATGTAATCATTTCCAAATTATTCACATAAATAGAAAAAGATGATGGTAGCCTATGATCAAAACTAACCATGAGAAACAACTTGCAGCTAGATACATCATATGAGATGGTATCATAGTCGTGCACAAATTACATATATTGCACATAACAAATGCTAGTAATCGTCATTCACAGAATATTATTAAATCTGGAATGAAGAAATTAACACTTGCCATCAAATTTCCAGCATCCCTTCGACTTCTGTCAACTTTAAGTCTTTAAATAGAATTCTTTCGAAAAAGTGTATTGTTATGTCCTAAGGATAGAAAATATAATATTGTCTTAACTTATTTATTGTTCTTTCTTGTTTCTTTAGTTTATCCTTTTTTATGTACTTTTTCTGAATTTCATGATTCTTATTTCCTGTTAGTGATTAATTTTTTCATGGTCCCCTTAACCCTAAGGATCCAGGCACTGCCATCTCCATCAATCCTTCAGTTACAGCTAATATCTCATATGGATGTTATCTAAAACCAAAATCAACTGGTTTAGATCCAGAGCCTCTGCAAAATTCTTTCGAAAACTAGAAATATGTGGTTGTGCAAAATCTAAGCAGTTGAACCTCTTTTATTTGTATGCGCGAATCAACAGCTTAATCAATTGGGTTTGTATCTTCTTCTTTATACATTAAACTCAAAAAACCAAACTCAGAAGCAAAATTTTCAAAATTGGGTTCAAATTAATTATCGTTTAAAATTTAGTAAGATCTAAACATCATCAGGGTCATATTGAAATCCATTAGAAAGACAATTATGATACAAATGTAAGAAGCACAGAAAAATCAAAAGAATTTTTAGAAACAAATTAATGAAACAGCACATGACTATGTGAATTAACCAAAAAAGTGTCCACAATTTCTGCAAAGGGTAATATTACTCTTAACATTCCATAATAAAACAAGGATTTATATTTACATAGAATGTCAAGAAAATCTAGAAACTTCTATTATAATTTTACAACTACATCTACAGCTACATCGAATTCTAAGATAGTCACATTAGATTATTTAGTTTCCAAACAGATGGAGAGTTTGTAGTCATATTTACAATTTATTACATCTATGTAATTAACTTCGCATAACAAACTTCAATTGCATATCAAAGTAATCTGAATGTAAAACCAAGCTAGTTAATGCAGGAAAAGGGAGCATGACCCATAGACCGCAAGTTTATACACAAGAACCAAGACAAACATAAAAGAATTAGAAAACTATGATGTACACAAGCTGATTTATATTGTTGTTGAACTAAAAGAAGGCTACTGGAGAATTATCAGTTAAGAGACACCTCAACACGGATGTCGCATAGTGCCTTCAAAATCACTACACGGGTCCCAGGATCAAGAGTCTTGTATGTTTCAACCTCCGCCCTAAACAAGTGAAGATTTCAGAAACTCAATTCGATATATACATTTCAATATACTTGGCTCCAGAAGTTTGAATTTCTCACCCATGTGATGCAACAATTGGTATCTCACCATCAGCAACCTGCAATACAATGTTTTTGTTAGCCCATATATATTAATGAATAGCCACTTTTTATAATCATTTCATCTGGCCAAATCGTGTATGCTACATACCCAGTGCCACCAATCTCTTAACTTCCTGCACAATACTGTAACCCAGGTTGCACGCCCCAGAGCCATACGGGTAACAGGAGGGATAGCCTATAAATGTGCAAAAATAGGAACAATAACGACAAGATTCCATGTCAAAGCTTGTTTATAAGTTGTAACAATATAATCTAAACCCCAGACTTAACAGGCTGTGTTTATATAATTCACAGCAAGGTATAGAAGTGGCAGAGCAAATTTTTTAAAGCATCAAAAAGTTAACCAGAACTGAGTCTAGCAACTGCACTAAATCACAGATCACTGATTGTCATCAATACATACTAAATTATAATGTGGGTTAAAAAAAAACATATTAAACTTGCATCAACTCCAGAGCAAGAGAGTTGATGGAATATACGAAAATATAGAATACAACCAACTGAATATGCCAACATAATTTGCACGACATATGAGCCCAGATTTTCAACAAGATATTCCTCTTTTTTATCGCATAAACAAGAGGTCAAATGACATCATAAGTGTACTTTCACAACTAAAAATTCAGCAAACCATGCACTTAAAAAAAAAGAAAAAGAAAAATCACATAATTTGGAATTTTTGATAAACAGAAGATCCATAATTATGCAGTTGTTACTAGCTGAAAGTGGAGAGCATAAAGAAGGGAATTTTGTAAGAGGTATTAAAGGTTTTTATTTGATGGAGATAGGAGTGCAAGATGACTCCAAATAGGTGAAACTAAAGCTTCCTCTGTTTTAACAACACATCGCCAGCTTCAACCGACTTTTCTATCCATGGAGAACAATTAGTAATTCCTCCAACCACCTAAAAATTCTCATTCTAGTAGCTTCATAGTTTTATTGGACTCTTTTTGAGTCTCTAACATTTTGATGCGTACAAGATTATAGTTTTGTCCTATGATATCTTCCCTTAATAAAGTTGCAAACAATAGAACATGTCAAAGACACCATTTGACTTGTCCATAACGCTTTGCCTATATAAAATCTGCCTTTATTTATGTCTATCTTCTATTCAATTGATCCAAGATAGCAAAAGAAGATGAAGAAAACCATAAATTCTGATTGCAGCCTTATCCTAATTTCAGTTTTCACCAAATATAGCCATGATTTTCATTTTATGAACACATCTTGTAAATGATTGACATCATTAGACCATAATCAATGAAGTTAGTCAAATTGAACATACGGACTAAATTAATTTTAGCTTGAATGCGGCGTCATCTTTTAAAATCATAGATGTTCGGAACAAAAAAAGATCGACAATGATAAAGTCTGGACATATGAGTTATTAATGGCACAGTCCAAATGCACTGTCCAAGCAAGTGCACATGACATTCCTGACCACTCCATGCACATAAACCTTGCCACCGAATAGGATAAATGATAATGCTAATAATCATATTCTATGATTAGCATTCTATCCACTTATTTACTCTACAAGTTATTATCATGCAACTTAAAAGCCAAAATCTAGTGTTCACCAAAACTGCAAGAAAAGGATGGGTGCATTTCGTAAGAACACCTAGAAAGTCTTTCAAAATAGCTGTCTACCAGATGAAAATTTGTATAGTTGATAAAATAACAGTCAGAGATAAGGAAAAATTCATGATTAGCAGAACTTAAAGGCTTCTAAAGACATTAATCACAATTGAGCAAAGCAGCGATGGAGGAAAAAGGGTTATCAATTGCCACTATGAAGGCATACATAGCATGGGATATTTAGGACATGTATATGATAAAACGAAAGATTCATGATGCAGTTAGGCACGTGGCAAGGCAACCTTTACCTTTAGCTTCATGGAAATTTTTCTCTTTTTTTTCCATTTGCAGATTCATATCTCAGCAAGTAAGAGCACAATAAAAAGCAACATTGCATTACTTTATGAATATGCAGAAACAAGCTTTTGAAATTTGCATTTACTTTATGAATATGCATAAACAAGCCTTTGAAATTTGCACTATAACTTTTATAGCTATCATCTACATTAAGGACTCATACCGCCATAGCTATGCCTAGGTTCAATCCAATGACCATTGGTTGCAGAAAAAACCATTAAATAATCGAGCAAGATAGATCACAACTTTCAATGTCACTCAGATATCAATTAAAAACAACTGCAATGGTTTCTTGAAAAATCCAGAGTCCCGCTCCAGTCTAGAAGGATGCAGACTTTTCAGAGAAGCAAAATCAGAACTTTCCACCCTTTTCCCTCTGGAAAAATACAGTTCTTGAAACAACATGATGCAAGAAACCGAACAGAAAGTAACAAATTATCCATCCAAACCATCAAGAACTAACCTTTAACAGAGGCATGTGTATGTCAGACAGGGTGCTGTTGGGCGTGATCAACGCTGTCTCGAGCTCTTCCGCGGAGAACTCAACGGCGATGTTGAGAAGCGGTCTGAAAACCTAACAGCCAAAAGAACAAGAACCACGGCGGCACTAAGAAAACCTCTACGAAAAAGAATGATCGGGGAGGGAGGAAGGCGCTCTCACATAGAGGAAGTCGAGGACGGAGGCGAGCTCCCACATGGACCGGAGCTCCCAGCGCGGACCCTGCGAATGGGGCGGGGGGCTGACGAGGGGGGTGATGATCCGGTTGCATTGCTGCTGGCCCTCCTTCTCCCGCCGGGTGACCGGCCGGCGCTCGGCGGCGGGGGCGGCCGCCGGTTTGGGGGCGGAGGCGGGGCGGGCGGTGCAGGCCCTGGGGAAGCGGGGCTTGCGGGCTGCCTGCTCCGGGTGCCACTGCTCCTCGGACGCGGATCCGTCCCTGGGGGGCGGCGCGGCTGGGGATTCTTCGGACATAAGGGAATCCGGCGGAACGGGCTGGCAGGGAGGGGGATTAGGGCGGAGATCGGGCGGAGGCGAGGGTTTTGGGTGGGGAGAGGGAAAGGAATAGATGGGAGAGACGGGCGCGGGAGGGCGAGAGGGGCGGAGGGCGACGGCATGGTGGAGAACCGGAGCCCATTTAGAGGGGAAAGGGGGGCTTGGGGTTGGGGGAAGGTTTGGGGGTAAGGGTAATTTGGGAATTTCGGTGAGTGAACTCCATGCCGCTGTATATTTTAGGGGAGGTGGTCGTAATAACTCCTTTCAGTAGAAAGTCGGTGGTCAGGACAAGGGCCGCGTTTTTAGCGCTAGATTACAGCAGTCTGGTACGCTTCTTGCTCCTCAAGTTCTTGAAGAGATAAATCTGTGCATCAAATTGTCAAGATCTTAATAGGTTAGGTCAAAATTTGCAAAATCATTCTACAATCCATCTACAATATATACATGAAAATAAAAAAAATCATAGGTGGCAAATTGGTCTATTGTTGTTTGCAGTGATAGTGATGGTGGTGGTACCAATTTACTATTTCTATTCTATTTTTAACTCTTTTGTACTTAAATTTTCTATTATATATTAATAATTTTATATTTTTGCTATTATATTTTTATTTTAATATTTAATACAATAATTTTGTTTGGAAAATAATGGATATTCTACATCTTCTGCATCTACATTCTTTTTCTGCTAAAATGTTTCTAGATGTCGTTCTGCATCTACATTCTTTTTCTGCTAAAATGTTTCTAGATGTCGAATTTGTGGTTATGATTAGAAAAAGAAGGAGTGGGAGAAGAGGATTAATGTTATATACTGATTATAACTTTTTCTACTCTTCGAAAGTACTTAGTCTTGGGTGGATGGTGGAGCTAAACTTTTTAAACATTCTATACTATAAGAGCATCATAGGATCAGGTGGGATATTTGTTGGTTATTTTGTATAATTAAGTCTAAGGATGGGTACAAAGAGACCTCTTGACCTATTTAGAACACAAATTCCTTTAATCATCAAGATAAACATGTGAGGTAATGGCAAGAGTATAACTCACACATAAATGTGGCGACATAGGTGTATCCTGATTAGAGAATTATAACATGATATTTTTTAAAAGGAAAAGATCAAGCATGTAGGAATAAGTTGACGATCCCCTCCCTGGATTACATTTTTCTCCGAGCACCTTAAAAATTAAGTTTGTTTTGCATCCATAATATTTTTCTTTTAGATCTCTTTACAGGGCTTACGGCAGCCTAACATTTAATATTTCAGCAAGTCCATTAACAAACCATCTGAGCATAAGATAAAAGTCATTAACTTTACCTACAATATATCACAACAAACTGCTGTAAATTCCAACCACTGAGTGTGGCTTCTTGGCCTCTGAGTGCACAGACCAGAGGAAGTTTGATAATATCAGAATTATCAAGAGACACGGCAGATGCAGTACAGCTGCACTTCATTTCAACGTCAGATAAACTTTCAGTACCGGTCGATAACAAGCGGACCCGTGAAACTCATACGGAGTTGAGAGGCAATCACTGGCTAATAGGATGGGAAAGATAGCGGTGTAGCAAAATACTGGGGCTTATAAAATATAGCACCCTAGCATTCTCCAATACTCTGAAAATTTGAATAATTAGTCCAAGGAGGCATGCCAGTAATTTACATGGAGTAGTTGTTGTCATATTATACTTTGTTCTCGATCAGGATTAGCAAACAAAAAGTTGAATGCTTCAACCCAGAGGATCAATTCAGTTCGAAGGCTGAATCAGTTGGAACCAAATTGGGCACAACATACTTCTATACATCTGAACTGCACGATTCGGATTGGCTTATGTAACTATGAACAATTCAAGACATCTCAGTTTATCTATTTTAGGTCAGCATCATGAGATCCTCTTCACTGATAAAAGCATGATTCATTCATAGATTCTCTGCTTCCACGGTTGGCCGTCATCCTAATGCCAGCCCTGCACTCTTTCCACTTAAGTCTTGGCACCAACCAGCATGGACAATCTTTTGGATCACAGCATGCTTTGGTAACCACATTGGAACCCAATACCTGGCGTGGAAGCAGTGGGGTCTGTATCCAGATCATGGTTTCAAAAGCTGGCAGGGGCTACCTCTTATGAATGAACAGGGCCTGCCTCTTATTAATAAGTGGGTATCAAGTCAAGAAAATATATCATTTGCAACTTCTTTAAGATGAAAAACTATAGATCTGTATTGCACTTCGCGCCCGCCTTTGAGTGGATACAGTGGCAGACAAGGATTTATTCATCTGGCCCCATAAAAATAGAAATTCAACCACCTTGCAGAAACTACAAACAGTAGTCTGCAGAAGTCCTACAATAAGAAACTTAAAAAGAATTGTGCAATAGTAACAAATGAGCCAGCACGATATTTAAATGAAGAGTTGCTTCAGATGGTGTTTTATCATGTGCTGAGGTGCTGAGGCCTTGGGAAGGTAAAGGAGCTCAGATTTGTGTGCAGAGGTAAGGAGAGGATCTTAATGGAAATAGCTCTTGATAGGAATAGTCAGAAAAAATGTGAGATTCCAACACATCTAAATGGAAAAATTCTTGATAGTTATGGTTGTGGTAAAGTTTTTCAAGCACAGTAAATAACATTTGCTGAGGATATGAAGCCAAAAATGAAATACATAACCTCCAATAACCTAAAAACTGGTGATCAACAAGCAGAATTTTTTGAAAAATTCTATTGCCGAACCAACAGAAGAAAGAAAGAAAGAAAGAAAGAAATCAGTGAGACCACCAATACCAACAAAAATATGTAGCCATACAATATGACTTAAAGTAATCCATTCTGCTTAAAGTGTAAACAATAAGTTGTCATCTCAAAGCATGGAAATATTTCATGCAAAGTTGTGGGGGCAAAGAAGCATGAAGATTGAGGCTGTATACTTTGCCCTAATGTCTTGGTATTGCGTCTTGAAAGCATACCATACTAACACTACAGGAATCTAACTAAGAAATTCTGGAACAACATTAATTCCTTAGCTATGTCATGAAGTATAGCAACACAGTTTTAGTCTGATATGTTCACTGATACACTGGAACACACAAAGTCCCATAGAACACGTGAAAGGAAATAACTTGATCTTGCCCAATGCTAGAAAATGGAGACTATCCAACTTTTTTTTTTCCTGTTCATGACCCTATCAACAGAACGGCTCCAAACAGGAAATAAAATAAAATTTGGAACATACTTGATAACTTAGTTGATCTGAAGATAAATTGCCTACAATAACAGCCTGGATCCATCCTGGTAATGTGCTTTTATTACCCGTGAAAGAGGATTTGTTGCAATTACGTCACTCTTTCAAACGCACCACCAACCTGCATATGAAGCCATTCTGTTGCTGAACCCTGCCCATACTCTCTTGCTGGCTGTGTGTTGAATGCCAAACTAGAAGTTGTATCATATGTCTGAGCACCAAACTGTTAAATAAAAGCAGCATGTCAGCCTCATCTCATGATTTCAAACCAATGCAATGTTGCAAATCAAAAGGAATTTCATTTGTATTTAAGCTAAAAGGACAACATGACAAGGAATCAACAATTTTTTGTATGTAATGCTTCGGTGATATATCAGTAACTTCACCCCTAAATTCAAAATATAAAAAATCTAATAAATATGCTGTAGAATAATTCCATTTTTGCAGGGTATGTGGTCTATTAAAGGCTGTGGCATCACCGCACAGCAAGGGGAAAAACATTCTGGACATTGGTATAGTACACATGGCCTTTGAGACACAGTCTTGGCAGTCTAGAACCTGCATACACAGCACCATGCCCCGCCCATGTCCCATGTGAAAATATTACAGGAAGTCGATAGCCAGCCAATAAGCAGGCCCATTGCAGAGATCCATCTGGCACAAATCTCATGTACATCCCTAGCCAAAGAGTGACGGTCCTCCAAGACTGTACCCAGACTATTCAGAGAGTAAAGGGCTGCATTGTTTATGCATAGGAAGGACAGAAATCAAAAGAAGCATATGCATTCGGATCCATTTCTTTAAGAAAATACATAATATTGTTAGTAACAAATGAAAATACCTATAATCAACGCCTTAATAGTATAACCAAGAAAAGTGAATAGAACTATTAGATATTTGCCTGATGAAAGCATAAGTAATTGTTGGTGCAATTTCTACAACCCAAGATTATCCCGATATGATTCTCAAACTGCCAGAAAGATATATTCTTGATACATATACGGATAGTAAGATGAAATTGCCTGATATATATTTGCCCGGAACTTACATCTTTAGCGGGGAACCCTTCAATGCCAGTGTTCAAGCGGGAATTAACAGCTTCAAGCTTCATTGATAGAAACTGCAAAATCCAGTATATATGTAGCTCCTTACTTAAAAAATAATGGAAAGTGTACAGGAACCAAGAATGTCAAATGATGGAAAGATGCATACCTCAACCTGACGCTGTAATGCCTGGATGTAATTAATAATCTCATCAAGGACTGATGCTTTGCCAATTACCTGCTTGCAGGAACAATTCTATAAGCACAAGTTAACATTAGCAAAAGCTAACTCTGATAGAGAGAGAAAACTAAAGTCATGAATATGTTGTAGTCAGGAACAATTTCCACAACATAACCACATACAACCCTGTAACATATACTTGAGCACCATAATATGGAATTATGACATTAGTAACCACCTTATTACATCCAGGGACCAGATCTTGGAGGATCTTCATTCTTTCACTTATTTTTTCTCTCCTTGCCTGGGATAATAAACAGATTTCAATTAGTAAGATGGCTCACGTCCTGATCTAATGGCAACTAACACCTAAGAGTCCTATATTTATTATCATGTGAGCAATGTTTGATAGAGTATGCATGAACATATAGAAATAGTATGGTGAGTGAATTGTATCATCTCTCTATGATTCCTATAATCCTGTTAAAGAGTAGATTAAACTTTGAATAGGTATGCTAGTCAAAATGTAAAAATTTAGCAAAAAGAAGAAAAAAAAGTTTGTAAGTTTATAATAATTAGAGACATGCTTACTCTCTCTGCAAGGCTGTGGCTATCAGTTGCTTGACCCCTTCTTGCTCTCACATGGATATAATCTTGTTTGGATGGCTCAGGGGGTGGAGGATTTTGATCCACAGTCTTCTTGCATATGCCTGAACTTGCCTCAGCCTCCATTTTTAAATTGCCAGTTTCATTAGTAGATTTCATGATCTCGGGACGTTTAACTTCAGAATCAGTCTGTACCATATTAAGAATTAAATTAACATCAAAAGCACAGAGCTGACCAAACTGACAACTCAACCCAAATCACCCATTATGCCAGAAATATATTCAGCCCTAGGAAACACTACTTCTGATGTTCATTTCCCAAATAGTTGTAGTCTCCAAGTATTGCAAATATATAACATAGTCCCGAAATCCCTAAAAACAAATAATTTAATTGTCCAAACCCACATATGAGAACTTAGACACAAATTTAGGAGGCATTGGGATGAGAGAGGTCTACATTTTAGATGGATAGACCTGGCTAGCTTCCTAGTGTACTATTATTTAAGTACACTATACTGAGTTTGTTGATGCAACCAATCACGAAAGCATATATAATAATTGTTCCACTTAATAAATAAGGTTGCTAAAGGCATAGATGAGGATAAGTTAATTGGCTTGCCTTAGGCCAATCACAGGACTGACAATATGACCCATGATAAACCTGCTTGAAATAATTGGTGCGGGTAGAGGTATTTAGTCATCAACTTGGGTTCACCTCTGCTCATTGGAACTTGACCGAGTTTAGGTCAGGTTTAGGTTAAGGGTTTCTCCTCAGGACCCATGATAAAAAATACAACCATTGACAGTAATATCAATAAGGTTTTCTCTAATTTGAAGGGTCATCTCTTGCAAGTGTTGTGTCTAATCTTCCGCCCTGGGATGGCTTTACCAAGAGGAGTTCCTTCACTAACTGCATCTCACTTGCACTAGATTCAGAACTTCCATGAGTGGCCACTGTCTGCCACTAGAAGTATGAGTCTGCAGTTAGGCTTATAAATGCCATATAGGACCTCAATAGATAAAACAAAACCTCGTAGATATATGTATTCACAGATAACATATACTAGATAATCTCGCTAGTGATAACACATACAAAAAAACACTCTATGCTGCATACTTTCATCTTTTGGTATTATTTAGCACCATTTGGAGTCATTTAAACTAAACAATCATATGGAATGCATTTTTGTACTTTCTACTCACAGAACAAAAAAAAAAGGGAGTTACGTAACCTCCATTTTCAATATGAAGGAAAACAAAAAACACGTCACACAGATGTCAAAATGATCAGACGTCAGAGATGCTAACTAGAATAACTAGAATAATATGATTTTATGTTCATTTCCTTTTACAGTATACCCAATTACATTGGCTGAATTAGTCATGGGATTATATGTCATAGATTCTTCAAAAAGAATGATGAATCTATATATCAGAGCAATAACAATGAGGTCTTTAAATAAAGGCACCTTCAAAGCCAAGGAAACATCCGAATACAGAAGATAACTGTATTAGCTGTCAACAAGATAAAAATAAGTGTTAATTTGTACAATGAGAAAGACTGGTGCAGCCTGATTCAAAATAAAGTTCAGGTACCACACCACCAAATGTCATAATCCAACAAGAACAGCCAAGAAATTTTATCTATGAAATCATTAAATAAATAAGAAAATTATCACTATCCAACACAGATCAATCAGTCATAGCCGCACGATACCATAAAATGTTCAATTTAGAAAAGAAAAAAAAGAGGGGGGGGGGGGGGTGTGGGGAGGGGAGAATGGCACTCATAACCCTCTAAAAATCCAACGTTGCGGTCCCCTACCCCGACATTACTCCCAAAAAAAAAAATATCCCCTCAACAGCCATTCCGGATCTCAAATTCTTATGAATGGCTTACAGATCACAGAATCAATTCAAGCTATTTAACTCCCCAGCAATTCGTAACCTCCAGAACACGTCAATTACTCCAAGAACCAAACAGAAACATATAATTACCAGGTCATTGCCGCTGCTGGTGGAGACGAGCTTGGACGACTCATCCTCGGAAGCGGAATCCCTCCGCTTCCTCCTCCCCCGGCTCCCGCCGCTCTGCTCGGTGACCGTCGAATCATCCAGCGACCCATCCCGGTTCCCCACCGCAGAGGCCTCCGGTCCCGGCACCATTCGTCCAACCCTCGGCCCCCCCGGCGGTACTCCGACCTTCGGGAACTGCCAAACCTCCGGCAGCGGCGCCTGCGACACTAGCGAAGGCGGATCCATGGCTACAATCCCCCGTAACCCTCTCGATCCCGCTTCACATCGCCCGAAATTCACCTCTATAGGAGCATTCCAGGGAAAAAATGGGCTCAGATCTGTGCCCCCACAAAGCCAAGAGGAGTGACACTGCTCGCTAACTCGAGAGAGAGAGAGTGAGTGGGGTTTTGTCTTGGTTTCTTTTTATTACTAATTATTGCCGTTATCTTTGGATGACTTCCGCGTGGTGCGTTAAAGTGGGTGAATAAATAAATGGTTCAGCGCGAGCGCCGGCTTGGGAGGGCGAGCGGATAGAAGTCGGCAGTGTCGGGACGGTGTCGGGACGGTGGGGTTGAGTCTTCCGGCTCGCCGTTTTGAGTTCGTATAGTTTGCTCTTTTTTCCCCTCTTTCCATGGCGAGGGGGAGCAAGGGAAAAACGATATATATATATATATATATATATATAAAAAAGAGAATTCAATGGGGCGCGGAGGATTTCACCGACCGCGGAATCCGAGGTGAAGATCCGCGTTGCACGATTTGCACGCATGCGGTCGGATTTGGAAAACGCATGGCGATGAACCGGATTGGAGCGTGGGCGTATTTTTAATAAAAAAAAATGTGCATGCATTGTACATGTTCACACGGGGGTCCGGATACCGCCACTCCACTGGCAAAAATAGAAGAAGAATAATAATTATGAAAAGTATTCTGGATGGTGCAACAAAGGTAATTAACTAACAGAAAGAAGTATTTTTTGATGAACTATTTGTCTAAATGATTTTACCTTTTAGGATTTGTAATTCAAGTATTTTGAGAATGCATTTGAATTTTTTTAGTACATTTGCTTATCTTGTTTCTCCTTTTGCAACTAAAAATAAAAATATGTCAATTAAGTCGTTGATAAAATGCCAATTTATTGGGATTTTGGAGGGTTAGAAACGTTGCAAGGATGTGTTGTATTGAATTTTATCCTTGTGTGAATGTGAGGGAAAGAGTTGAGAAGATTGTACTTTTTTAAAAAACATATTTTTATAAAGTTGAAATACAGAGCTGGTGCATAAGAGAAATTATTGCACGCCGGTGCATGCACGGCCACGCTGGTGCATGCTACCAATCACTATGACGTGTTAGCATGGGTTCCATTCATTCTGTGCTTGTCTCAGTGATTAGCCCACAACAAGACACCTTGGGCATTAGTGGCATGCATGGTCATGCTGGGGCCCGCGCCATAATTTTTTCATATGCAAACATCTTGTTGCATTATGGTATTTTCGTGAATGAATGTCACGTCCCAAATTCGAGGCATAATACGTCCATGATACCGAGGAATACAACCTACGATAACACAAAGTCAACCACTACATTTAGCTTTCAAATCCATTTCAAACAAAATATAATAAATAAAAGTCCAATTTCACCATCCATTAAATAAAACTAAAAAATACTAGTTCAAAGTGACTAAATCCAAATATAAATACCAAACCCATAATTCTCGAAATTTAGAAAATTATTAAGCTACAAATTCATAACCAACTAAAGAACTAAAATTCTACAAATCGCCAAGCTTGACTGTGCAAACTTCAAGCTTGGACCATACTTCATCCTTATTGATCCTATTCATCAAAAAAAAATAAAAATACAGATATGTGAGTGACATAGTTTAGTAAATAAATCTTACACTACCTTACTGAAACAAGCATAAGTTTTTATGTCAATACATCATTTAAAGAAAATACCAAATATTGTAAAAATAAAATATTTTATAATATAATATATTAAAGCAAGTCATAAAGTAAATAATGCACGAACAAATCATCAATATTTCTTAAATATGGTTTTAAGTTTATTTTACAAATAAATTCATAATCATTTTTCCGCCATTTAGCTATATTATAGTTCAAAATATTACTCATAGATTTTTATGCTACGATCAGTTTATACCTGTAATAGGGTAATATTTCATAATCGACAAAGCTTCATGTTTCGTATGCCAACTTTATATCCGCTGCATTCTAGCAAGCAGAGGAGGTCTCCTAGAAAAGGGGCTGTATTCAGAGTTTTGGTACCTCTGCTTGTGATTGGCCTAGAGGAATAAGGCTCACAAAAAAGAACTGGATACACATCCTCTCTCTCGGTACAGCTCATTTTAGGAGGCAGGCAGAGGTTGCCCTAGAGAGGGCGACGAGTTTGGGTATATATGTATCCACAATTCATAATTTGTTAATAGTATATTTCCTATACTAAAAAAACTTCTAATTTAGAAAAATTATTCAAACAAAAAAACTTTTACTGTTCCGGTTGAAAGGCAAATTAGATTGGCAGGGTCGTGTTTCATATGGATGCTAGTTCCGAGTGTCGATCTTCCCCAAGTCTAAAAAGTTTTACATAGTGATCTAAGAGCTTTAAGAATGTGTATATATATATATATTCTTAAAGTATACGCATAAATAGATGATAAACACTAAATAGCATGATTAAATTTATATCTTATAAATAAGCTATTTTTATTAAAAATATTTATGAAACTATTTTTCATAATAAAGCATGATTTTCATAATACATGTGCTAATCCATAATTTTTTAAAAGAAAATAATATCTTCATTAGCAAACCATATAAATAAAAAATATGATAATTTCAAAATTAATAAAGAGTGCAAGATTTACTTACCTCTTTCACCTTAGATCTTCAAATGTTACTAGGCAAATCTGTTAACCCTATTTAAAAATATTAAAAATAAAATTAATTTTTATTTGATGATTTTGATAGAATTAAAATAATAAGAGAAGACTTGACTGGGCGCACATCGGTTCCAGATGGGTCAAGTCTAAGTGACTCGATCAATAAATTATAGGACATGGACTCAATTGGGGCCAATGTTTCCATGTCATCCACGGAGGAGGACGGTGGCAGCAGCATCAAGGGGGGGTATGAATTCCTTTTCGTTTCTTGTTTCTGAGTTGTTTTCTTTGAGACAGTTATTTAATATATGCATTTTTCTAGAATGAGGATAGTGAATGTTGTGCCAAATTAGGGGTTCTTTCATGATGATAGGATTTTCTATGGGCATAGTAATAGGATGCTGCAATTTCGGAGGGAGAAAAGAGAGAGAAGGAGATGCGATCATCATTGGTGAAGGGCTATAGAAGAGAGGGGGTACCTTTTATGGAGGAGCCATAGGGTACCCGATGACCCTATGACTCCTATATTCGGCCAAAATCGCCAGAGAGGAGGAAGACTCCTATCATTGGCTGGCCACGCACTGTAAACACACAGTCAACCCTTTTTGGGCTGAGCTTGGGCTGGTCAAGTGAACCGAGCCCAAGCCTTCACAATGATTGTTGAAAAAATATAACACAACTTTATACTATAATACGATGCAAATGGAGTTTCTATCATCTGCCAAGTAGCATTCAATATATTGTTTTCTCAACAATACCTAAATGTGAAACCATTTTTAATTCACGTACATGAAATCAGTGTGCTGATGAAAGGGGGTAAGTTTGAGTTCTACCGTTGTTGAGAACATATTGAGTATTATTCCATCAAAAAATCAACAAACAACAGTGGCAAGGATCAATAGATCGATTATTGGAGATGAACCAAGTAAAGAAGGTGGTGCTCCTAGTTAAAACAATAACATCCTTTGGACTACATTATGCAGTAAAATATAATAGAGGTAGATTAATTTGTGTTCGTAGTTGCACGCTGCAGGCTTTGTTTCCCAACGTTGTTGATAAATATGCAGGAAGGTATAAAAGCAACACGAAAAGAAGCTAAATTTGGCCAGTGATTGTGAATACGCCATTAGATTGCTTATTTTAGTATTTACTTTTGCAAGGTTATCGATTTGATGAACGAGGGGTAAAAAGCAAATTACATATCAATGGAGGATGAAATTGTTGTTTAGTTCGGCACCAAGAGAAAATAGACCTTGTCAAGAATAATTCAATCTTGATTTTTTTAACAAATAATAAAAAGGAACAGTTCCCTTCATCATGTGGAGTTAGCCACCAAAGTAAGCAAGCCTTCAAACTCTTCGATGTGGGCACCTTACCATTCTCAAAACGCCAGCCAAGATGGGACCAACCATGGAAAGCACCAGGGAATTCAACCATTATTCCTCACTTTGACCGTATCATCTATTGGTTAAGACCCATTCCAATTCCAATGGATGGCCGAATGGTTTACGAAATCAAATAAATTGAGTTATGGCTCGTGCAATTTGACCAGACCGGTTTGTCAAACCGCCCCGGAATTACTTGGTTTTGGCTCGTTCTCATCTCCCCCGTCCAGGAGAAGCAAGGGATAAAGATAGCGTGTCGTCCGACGGTAAAACGTAACGCCGCTGGTCCAACGTCCTTATCCGGGGTTGTGGGACCCACTCCCACACGGCACGGACAACTCCTCCCCACCTGCTTCCGCTTCGACCATGCAGCTATGTGGCAAATGACTATTAGCCCGAAAAAAGTGTTTGCTGTTTGCGACCACGTCACACGATTAGGTGAACGGTCCAGACATAATATTGGCCCGGCGAATGAGAGCACTAATTTGGAATTTCGAAAACGAATATCGCATTCTTAGCGACGAAGGAGGAGATCGGAAATTAGGTGTCTATTCTTTTTAGGAATCAAAGAAAATAAAAAAAGGAAAGAAAGGAAAAGTGATGAAGAACTTATTGGGGGCACCTGATGGCGCACACGAAGTTTCCCTGTATCTGGGTCCGTCTGTTATGATGCTTGTTCGGCAAATCATAAATCACCGTTCATCCGCTCATTAGTACAAATTTCAAAGTCCTTCTTGCCACGTGGCAGAGCCCCATCGGGTGTATCGCAAAGGCTTCCACATAGCATTACTTGGAAAGGTACGGCGGCGACGGCGGCGACGTGTCTTTGTACAAACGCGACAAACAGTCGGCCGTGTTTGCATGCCACCGATCAAAACTAAGACCCATACCTTCCCTAAACAGAAGCCACTCATTTGCATTATAACTACAATATTGCCACCCACCAGACCAAGCGAGCAATCGCGATTTTTCCATTCGAATTTAATCTGCCGCCTTGATATCCAGAGCACAGCGGCAATTTCGTCAATTAACAGACATAAGAGGGCACTCGGGTAATCAGCGTGAGAGCAGGCAATGGCAATTTCGGAATTATGATAAAGGGCAGGGGCGTTCATGTAAATCGAAACAGATCTCGCTTCCGTTTCGAGGGTGGTTATATATACACCCCCCCTATTGCTCAGGACACCCCCCAAAAATTAAAAAAAAATTAAATACTCTCTACACCCCCCCCATTTGCTAAGGACACCCCTAAAAAATTAAAAATTCCTAAATTACCCCCCACCCTCCCCACCCCCTCACCTAAATTGCTCTCTACACCCCCCAAACCCCCCCCACCCCGCTCTTCCCCTCCAAAACACCTCGCCAACGCCCAAAACCCCCCCGTTCCCCCTTCTCCCTTTCGTCGCCGGCATTCTCCCGATCTCCGACCACCTCGCCGGCTTCTCCCGGAACCACCTTGCCGGCTTCTCCCGAAATTTTTTTTTTCACGGTTCGTGCTCCGTTCGGCACTGGATCGCCGAACAAAAGGCTTCTGTTCGGCTGAACAGTGCCGGACAGAAGCCTTCTGTTCGGCACTGTGCAGCCGAACAGATCTGTTCGGTTGAGGGTTGCCGAACAGAAGGCTTCTGTTCGGCACTGTTCAGCCGAACAGAAGCCTTTTGTTCGGCGATCCAGTGCCGAACGGAGCACGAACCGTGAAAAAAAAAAAATTTCAAAACAAGGTGGAACACGTACCTTTGCGGCCGATTCTTCGTCCCAAATCACTAGTTGCTTGTCCATGCTTCGAATGGGGCTTAAATCTCCTTCAAAGATCGCCTAAACGATGTAAATGGATCGAGGGGTTTAAGGGGGGTTTGAGGGGTGTTTTTTTTTTTCTTTTCAAAACGAAACGGAGGAGGAGGAAGGGGGGTGTATGAGAAAATTTTAAGGGCAATATGGTAATTACACTAAAGGTTAGTTTGGGTATTTTCTTTTTGGTTTTTGGGGGTGTCCTGAGCAATAGGGGGGGTGTATATAGAACTACCCCCGTTTCGACGGTGTACTTTTCCGTTTTACGTAAAACGCGTCAAAACGTATGAAATAAGATAATAAAATATATAAATAAAGCCAGTTCTAGCGCTCGTTGTTCCCCCTATCATTTCCCGTGAGAGAGAGAGAGAGAGAGGAGAAAAAGAGGAGAAACCCCCCTCTCTTTCTCTCCGAGAGGAAGCCTCCCATCGCTTTCGTTCTACTTTTATCCTCCTCGGCGCCGATAGATCTAGGGTTAGGGCTAGTGTTTTAGGAGGGGGGAGATGGGGCAGCAGTCGCTGATCTATGGCTTCGTGGCCCGGGGGACGGTGATCCTGGCGGAGTACACGGAATTCACGGGGAACTTCACCAGCATCGCCTCCCAATGCCTACAGAAGCTCCCGGCGAGCAACAACAAGTTCACCTACAACTGTGACGGCCACACCTTCAACTACCTCGTCGAGGAAGGATACAGTGAGCCCCCGATCGCCTTCCTTCGATTTCGCCTTTATTGATTACTTTCTTGGTGGAATTCTTTCTGATTTGCTTCCGATTCGTGGTGTTGTAGTGATATTTTGGTTGTTTAGTTGATTCGTGTTCGATTCTAGGGTTTGGCGATGGTAGGTTTTGGGTTTGGCGATGCTAGGTTTTCTTTTAGGTATGTGTTGGTAACTATGGCTAGATTTGGTTGCTCTATCTGTTCTCTAGAATCCTTGCTTCATGATCAATGTCGAGATGATTTGTTTTGATTCCTGTTATTCTGGCTGAGCATAAAGAGGAGAAGAACCAGCATGTGGCTTTTCTAGTTATGTTTGCGTGTTTTAGATTGTTCTTATGGTTTTGCTGGATCTAAAAATTTGCCTGATTGGGAGAGAAGTGGTAAGTATAATTTATGCTTACCACCTTATCTCTTTCTTCTCGGTATTGATAAAGTAACAGTAGTGCAGATTTAATTGCAAGGAGTTGGAAGATCTAGATAGTTGAAAGAAAGAAGCTTGGATGGAACTTTTACTGCATCCTACTTGATTTGGTCATGCCATTTTATATGAGAAGAATTTTCATTCTGGTAGTTTTTGGCCATAATTGTATATAATTTTCTGAGTGCGTACTTTTATTTTTCGAAGATCTAGTCAATACTTGGTTCTGTCACTTTGTGTTACTGTGAATCAGTAAATAATTCTTAAACTTATCGGTGCACTTTGGCGATAAGTTTGCTAATTCAGTGTGCGGATTTCATATGTGGTCGTGAGGGTTGAACTATGCAGGGTTTTGGGTGGCTTAGTCCCCATCCACCAATTTCTTTGCTTCAAATTTGAAATTCGAAACTGCAGTAAGAAGCCCAGATTCCTTCTGTGCAGAGATTTGTGTTGGCCTGTGATGGAGATTCTTGCTGGAGTTTTTCTTCCCCTTCATCTTTTCTAATTTTTGAAGCTCCTATCCTTTGGCTGGATCCTGTACATTAAATGTTAGTACTCTAATGAAAGATGTTGCCTTGGATAGAGATTCACCGCCAATTCATATTGTTGACATCAGTTTGAGGCTCACCTAAAAATTGAAGTACTAGAAGATTTTGATCTATCCATATCGCCAATCACATGTTTGAGTTTATATACATTGTTAGAAGGTTTGCAAGCTAAGGCAAAAGCATGTCTTTTAAACGAAAAGCACGACACAGTTCCTGTTGGGGAGTTTTCTTGTACTTTATGAAACAGCTTACTCGAAGGAATAAGATCATGGTTAAAAGCTTTCTATTTTTGATGGCTGAAAGACTGCAGTTCTTGCATGTGCATTTTTTAAAAATCTTCCTGCCAATCAAGCAACTCCACTGTTATGGATGAAGAGTTCATTGATTTCATTTACAAACTAGCTGGCACAATGCTGGAAAAATTATAGGTCCATGGATGTACTTACACATACTGAGCTGAAGGCTCTGGATTTTTTGAAAAATGTAGACATCAGTTTTTATATTGTTTATGATATTTTTTTGGCTGAATCCATGCTGCAAAAGCATGAAATGCAAGATTTGGACGATCTTCCTGTTATGACATACGAAGAGGTCATAGTCAATTGCTTGGGACTTTTTAGAATGTCTTTCATGACTTAATGGTTAATTCCTGAGCTGCTAATGTTATCATGTTATCTATACGCATTTCTTTTTGCACGTGGAGGTAGTTAATATCTGTATATTATTGCATATGCTATGTTCACTATATTCAGCACCTGCATTGGGTTATTTTCCTGGATCATGTTGTCATCTTAGAAATAGAACTGTTTAATTCTGTGCTACATCATTTAAGCCCTGTAAATTTCTCTCTTTAATAAGCATTATAGTTTGGTCGGATGAAGTATGACTGGTTTTTTTGCTGGAAGATGAGTTCAGTTGTAAATTACACTGTTGTGTTTCCAGTTGACCTTATATTCTCTTTTGTTTCACATCATATCATGCATGTGCATTTTTCTGTATAAAATGGTCAGTAAGCTTTTTCTTCTTCATTGTTATCAGTGGTCTTTCTTGTATAGTTTCTTATATTGCCTTCTTCCTAGCAGATCATAAATTCTGTAATTGATGTTGGGCCTTTATTCTACTTTCTTGGGGGAGTATATGTTGTGTAATTTAAAAGATGATAGTTGCATTTTATTTTCACTCCAAAACACTAACATGATTAAAGAAAAATCATTATATCCATCAAAGAGAGCAAATATGACAAAGCCATCACCCAGAAGAATATGCTGGCCCTTATATTTTCTTGCCCATATCTTCTAGCGTGTATTACATGGTATGCCCAATGTCATGATATTTTTGTGCAGAAAAAGAATAATCAGTTGTTGTTCCCTCCACAAATTGATATGTATTGATGTCTGTGCACCAAGTTCTAAACTGATGCCATTTAGGAATAATTCTTTGTTGTCAAGAGCAACTTTTCTCTCGGTATTTGGAAGTTAAACTGGAGACCAGTAGGACACCTTTAGCTTGGTGGCTGACAATTGAGCAGATTTAGCATCATGATCTTATTTGGTATGGGTAAAGTTTGCCTGGTAGTGCCAGCTGCAGGTAGTATCAGGTTTTATGATTAGGACACCTTTATAATGGTTTGGTAGTTGACAATTGAGCAAATTTAGTATCATGACCTTATTTCATATAGGTAATGTTTGCCTAGCAGTGCCAGCTGTGGGTAGTATCGAGTTTTATGATTGGATGTCCATGGTAGGTGATTGAGATCTTGAAGGTTGTTGATAAAAGTTTGGGTATATGGAGGTCTCCTTTTCTAATCATCTCAATTGTTTTTTTGTTATGCAAGGCATGATAAGAATTATTGCTTTGGGAAGTGCTTCTGGAGAATAATTGTGGCTCATGTTGTTCCGTTACAGATTCAAATAACTTCAGTATCTTATACTGTACATTACTTCAATTGGGGCTTTAAATCATTTAGGTATTTTCCTGGATTGGGTGGATTAGAAGTTTATAGTTGTGATGTTTGATTGATTGGTTCCTGGAGAACATAAACTAGTACTACAATGAACAAGTCTGCTTCAAATAAATTGGCAAAACAAGGGTCAATCTTTGGAAATGATAACGGTATAAAGAAACCATAGTTGTACTAGAGTAGGTCTTGAGTGGTATTTTATTTTTTGCAGTGCAAGATGTGTAATGACAGTGAGAACAGTCGGATACACTCAGTTGAGGGTATGGGAAATTTTGTTGTTCAATAGAATTGGCAACAGTGTGTGGTCTGAGGTTAAGCTGTGCATAGTCACATGGTTAGGCTGTTATTGAAAGAGTGATAATAGTAAATGATTTCTTATTATAGGTACTGTGGTATTTGGAAGCAGAGGCATATGATACTATTTCTTTTAGCACATTGAAAGTCTAAGCAGAATTTTGGTTGTAAACTCTGAGAAGCAATGGTAAGCCTAACCGTTTGGTACTACAAGTGATTAAATCCCTTCTGAATTGTATTTTGTGGCTATCTGATTTTGTGCTTCCAGGACCCTTGATGCTACTCTTAGACCCATCTTTTGATAGCTTTCAACCTTGTCTTTGCTGGGCGTCATGTTTAGCATTAGCTTTATGTCTGTTTAGCTTCTTTGTGCTTTGTAATGTTTGTCTTCCAAATAGCTGTGATTCTTGAGGCTGGTCAAATAGATGGATCCAAATTTGGTGGGTGGACAATAGTCTTTTGGTATTATGGGCTGGTTTATCGTCCTTCCATACCTTACATGAAGGATATATTGTGGTCTCGGTTCATGCTTTAATAGTTTCTTTAAATCGAAAAAGCACAGTGCTATTTAATTATGCTGGATAATCTGTCAGG
This sequence comes from Phoenix dactylifera, assembly GCF_051530095.1. Taxonomy (NCBI): domain Eukaryota; kingdom Viridiplantae; phylum Streptophyta; class Magnoliopsida; order Arecales; family Arecaceae; genus Phoenix; species Phoenix dactylifera. The sequence goes on from NC_143198.1 coordinate 627,982, forward strand.
AGAATTTTGCATATTTAAACTGAGAACATGAATATAAAAGTTCTTTACCATTATGCACTCATTATTAGTGGGTAAAATCCATCTGGGATATTGCAGCATATTGTGTAGTTGCAGTTGAGTCAGCCGGCAGACAAATTCCCATTGCCTTCCTGGAGAGGATTAAGGATGATTTCATCAAAAGATATGGAGGAGGAAAAGCTGCAACTGCTGCAGCTAACGGCCTCAACCGAGAGTTTGGGTATATTTTTTCCTTCCTAACCATTCAAAGATACTGCTGTGATTTTATGTTTCTTTTGATGGCAAAATCATTGACTAACGTTAAAAAAATATTCACTAAAATTTCAGGCCAAAACTGAAAGAGCACATGCAGTATTGTGTGGATCACCCTGAGGAAATAAGCAAACTGGCGAAAGTGAAAGCGCAGGTCTCAGAAGTTAAAGGAGTTATGATGGAAAATATTGAAAAGGTACATCATGGTATCTCTTTTAATGGTTTAACTTGTGATTATTTTAATGATTTTGTTGTCCTTAATTATGGAATGTTGCCAGTAATTTCCTTTTCCTTGACAAGTAGCATAATTAATTCCTTGAGAACATCTTTTCAGGTTCTTGATCGTGGGGAGAAAATCGAGTTGCTTGTCGACAAAACTGAAAACCTTCGCTATCAGGTCTGTAACTTACGTTCACCAACCCTTAGTAGGCATCTGGATGTTTTCTTGGATTTGCTTCTGGCAGTACCATTCGTGGACAGGGATGGTTTGCATTCAATTTCGTTTTTTGGTGATTATTTTTTCCCTCAAGGCTGTTCAACATTAAATTGTTTTCTTGTGTTTGGGGTTTGCAGGCTCAAGATTTCAGGCAGCAAGGAACAAAGATGAGAAGGAAGATGTGGTTTCAGAACATGAAGATAAAACTGATCGTCTTGGGCATCATCATTGCATTAATCCTCATCATAATTTTGTCCATTTGCCATGGCTTCAAATGCTAGTATGAGCGGATATGAGATCACTGCACCTCCCTCTCCCACTCAAACTGGTGCTTTTGAGTATAGTGATATCATTTGCTACTACATAAAAAACTAGTGCTTGGTTGATGAATTGTGGTTAAGTGTTCCCCCTAGTGAATGAGTATTTTCATTCTAATATTTTCTTGCCTGTTTGGGAACTGGGATCGGATTGACTTCGTAATTTGGATATCATTCCTGTATAGCCTTGAGTGCTATTCTTTCTTAATATATCGAGTAGTCGTTCTCTTTCTATGCCCTATTTTCTTGGTATGGACATTTTGTTGATGCCCGTGAATTGATGATGTATTGATCTGATGGGATGGACGATTTGCTGCTATCTCTTGGTTGTCGGTTACTGGCATATGAAAGCCAGACTCCGACGGACATGATCATTGAGTAAGTCAAACTGGAACAGAGTAGATTGATGGAAAAGATGTGGAGCAGTCTCTTTACATCTCCTCCAGTTTGTCTCTTCTCCTTCGCTTTGTCTCCTCTTTGACTCTTATCTGTCCACTTTGAATTAATTCCTGAGCATTTGAACCCCCCCCCCCCCCCCCCCCCCCCCCCCCCCCCCTGTGTACTTTTTGTGATATGATTCGGAGTAATGGCCGATGTTTGTTGGATCTGGGCCATGAAATTGTAGTGTAGCAATGGTCTGATAATCGTTGGACGGTCGTGTATGCTTTGGAGCGATTTGTCTTGTGATTCCTGTACGAGTAGTTTGTCACCCTGTTAAACAGTTGCACTTTATGTATAAATACCCATTTTTTGATAGCCCAAGAAAGCTGAAGAGGCACCGGTCTGTTCCAAGCTGATGCTATTATAGCGAGCGATGGGGGGCTTCTCCCTTAAAAGGGCAAAAGGAGTTTACATTAATATTTGTAACTAAATTATACCATATTATAAGATTAGAACTCAAAAATAACTGAAAATGACTAGTTAGTTTTTTTTATTTTTTTGTCTCGTACAATGAAGGGAATGTAAATGACTAACAGAGGGAGGTTTCCGGTTACGTAGGCTGTTGCAGGCTCGGTTGTCGACGGGTCTCTTGCACGGAATTTGCCAGGAATAACGAGGGAATGAAATAATTAAGGGTGCAGAGCCCGAGGCAATAAGGGTGAAGCTAGTATTTACATACGTGTACGTACCTCTGTATCTACGTACGTATGTACGTACATGAACGTACATACGTCTCTCTTCTCTCTCTTCGAAATATTTATATTTTCAAGAATACCGAGCTTGCCATGATTGCGAACCAAAATTGACGGAGGAACGCCTAGAATAGTTTCATGGGCAAATAATAGCCATTATTTCCTTTACAACAGTCAATCTTTGGGCAAATAATAGCCATCGCCATCATATCACCATCTTGGGACATCTACTTGGACCAGCTAATCGTCCCTTTTGGACTACAACTTGCTAACGGTACACGATACGTCTTCTCCTTTCTTTTTCTTTTTTTTTTAACGATAATTTATATAGCTGTAGCGTGAGTATATCCTATCAAATTAAGAAAAAATAAATACAAGGGAGGAGGTGTATCTCCTACGGATGTTCAGATGATCTTTCCGAACTGCCGGGCAACAAAGAAAGTGATTCAGTCTGTTGCGTTGCTTGCCTCTTGAACACGTAATGCCTGAAAATAGCTCAACTTCTGAGCCAGTCTACGGGTATCACGGATAACATGATGACCATCGCCATAATTGTCCACTTCCCGAATCCAATTGATCACCCCTTGAGGCATATACGCTCAGCATCAAGCCCGCCTTGCATAGGAGATACCCTTGTAGGCTGCCCGAAGCTCAGCCCCAACCACAGTGAGTCCAGACGTACGACGACCACTAGATGCTATCATCCTGCCGAGGTGTTCTCTGATCACAAATCCAATACCTTCAGACGTCCCATCCACCGACATACTACCATCGAAGTTCACTTTGATATGACCAAAAGGTGGAGACATGCAAGAAATAAGGGCAAACCTGGACATTGTGACAGCAGAAGAAGTATCCCAGATATCCCTGGCCATTCCGAAAGAGAACATAGCGGCAACTGTGGTGACCGCCCCCGCATGGAGCATAGCTTTATCTACCACCATCCTCGGGAGTAACTTTCTGCCCTCAAATAAGTTTGCATTCCTATCGTACCATATATAATAAATCAAGTATGCCCATAAGATCTCCATCTCAACAATACTAGAACTCCGCATGGAGACTTTCAACCAATGAATCAAATCCTGTGCCGACTCCACCGAATGGGGCAGAAAATTAGCTAACCTACTCCATATCTCCCTAGCCCTAGGATACCGCAAAAAAACTTAACCGACGACCTGAAAAGTTCCATACAACTTGTTTCATCTGACAAGAGGGAGTTTGCGGATCCTTAAAGCATCGATCCTTGCCCTTATTTAAAAGCTGTTTTATTCTGCATTAACAAATTTAATGTTAAGACTAATGACGAAGTGTCGTTACACTCCCATCAGACTATATATATAAATATATGCACATTTCTATCCTAACATTACAAAAAGGCGAAAACAGACAAAGCTAAAAGAATCAACAAGCTATCTGGTCTCTGCAGGTGGAAATCTCCTCAAATATTGGTAACCTCTTGGATCGGAATGGGGCCCACTCGTTCATCACAAGGTCCAGTCTCTCCATGATCTCATCTCTTGTGCTCAAGCCCACATCCAATGGAGAAACAGCCGGCTGCAGTTCGATCTCACGCAGCAACTCTTCCGCCCGGCCAATCGTCTTGCCGTCATCAGAGCCTGGGTATCTACGGTGCAGGACTTCCTCGAGCACTGCCCGGGCCTCGTCGAACCGTCCCTTTTTAATGAGGCAGAGGCTGAGATTGCACGCCTTGTTCGCATCAGGCTCGACCATTTGAGCTTTGCGATATACTGCCTCAGCCGCGTCATAGTTGTTGTGCTGCATGTAGGCCCAACCCAGATTGCCCTGTCGAACAGTTTGGAAGAAATCAGAGACTAGAAAGCTTTCATCACCTTGATTAAGGTTTAATGAATATGATCGCATGACGCATGGCAAAAGGTGCATGGATTTCTTCCAGAGATTCTTAAGCTGAAATGTTATGACTATGGAGTGCTGTGTGTGCATGTCTATATCTATTTCTATCACAGTTATAGGTTACCGGCAACAATAACTGGGAGCAGCAACAACAACAATAACAACAAATAAAGATTACCAGGATGCGCGAAGTTTCTTTCTGAATTGAGATCTGGAACTTTTTGCCATGGGAGCGTGCTGTCTTGGTGCTCTTCCCATTGAAGGTTTCGCCAAGGCATATCATCCGCAGCTTTTGCTTTAGAAGCTCTATCTGCTCCTCTATCCTTCCACATTTCTGACCATCAAAACGTTTCATTATCATGGATCGTTATCGACAAACTCGATCATCTGGATTCTTTCTTTCTTTTTCCTCCGACTTGGATACGACCATTAATATACATATATACATATACATATATATTATATACTTGGTAGTTGGTAGGAAATAGCTAGGCTGATACCTTGTAAAGGTCAATGAGGAGATTGTCCAAGGATTCCTGCGCCTGCTTAGGGCAGAGGTGCCTGAAGGATTTGATGGCTTCGACCGCTTCCTCTGCACGGTCCTGCTGCTTCATTACCACTGCCATGTCCTTCAGTGCACTATCCACCCGGTCCCCAGCATTTATTGCCTTCCAAAACCATACGATCGCCGTCTCTGGATCCTTCTCCACAAGCTGATACATTAGATCGTATATTCTCCCATTAGTTAGGATTTCCGGTTTCAAAAATCATGCTTAATAGTGTGTTGATGGATCATGAAACATTACTTCAGAAGGCTATCTGGATTCAAGGGGTCACATGATGATGCCTACTGAAATATAAGAAGAAAGGTAGGATGGCATCATGTTGTGGAGAGAGGATCAGAAATCTAATACAAAACCGTATATATAGTTTCATTACTAATTAGCAATTGCTTTATTTTTTTATGAAATATTCCTTGAGTTAGTTATGGATAATGTTGTGTGTTCATGTAATCTGGTCCGGATACCACTGATTAATTCAGGCCAGACATCCTGCAAATGCTGAAGTTGGATCTCATTTAGTTTAGTTCCCAACAGCGATGCAATGTGAAATAAGATGCTGAATCTGAGCACATTCACAAGCTTCTCATTTACAAACTTTGAAAAATTACAAATAAGATTCCATAAGATCCGCAGCATCTCGAAAGATTATCCAGAGAACCGAAAGCTTTTCATTTTGTTGTTGCTGCAGCAGCAGCAACAAAGCACCAATTCTTCAGCAATTCATGGAGATTTCATAAAATTCAAGATTTATCGGAAAACAGGAGCGATTAGCAAAATTATTTGACCAATAAAATGGCCCATGTATTAAGAAAAGATTTTTTTTTGATTCATCTAAGAGATAACGACAAGCCAACAACGAATGTGGTGCAACAAATTAATCTGTGTGTATGAGAAACAAGCACTATCGAACTTCTATTTATTCTGATCCAATCACTAGGGTACAACAGTCACAAGGCTAATGGCTTCTAGAAAAGTAGATCTGCCCTATAATGAAAAGATATGAAAAATATGGACCACATCTTGAAAGTACTCATCACTCTATCCCTTTGATTCTAACCAAACTACCAGTCATATCCACGTTCCTCCAAATGCAAACTCCCAAGAACGTCTCGCGCATAAAAAGATCGAACAAAAAAAAAAAAAAGGCAAATCTAAATCATGAAATCAAAACTTGGTCTGAAAGAAGCTTTGTAGCTCATCCCAGTAATACCAAAAGGAAAAAAAAAAAAAACCTAAATTGCACAAGAATGATACTTATGGGAAGCTAGTAATGAGAAAATATATAAACTCAAACATGTATAAAAGCCATAATTAATAAAACAAAGGAGAAGATATCCACTATTTTTTTTAAAAAAAAAACCCACCAGATCTAACTTAAAAACCGACAAGAAATCACTCCCGAGAAAATCTTATGAAGAACTTCAAATTAATTAGCGGATTAAGAAAAGGTACCTGGATGTGCTTGGCTCGACCATAAGGGCTATCCCCCGCCGGCACCTTATGAATCACATGGAACAAATCCTTCTTCTCTCCTCCTACTCTCCTCTTCCCTCCTTCCATATCTGTCTCTCCTTTCTCTCTCTATCTTCGTGCAAGAAAAGCTGGACGAGGTTGGAGAGGACTGCATAATATCCGACGGGAGAGGGAACGGGGTGGGACGAAGGTGGACGGGAAGGCGTCTAAGTTCCTGAGACGGGGCCCACAGGCGATGCAAGTTCACATCCGTCTGAAAATAGAAGTGGCATGACGTGACGTGTCGTCCATAGACGGGGAGTGTATCTTTCGCGCGAAGGAAGGATTTACCTTTCTTCGCGCGAATCTACCGTTGGATCCGTAATGACTACTTCGAGATCTATCTAATGCAGACGATGGATGGAGGCGTTCAGAATGCTGTCAGCGCTGTGCGGAGCGAAATCCAACGTTTTGCAACGCGCCGTCCGTTGGACGGCTCCTCCTCGATCACCATTTTTTTATATAACCATTACTACCCGCCGGTGGGAGGAATCTTATCAAGAGCAAGATCATTGCACGTCAGGCTGACGTAATATTTTTGGGACAAGGAGAGAGACTGATTGATTTTTGACCTACCGCGAAGATGCCACGATGCATTGTTGCTTGAACTTGGGCAAGATTCATGCTTACGCTCTTCGGTCATGAGTTACATTATTGTTTTAAATATGTTAAAAAACTAACTAACCACGCTTATCTGGGGTGGTTGTTAAATGCTAATCCTCTCTACTTGGATTACAAAAATAATAATCCAGACAGTCGTATTCACTGTTTAGAAAACAAATGACGAGAAAGAACAAAATGTGGGTTTCGCTACGAGTTCCACGCAGAGAGAGAGAGAGAGAGAGAGAGAGAGAGAGAGAGAGAGAGAGAGACGAAATAAGAGCTTCTCGTTCAACGGTTTCTTCTTTAATGCAAGGTTACTGCTCCACCTAAAGTCTTTTAAGTTATAATCATAACCAAAACCATCAAGCATTACCCTGGTTTTAAGATCGTTCTTTAATTACCAACCTTACCCATGATGGTCTATCGTTGTTGTTAATATAATTTCCTCTCTCAATTTGATAAGACCATCCAGGCATCCACCAAACATCAGCCTCAACCGGCTAGATACAGGACTGGAGTACACCATGAAAAGATCCATCAACGCCACAAGTCCAAACTACGACAACCAACAACTAATGTATAGATCAATGATCAATCAATGCTAATTAATACAAGTCCAAACTTCCACAACTAACAATTAATAGGTCACCAATATTGCAAGTGCACAGTGATCTTAACATCACTTGAACCCATCCATGCACAGGCCACACCTTTCACACCACATGGGGTAATCTGTCGGATCACTCTACTTCCTACTTGGTTGAGTTAGCAATAATAAATTATCAGTTATTTTCTTAACACATTGCAGGTTTTTGAAATCACCAGCTAGAGCTGAAATTGTATAAAAACCTGGCAATGGGTAAAGGAGTGGATTATCAACTACAGGAGGATGGCCTTATAATGCTTCAACAACCAGGTTAACTCTGATGAAATCTTATATCTATGGTTATCAGAAACATACTGACATCCAAAATTTGTTTAGATTTCGCAGGTTATAACCTCAAACAAATCTTTGAGAATATAAGCATGATTCTTTGTGAAGAAAAAAAAATAGAAACAACCTGAATATTACCAAATATAAACAAGAATGCAGGTAAAAGGAAAGGTACAGAAAAAAGGGGGAAAAAGAGAGCTCATAGGTACATGGGGTATAGCAAATGGGAGGATACAGACTGATGGAGCTGCATGCTTTAGGTACATGTAGCAGCCATGGGAAAGGGCGAAGATGCACAAGGACTGACAAGGATGCATGCACATATAGAGAAACAGCAAAGACAGCTTAGCTTATCGATAATTTAAGCCAGACAACCACCACATCTCGCATTTCATGGCCCAAGCAAGTACTATGATATATTTTACCTTTTCCCTGACAGTAAAAACCCAAGCATGCATTAAAACAAGGGCACATTCAGCCACCGGTTCAGGCATACGGTCATATATTTTAAGTTGCATATGCATGCCACACCCATCAACATGTAAATATACCAATCATCCCCAGGCGAAAATCTCTGATCTCTGGCATCCATAGAGGTTAAACATTCCTGCAGCGGATTTTTTTTTTTTTTTTTTTTGGGTACAATAGCTGCTCATTCTATTATAATATAGGTACAGTCAATAAAATTAAAGGCTACAATCTGGTACAATTGCGAGAAGGTTGCTCGACCAACGAGCCTCTCCGAAGTGCTGCGCAGCATAGAAAGCGATCCAGTCTGCAGTTTTGTTCGTCTTTCAGAACACATACACTATCTAAAAATACTACAATTTCTCAGCATCTAATAGATATGATAGAATTAATAGAGGACTTCCATCTGTTCTCTAATCTGCCTTTCATGTCGATCAATTATTGTGGCCGGGTCGACCTCGAAGTTTCTGTTTACAAGTCAAAGGTGGATGCTTTGGTAGCTAATATTTGCTGTAGTAAAGCATCATGTACCCAAGAGAAACCAATATGGCAGCTGGTGTACGTTGTGTGCATTCCAACAACCTGACTCTAGTACACAAGATGATGTGTGCATGTGTATGTTGGTGTCATTTATTGTGAACATCCCTGTTTGCACATACGCAAAATTCGAAAAAAAAAAAAAAACAAGATTACAACCAAAAAATCCCTGAAGATGCATTGCCATTATTATGTATGTTAAAACATATATGAAGATGCAGCGCATGCAAATCTCTAAAAGACGAAACTGGCAGTAGTTGCTTTTGGATCCCAAAAGAGTAGCTAGTTTTGGTAATCACAGATCAGTAACTTTGACTTCTCAGTATTTGCGAGCAAACGCTCGACAGATAACAGGAAAAAAGAGAGATAAATGAAGCGCATTTTTAAGGTTACATCAGCACTTTAGTGACATGGAGAATTAATGTTTAATCCAAAACCTCGATACCTAAAGTTTTCGAAAGCAATAGCATACAAATAACAACAATGAAAGAAAGTTAAAGCTGTTATTAATTTAGGATCACTTGTAAATCTATGACCAGGAAGCTGAAGTTCATAGGTCACACTTGAAATTTGAAGACATCCGTTGTTCTTTTTTTTTTTTTAAGGAAGTGGAAGGTGCTTGGATAAGATCATCAAAAGTACAAAATGTTGCAAATATTTACTCGAGGATGCTGAGCTTACCACGATAATCCCAACCTCCTCTACCTCAAGCTCGATCCACCTCGACCCCAATTCCAGTTCCATCCAGTTCCTCGACCTCGACCACGTCCTCGACCATATGATTCTTTAGGAAGCAACACGGTAATTATTGAAGGGTTTCATTCAACAGAAATTGCAGAAAATGAATTGCAAAAACCAATACCTTCAGAAATTTGACTTTGTGTTTGTCTGGGTTGATGCTGCTGCTGCTGTTCATACTGCTGTAGCTGCTGCATCCTTTGCTGTTGCCTCGTCTGCTCTACAAGTAATGGAGCTTGATACCTACAAACAACTCGCAGGTGAAATATTGGCAATGTAATATCCTGTGTCGACCAGTTGCTCCATAAAAAAACCCCTTGCTTTCAAGTTAGAAATGCATATAACACTATTAAAATGGATTACCCGGGAGAGTTCTTGTTCAACTCTCTGGTTGATAAAGTTATTGAAATCACTGAGACATGGCGAGCCATCTCCGAACTGCACTGGGTATTAGCCATATATTTGCACAACGTTTAGCCATTTGCACAGACACCCTCTCTTCTTTAAAAACTTTCAATCAAACCCTTTAACTTCTAATTTGAGTCGGTCTCACCCCTCCACCTCGTCAGCTCTACGACTCCGTTCATGGTGGTTAGTAAATGACCAAACTACCCTTCCTCCCATTTTTTTTCACTCTCCTTGAAATCCCACTTTGGCCTTGGACCGTAGCACACCTCCTCTGCTCCCTTGGCTGCGCCTTCTTGTTGCTTGCCGATGATCGAAAGCAACTCTTCACCCTCACCACCATCCACCCCTTCACCTACTCCTTGCTGATCCCCATCCCACTTCCCCCCCAAATCGCACCATCACATCCAATATCGAATCATATATTGATCTTCTCTCTTCCTGTGCACTGTCGCCTCCTCCCCAACTGTTGTGGTAGACCGTAGATGAGCAGGTGAGAGGCGACGCGGAGTCCATGGCCAACATCATCTCTAGCCTTCTCAGGAAGAAGATACGGAATTCGATCGAGAGGCAACACCCTACCTTCAACTCGAGCTCTCTCAAGGTTGCCAAGATCCAGAATGATAGCACTGCCTCCACAACCTCAATTACATGATCAAGAAGCTCCTTCGGAAGCGTGTCCACTAGGAGCGCCGCCGCCGCAGCATTGAGCCGCTCTGCGTAACCATTCGCGTGAATCCGAACCGATGCCGCATATGCGGGGCTTCTCTCTCTTAGGACAAGGGTATATTAGGAATTTTAATAATCTTAGGACTCATGGGATGGTCGCTTGTTTTACGAAGTCTGTTTACCGAGGATGGATGGAAGGGTTAAATTGCAACCGGAATTAAATTGAGGAAGATTTAGCCTTTGCTCTGTTTTCTTCCCCACATTGCCTTTTATGAAAAGTAGGAAGACTTTTCCTCATAAATGTCAATGAGAAAATATTCAATGCAAAAGTTTCAGATAACTAGAATGAAGTGCGCCTAACATATATTATTGATAAATATGGGTTCCAAGTCAACGGTCCTATACTAAAGTTTTATCATTTTAAACTCTGCCAAATTGCAACTTGTGCCATGACTGAATTTTCAACTGCATCAATATATATATTAATCATTAGCACCCTTGATGGAGATAATTACCTACATATTTCATGATTACTATGTCCCAGAGAATCAAGTAATGTCATTTCAAATTAAGGCCAGCCTTTAGATTCTTGAAGTAGCAAAGCCATATTGGGAAATGGATGAATTTCCTCTCTCTCTCTCTCTCTCTCTCTCTCTCTCTCTCTCTCTCCCTCCCCTTCCCCTCCCTCTTCTCCTACTTCTTCTTTTCTTTTTTAACAAAAATATCATACACGACGAACCGATATAACTAAAAAAAATTAAAAGGCAAAATATCCCGAAGCGCGCTAGGTAACTCCGTCTCTCCTACCTATAAGTGGTCTTCCAAATGGTTGGCAACAAACGAAGCCACCCAATTCGCAACTTCATTGATCTTTCTAAACACATACTTCGCCTGGATCACCAGCCCATCACGGCCCATGGCTCTAATATCTCTAGGCAGTGGGTTCAATAAATGGTAAGCAAGCAAGAAAGTCTCTGCCAATTCAAGCTCACATCTTAATTACTTTTTTCTTTATAAATTTTTAGTCCCTCAAGCCAATGTAACCACCTGCAATTTTGGAAATGTTCCAAGCATTTGATGTGTTCGATTCTAATTTTTTAAAAACAGTCGAATGCCACCTCTTGGACCCTACAAACCCCACAATTTCGCATCAAATTATCTTGTTCTTCTTGCTTCTGCAGAACGTTTTACGACTATAGAAGAAAAACATTTGCACTCTTGGAAAGACGAACCTTGATATTCCATAAGCCAGCACCATAGGTTTAGTCCTACAATTTTGTCCTCCAACTTAGAGTGTCTTCTCAATTGAATGACTAAAAATAACAAATACACGAGGTTGTCGACTAGTATAGTTGGTAAAGTTCTTAGACATGGGTTGAATCGCACCCTCACCTCGATGACTCCTAACATAATTAATTGGATCGCACGAGCATGAATTATAAATTATATCATCAAATCCTAACTCGCAAGTCAATTTCCACAAACCATGCCTAAAGTAACCAGACTAACATCTTTAGCCAGGCACTTGGAAGTTGCTTTCCCATGTTGGGTTCCTTCCTTCCAAATCCTCCCAAAGGGCTTGCATGCTTTGGCTGGGGGCCCATCCTTTGCATATTTATATACATCACTTCTGCATGCACAACCCTTGTCTATTCTCAGCGGTCTTGCACATAACATGCTATAAATAGCATGTTAGCAGCGGCAAGCACACTAATGAGGTGAAACTTAGGCCTGTCGTGTATTGGAGAGATAGGAATTAATTATGCTACCAAGATGTCTGATAGGAATTTGTCATCAAGATGAGCAATACTCTTAGAAGATGTAATTGGTATTATAAAGAAAGATTGCATGTCATTCCACAAAAAAGTTTAACTATCGTAGAACTATCATAAATAAATCTATTGGTTTCTAGCTGCACTTAGGGCTGCAAATGGGTCGGGTCGACCTGTGACCCGACCCGATCCGATCCTAAATTTAGGACCTACGGGGCCGGATCGGATCCTAAATTTGGACCCGTTCTATTTTTCGGGTTGGATCGGATCCACCCAATTTTGACTCGGTCCCGGACCTGACTTGATCCATTTTTTTTGGATCAGCTTTTTACTATTATATAGTGAAACTTTGAATATAAAAATACATAGATATGGATCCGACCCGACCCGAATGACCCGTCGGGTCAAAATTTGTAGGCATGAACCCGACCCAACCCGATTTTCAACAAGGTCAGGTCTGGGTCCAAAATTAGGATCCGAACAAAAAACCGGATCGGGTCGGGGTCACTTTGGATCCGATCTGATCCGACCCATTTGAATATAAAGTAAAATTAAAAAAAATATTTATAACTTTGATATAATCCATCTGAACTGAAGGGATCATAGCCGTCCACCAAATATTCCATAGTTTGGATTAGACCACGTGCGCTGCACGTGCTTAAGATGGATCTGGATCGGGATGCCCGGTCCGGCTCGCCGGTCCAGAATTCTAGGTCGTTTCCGCGTCTTTCCCATTCTAAAAGAAAATTAACATTTTTTTAATTTTTTACTTAAGAAACTAAGCTAATTAAAGAAATTAAATAAAGGACTTCTACTACCATCACACTCGTCCTCCTCTTCCTCCTCAGAGGTTTCCATTCCGAGCTGCTAAAATATCCATCCAAACCCCACTCTCCTTTTCTTTCTTTCTAAAATTTCTGGGTTTTTTCTTCGTCCCCGTCTCCTGGCTTCGTAGTCGAAGATTGGAGATCTAAGGAACGTACGAGAACTGATCGAGCCCTCGTTTTTTCGGCCATTCGATGCTTCCCGATCGGTTCTGGTTCGTCTCGGAGATCTCAACTCCCCGAGTGGAAAAGGAGTCTTCTTTTCTTTTTTTGTTTCTTCGTTTTAAATCCTTCTATTTACAAGGGTATTGATTTTCCTTGTGGTGTTGTATTTGATCCGTTTGGCGGGTTTTTAGGTAGAGATTTAGAGGATGTGTTTCTGTGATCGAGTTGGGAACTTTTTGGGATTATAATCGGATTATGAACTCCATGGAACCGGTTTGGTTGAAATCTCGGTAGGAGAGCACCAGAGGGTAGAGGAGAAGGAGTTGGATGTTTCTGTTATTTGTTTTTTTAGAAGTAAACGATGGTAGAGTAAAATTCAGCAATTTCAGTTCATTCACAGTTTTGGATCCCTGGATCTCGGATTGTTTGTGGTGCTTCTGAAGCATCTTCTGTGTTCGAATTTTGATGCTTAGATTAGTTTTGCCGGCCAGGACTCTTTGTAGATCTTTGGCAGTTAACCACTGTTTTTCTTAGCTATCCACTATGATTACTTCAAGTACTGATTACTTTAATAACATTAGCTTCTTCAGCGATCCAGCGTGTGAATCAATGCTTACTTTCTTCCCCTTTTCTTTGAATCAGTTTTGTTTATTGATATGATGCGAGATGTCTTGCTGTCTTTTCCTATGAGAAAGTTTAGTTCAGTTTCCAGCTACTTGAAGATATTCTTTTTCTTTTTTTTTATCTGCTATATGTGATTTTGTGTTTTTCTTATTCCTTTGGTTGACTTAGTTTGTACTGTATCGACCTATGCATCAAAAACTGTTTTTATATTTATGTGTATTTCTTGCTAATATATTACCTGGATACAATTTAGGGTTTGAAATGCAAGTAATAGATTACAATGCTTCACAAGAGCAAGTTCAAGTTGGCTGCACTTGTGGGTATTGCCTTATCGGTGGTGTCTTTGCTGGTGCACCTTCTTCTTGCTAATTATTCAACTGGGGACTTTATACAGTACAAGTTACGAGAGGATGATTTCTATCCAATTGGACAAGTATGTTCATCACCACCATAATGATTGCCTTAATCATTATAATACTGTGTTCGATTTTACGTAGTGGCTGTGCTGAATCTCAAATGTTTTTGATAGCAGGATTGTACATGCACTGACAGTATTCTTCCTAAATGCTATATTAGCAAACACCATGTGCATTTTTTTTTGGGGTCAGAATTATGTGATGATTGCTGCTAAAATGATGTTACAGAAGTTTCGCTATCAAAAGCTGTGGGGACCCGTAAGCTCTTTGGAAGCCTTGCAGCCATATGCTAATCCTAGAAACTTCTATCCTGGTACGACTAGTTCAAGCTCCTTGATGAATGTGCTGCTTTAATTTCTTTTCCATTACATAATTTTGTGTCATATATTCACTCAATACAAGTTAAACAGCAATAAGTCCTCGCCAAAAAAAAAAAAAAATCAAAGATGGAAAATAAGAACAGAGCCATATAACTTGTAGTTCATGGCTGGAGTTGGGAGGATTGAGATAACAAGTGAGAAAAAAGAGGAGTAAGACACAGGCTATAGTGAATTCTATACAACATCTTAAATGGATCTTTTGCCCTGATATAACTACTTATCTTGTGTAATAGCGCATAAATATGTTCTGGTTAAATGAGCCATAAGTAAACTATTAGTGACTTACATGATCATATGGATTCCTTAAAACAGTTTATCCATCCAAAAGGTAAACACCTGAACCAGCATGAACTTGTTTTACATTTTTGGATGATTTAGCTAGCAGGCGCTGGAGAAAGAGAAGCAATCCCCTTATTCCCACAACTAGGAAGTCAGAAGCGTTGCTACCAGCTCGTAAGAGATTGTGCAGAAAGTAACTAGTGGGATAGTCTGATATTGCTATGTACGTATCAACGGACAGTGGGAGGAGTAGGCATTAGCAGTTACCGAAAAAGGGCCAATGGGAACCGAGCAAGGGACACTGCCCATAGAGTTCAACTCCCATTCTCAACCCATGAACAATATGAGTCCGAAGCTTCCTTCGTAACTCCCAGAACTTCTTCATAACTCATGAATATATTTTAGTTAAATAGGTAGACCACCATCTTGCCACAGGTAGCTATATGAAGTGCGTGATTGCACCCAAACTACTTCTGACTTTGTAAAACCTAGAACCATCCTTTTCTCATTTAAATATGTTCAGAGTCACTCATGATCAATTAGAGATCAGCTTAAACCAGTTGTAAACTGATCTGGGGCAGCTTAAATTGGGCTGAGAATAGTAACTTTAGTTTTGAGGATTGTCAATAATTGTACCTCTGGGAAAATGAAGCTAGCTTGTGCAGGAACTTCTTTGTGTCGCCGGAGCACATTATCAAACAGAAACACCAATATACACCTTGAGCATTCTTAACTCAACTCCTGCATGGCAGAGGGCACTCTATTTTGCCCCTGCACATGTGAGCTTGAAAGCAGATAAGAATTCTACGTACAGTTCCCAACATAAAGCCCAGTTATGTGCTGCTGCTATTTATGTGCCTAGCTTGAAAATGAACCTAGCTCGTGCAGGGACTTCTTCTTGTCGCCCAAGCACACTGTCAGATAGAAACACCAATATACACCTATAGCATCCTAAAGTCAACTCCTGCATGGCAGAGGGCACTGTATTTTGCCCCTGCTCATGTGAGCTTGAAAGCGAAAGGAATCCCATGGACAAAACTCACAACCAAAGCCTACTTATGTGCCAGGCATGTGATCTCTTGACGCTTGGAATGGCTGTATTCTGCATGCGAGATAGCATGTCAGTTCCCTTCCTTATAGACAAGGTTTATGAATGTGTTAGGCCCCTTACTGGGGTGAGATGTTTTGGCTCCTCTAATTTTTATTTGCCTCCAGATACTTCAAACTGAAAGATATCAAAAATAAAAGGAACCATCTTTTTGTTGAATAGGCAAAAGGAAAATAAATTTAAAATTGACTGCTATTAGCAGAGGTTTTAGTGTGATTAGTTATCTGCCAAGATTACTATCTACTTGAATTCAATGCATTTTTTCTTTCTTCTAGTATAAGTGCTTGTGCTTTTGTGATATATCAATCATGTGGCCTTTTTTTAGCAGTTCTGAAAGAGCAGAATGGTTTCATATATGCAAAGATATATGGTGGCTTTGATAAGATAAGATCTTCGGTAGGTCCTTTTCATCTGGGAAGTGTGTGTGTGTGTTTTCCAATATAAATATATAATGTGGTTCTTCATTTGCTAGATCTGTGATCTTGTTGCCGTCGCCAGGCTTTTGAATGCCACTTTAGTCATTCCGGAGATTCAAGAAAGTCTTCGCTTGAAAGGCATCAGGTTTTTCCCATTGATTCTTTTTTTGGTAAAATTCCCATTGATTCTTAAAATACATTTTAGTTGTCTAACTTTTTGTTGTAAGCTGAAGTTAATGTGTTTCGGTTGTTCTTGTACTCCCCAGTACCAAATTCAAGAGTTTCTCTTATCTTTACAATGAGGAGCAGTTCATTGCCGCACTTTCTAATGATGTCATTGTTGTGAAGAGCTTGCCAAATGATTTGAAGGAGGCTAGAAAAAAGACCAAGTTTCCTACAGTTTCCCCTAGAAACTCGGCCCCACCAAGTTTCTATCTCACGGAAGTGTTACCTAAACTTAAACGATCAAAAGTTGTTGGATTAATAATCAATGATGGTGGATGCCTTCAGGTGTGATTGTTATCAGACTTTCTTTATTTATGGCTTCCAGCTATAATTGTGTTTTTCTTCAAAAATGGTTTTTTAGATTGTTGTTGATGTATATATTCATTATATGCCATACAACTGATTGTGATTCCTGCAACTCCAACTTGCCCATCAAGGGCAATACACTCATTCTACCATCCTTGACTGATGAATATACTGCTTTTCAAGTAGCCATACATTTTATCAATTGTTGAGTAGTCTGCAAGGAAACAAGCATGTTCTAGGGAGTGCAACAGTAAAACAAACGGCTGCTTTTATCAGTCTTTTCTCTTGACAGCTAGCATCTCTTGACAGCTAGCATATGGAGCATGGGCATTTTGCGTGTCCAAAACTTTTGCTATGTATGCAGAATATGGAGGTGCCATGGATCTAACTTTGTTGTTTCCTCAAATATACAAGAACTGAATGTTGACTAGTTTCAGGCTTCCAACTGATATTTGGATATGAACATTGTTTTATTGCTTGCCTTATTTTTTGTTTTCTTTTTTTGATAAATAAAACAAGTGCATCACATACATAAATATTATTTTTTTTTATGCACACAGATAATCATGGTAAGAAAAGAAAATTTGCTTAAGCTTCTTGCACATCAGATTTACTTTTACATGGTGTATGGCTAGAACTAAAAGCTATAATGATGCAGGGCAAAGGATCTTTGATTGAATAGGGTTTCTTTAAAACCTAAAATTGGATTTACTAGAATTCTTGTTTAGACCTGAAATACTGCAACAATTAGAATTTTAAGGAGATCTTAATTTCACAGGCAAGACTTGGTCCCTAAGGTTAGAGAAGCTTAATTTGAAGCTTTGAAGGTTTTATGGACTAATATCAAAAAAACTGCAGGCTTGCTTAAATTCAACAATAAACTTGAAATTATGATTATGTTTGTCTGGAAAGAACTTGAATATGATATAGTTCTGCAGGAAGACATAGGGGGTCTTAGTGATTAAGTAATACGATTGAAAGATGGAAAGATGGAATGCAAAGCTAGAATATTATTTAACATGAGAGTATCAAAGTTAAAGGTAAGTGCTGATTGGACCTTTAGAAGATCAAAAAAACTAGCTGCATCACACTATTGTGAATCCTAGGCATCATAGCTAGCTGCAAGTTCGCTCCTTTGTAGATGAACTACACCATGACAAAAAAGTAGAAGAAAGTTTTCTATTATTTGTACATATGATAGCTGGTCCAACTGTATGTTTATTTGGGCTTTTCTTTGTTATGTGGGAGGAAACCACACCTTTTTTAATCATTAGAGAGTGGAAATCAAGGCCAGGTTTCTTGCATCAAGACGAGACTTTACCAACTCATCCAGTTGGAAGTTAGCACCCTCTTGTATTGGTTACCTATTGTGGCTGAACCATGAGACTTTCCTACTTATGGTTCATCATATATTTCCTACGTGATTGTCCTTTGTAAGGAATCTAAATGAGAAAAGAAAGAAATATTGTTTGAGAGAGCAGTATTTGTAGTCAAATATGCATGTGTGCAGGCCCTTGTATATCGACGGTTACATGGGCTGCAAAGAAGGTACCTAAGCGGACCATGTAAGCCCAGGCACCTGCATATGTGGCCTAGGTGGTTGCATCGGGTGATGTGGGTTGTGTGCAGATTAAGCTTGGGTATAATGTTCCACACATCACTTTGAGGGTTAAAAGGCAGACAAATTTTAATCCCTGACCATCCTGTGAGGTTGAGAGAGGTAGAGATGGCATATAAGGGAGGCAACAACAGATTTGGTACATTTTCTCTTGTAATCTCCTTTGCCTTTGCTTGTACTCCTCCTCCTATGCCTTTTCTCCTCCCCGCTCCTTGCCTTCTCTTAATTATTTAATTCCATATTTATCTTTTTATGTGTTTTTATGAAATTTATTTATCTTGTGTTTTTTCCAATACAAACTGCCTATGAGGCCACATAAGGCCTACTTGCTACGAGATATCCCTGCTGCCCATACACTCGAGTTGTGTCTAAAACCTTGGAAAGAAATGTTAGAAGGGATGGCCATGCCATCTATAGGCCATGTTTTGACATATACTAGGCGTCGTACAGTAACGATTCTACAAAGTGATAAGGCTTAAGGGTTTCGATCAGTGCCTAACCATCTGTCCTTAAAACAGAATCTTTTCTGTGAACTCCTCAGAAAAGAAATGGGTAGTCATTATTGCAGCCAGGTAACAAGCCAAGAAGGAATCCTTGAAGAAGTCCTCCAAAATTGGGATCATAGTTGGAGTTGTGTTCCTATTTATGCTTAACTAAAGCTTATTAGTTAAAATTTTTTACTTAAGGTTCTGTAAGTTCCCACTATTACTTCAAAGTGTGAGAACAAAACAATACTAGAATTTTTTACTAAATAATTTATAATGCATCAATTAAATGAGTCAATTACAGTCATTGCATAATATTTATTATTATGTTGTCCTGATTCTCCCTGAATACTTTGTCTAATTTTTGCAATTTCTGGGTTCCCACTCTTGCCACTGCTTTTGATACAAGTAACTAAAAGCTGAACCAGTTAAAAGAAAATAGAACCATTCCCTTCTTCCATAGACTCTCTTGGCCATTACTTTTTTATTAATTATTCGTGGCTCGATGAAACACAGCTTAAATGGAAAGAAAACAGAGAAAGAAGAGCCAAAGGATCAATATTTCTTCCAAATATCCCAGTCAATGTGCTGAAAATACTTTTCAAAATTTATGTGCAATTGGAAAGGGGTTAATTTTTTTCACTTGACTAAGAAATTACAAAACTTATGATCCTCCATTCTGGCTATTTGATGGTATATGACACTATCAATTTACTTTGAGAATATTGAAATGAAATGCAATCAAATCATTTTCTTGTCGAAACATTTGTTCTTGTCTTGTCTTGTTCAAATCCTTCATTTGTCTTTGAAGCTTAATGCTTTCCATGATACTGGAATTGGGATGAGCTTATCTGAAAATCCACAAGATAATAGTAAGAATAATAACATACGTGACTCTGTTCAATCCTTTTTGTCTATCACTAGATTCCTGTTAAAAAGGATTATATGAGATTTCAAAATCATAAGTCATTGACGTATCAAAGGATGCATTAGGAGGTAAGATGTGGGAATGCAATAAGTGGAAGCAGAAACTTTGCCTTACCAAGAACTATTATCCTTTTTCCGCAAAAATTAATGTTTGAATTTTTTTCAGTTGTGATATGTTTGACTTTACTTAAAATTGCGTACTTTCAAGTAATGTTCCACCTATAAAGAGAATCTTTTAGTTCTGTTCAGATAATCTAATGACACTCTTATCATTTGTATAGTCTGTCCTTCCAGAAAGTATGGCAGAGTATCAGAGACTCAGGTGCCGTGCTGCTTTCCATGCCCTTCAGTTCCGTCCAGAAATTCAGGTGCTTGGGAACCAAATTGTAGAGAGGTACGACTGCTTAGCTTGATCACTCCATTACTATGATCAACAATTATAATGATTAAATAAACCACTTTCCCTATTATATGAACCTTCTCTGGCACATATAAATTATTTAGTTTGACAGTGCTCACTCAGTTTTTTTTATGTAATTATATGATCTCTATGTTTTACTGTCAGAATCCTTCCTCTGCCTCAGTTCTTTGCACATTTCTCAACTTGCAGGAATTGCGTGTTAGTTTTTGTTTTTTTATGTATGTCTCCTGCCATAATGGGTAGATTTCAGATTAATCTCAGTTTATGTTTCTTTGCAGCTTACGAGCATTTGGTCGTCCATATCTAGCATATCACCCTGGTCTTGTGAGAGACGCCCTAGCATTTCATGGCTGTGCCGAGCTTTTCCAGGTTGATATGATAACTGATCTCTTGTAGATGAATTTTGAATAGTACCACTAGTCTGTATGCTGTTTTTCCTTCGGTCATTCTTCATTTTTTGGTAAATTTTCTTTTGACACACCTTCCATTGGACAATTATAGGATTTGAGATAGTTTGGTTGTGCTTTCAATGGTTCTATTACATTGTTACATCTTATTCCCATGCCTCACTTATTCCTTTCTTGATGGGCTTTCTACTTTATGCTGCCTAGGATGTTCATGCTGAACTAATACAGTACAGAAGGAAACAGATGATCAAACGTGGAATAGTTCATGAAGGACTTAGTGTTGATTCAGTGGCTCGAAAGAAAAATGGCTCATGTCCTCTCATGCCTGAAGAGGTGACTTTGCTTATTCATTTCCGTCATGCCAAACTATAATGTAAAAGTTGGATAAAACTATATTTTTGTTTTCTCACTGTATCACTAGCTAAGTTCTAATATTAGCTTATATGTTGCAAATTTTGTTTTTGTGATACAATATAGCAATGTTGAGTCTGAAACCAAACATACTTCTTGATGTGTACTTATTGCCAACTTCATGAGAGGGTTGTAACTCAGATTATGTATAATGCTTTGTTTCTTTGAAATTTGTGGTTTTATATACCTTGAGAGTCCCTGTGATTTTGTGGTTTTATATAACTTGAGAGTCCCTGTGATTACTGGCAAAAGTTAAGTGTTATCACGGCAGCTGTTATAAAGTGTAGCAGCAATCAGAATTGTTGCTGTGCAGTTCTAATCATGTCATATTTTAGTTATTACGTTTTCCATGGCCAGTATAATTGCATCAGCTTCTGGCCAAATTATTTCTGTTAAATGATGCTAAGAGTGCCTTTCTTATTTTTCTGGTTAATTTGTTAATGTTTAGCCAATTGTTGCTGAAGAACATCTTAGGTAATCATTTTCCTCTTAGTAGGTTTCATATAACAAAGCAGAACAGGTGATACCTGTTAGAATTCCTTGGGGATCTTCTTATCCTGTTTGCAGTGGTGGATATGTGCACTATAGAACAAGCTGAAGAAGCTCCTTTTCTTTCACATTGTATTTATGCGTCCTTATGTTTATCATCGCTTATCTGCAGAACCCTTCCTTTCTACTGATATGTTCCTTTCTCTCCAGTATTTTTCTTGATCTAGGATTCCGTAATCATTTTATTCATCTGCTGTGACATAAATAAAAGGCAAATATTCTTTCTATTTTGCAACATCAACCTTTGGGGTTTTCATAGTTTATGTTTCTCTTAATAATATAACATTTTATCTCTTGTATCATTATATCTTTTTTGGAAGGTATGAATATCTTGATCATTTTTTCAACCATAAGCTGGTGGTTGTTGTAGCCTTCTGTTGCATTATTTGTATAGTTTTTTACCACTAGTTTGTTTTGACAAAAACTTACCATGCAGGTGGGGCTTCTCCTTAGGGCAATGGGATATCCTCCAAATACAATAATATATGTGGCTGGTGCTGAAACATTTGGTGGGCAGAGGATTTTAATTCCTTTGCGAGCCATGTACACAAACTTAGTGGATCGTACTTCTTTGTGCAGTAAGAAAGAGCTGTCCAGTTTGTTCGGACCAGAATATCCTCTTCCTTCAAATCTGCGTCAACCCCCACCTGTGAAAAGTGAGAAACAACTTATTGAAGAGTGGAAAAGAGCTGGGCCTCGTCCACGACCGCTTCCTCCACCTCCTGCTAGGCCTTTTTATCAGCATGAGAAGGAAGGTTGGTATGGTTGGGTTGCCGAGACTGACAAAGAGCCAGACCCTTTGCCTTTGGATTTGAGGATGCAAGCACACATGTTGCTCTGGGATGCTCTTGATTATTATGTTTCTGTAGAAGCTGATGCATTCTTTCCCGGCTTCAACAATGATGGGAGTGGGTGGCCAGATTTTTCAAGCTTGATCATGGGGCACCGACTATACCAAACAGCTTCTGGCATAACATATCGTCCTGACAGGTAAAATCCTATGTGCTACTGTGTTGCTGTTGAACTATACAGTTGATCTAGTGGCTAGAATGACTTATGGTTGCTATTGATCATACGAGATATCTCATCATTCATGCATCAACTGCGTTAGTTAGGTATCAGAGTGGCTTTTGGATGCATATAATATGTAAGTCATAACAATAAAGTTCTTACTAAGCTTGTATATATTATATTTTTGATATATTGAGTTCATATTTGATCTATGTGCTACTTAAGCTCGTACATATTAAATTTTTAATATGCTATAACAATATTCGACCTAATTATAACCTCTGATGTTTGTTTCTGTAAAGTTCTTACTGTAAAGCCATAACAATAAAGTTTCCTAATAAAATTCCAAGTTCGACCAAATATTTACATATTGACATTAAACGGCACTGCAGAATCGAAAACTGGTAGATTACGGACTGTAGAACATGATAGGTCTTTGGAAGCAGTTTGGTTAGTGATTTCCTACTTTATCTTGCAGAATTTCCTAAATGAACTAGCTATAATATCTGGAATTGAGAGCTTTTAAATCAAGCATCTTTATAAAGATTATTCTCTCTTAATTTATTTATATATTTACTGACCACTAAGTCAAAGAGTAAATTTTTTGCTATCTAAATATGCTGTATGAGTTGGTATGATTCCCGAGCTTATAGCAAATCTGGTTACTTAAAACCGTTTGACAAGTCACAGGTTCTAGAAGCATACATCCATTCCATTTTAGAAGTTCAGATTCCTATCAATTCCAGTATTATATGTATCTATGTTCTGCAGTAATTGACTTCTTACCTTGTGCCAGGAAAACTATTGTCGAGCTTTTTGAAACTACTCGTGACAATCTATATCATCCAAAACGCAACTGGACAGTTCTTGTGCGGGATCACCTTAACAAGAGTTTAGGTGTGGATGGCTTCGTAGCGGAGGCCCAATTATCAAAACCTGCATCATTCCTTTCTCATCCATTGCCAGAATGTTCCTGTAGAACATCCAAATTGCCCGACAATTCTAAGCCTGTGAAGGACAAAAATGGTGAACTGCTATATGGTGGTGAGGACAGGTGCCCAGACTGGATGGTTCATGGCCTTGCAATGGTTTCTGCAAGGGCTACCGGTGCAACAGATGAGGAAGTTGAGGAGGGCGAGTTATCTGAGGATGACAGCGATGTGGAGGGGGACTCTGAAAATGGAAGGGGAATTGATGCAAACAGATCTGAACAGGATGAAGAGATGGATCCTGATGATTAAAATTTTACGCATATACATACTGAAAAACAATTCTACAAAAGGGGCATGACTTGAAGATTGTGTCAAGCTCCTGGAAATATAACAAAGCTGCAAATGTTGCAAGGACTCTCTCTTTCTGCGAGAGGATCTATTACGACAAAGGCTTAACTGGAAGTCGCTGTCGGATCTTCGGTATACAGCTTCAACACAGAAATTAACCTCATCAAAATTTTCACTGCCCTCCTAATGAATCCTTGTCTGATTTGTATATTCGTAATCGTTGGGAAGTTGTCATTCATGAGTATGGTGTTCATGTTGCCCAGGCTGGAGGATTCTCATATATTAAACCCATATAGAGACAAGGATTCTTGTATGCATCTCTGATCTTTGGACTTATAGCAACTAACTATAATTTGTTTCATTGTGTAGAAAAAATCACACTACTTACTGGGGACCTTGGATTTTGGAACATTTCGGTCCTCGGAGCCGGTCATACATTCTCTGCTATGGAATCTCATTCTCTCTTTTGTTTTATGATGTTTCATTAAATTCTTTGATCAAGCATTATCAGTTACGCCGAAGTACATTGTGGCTTCTGATTTTTCTATTAGCCTTAGATTAAAATATATACCTACAATAAAGTAGGATGGTTTTATCAAACCATATCGAACAAAAAACGATCCCAGTGCAATAGAACTAGCCACAAACCCGACCCGATTGATCAAAGCAAGCCAAACTGAATGGTTATATCCAATAAACATAAATAAATAACATCGAGTCCAGTGTGTCTGAAAAGATCTGAGTCCAGTATGTCTGAACTATTCAGACACACTGCATCTGTTTGTATTTTCTATAATATCTTTGTATTCCAAGACTGCTGTTTCTCATTTTCAGAGATTAAATAATCCCTGAAAAAACTAATGAACGATGAAAATATCAAATAGCAGTTGCAAAAAGTTGGTATGTTGGAGAACTGTAGCTCTAGCAAACACTCCCCACGCCAAAAAATAAAAATAAAAAATGTTTCTATATAAGGTAGTTTAGATTCTCTGTGGCGCTACTTTTGCACTGCAGAATACGGGATCATTGTGGATGGCCACCACATCATCTATCTCGGAGATATGCAGCTTTTCTTTAACTCTTTGAGATGCTGTATACCGTATGGAAAAAATGCATGGACATTTTTCGAAATAAATGAGAGCCATCTCTCCCATCCCTCTTCAAAATGGATGATATGGCGGCCATCTATAATTGTGACTCTGTGGTGAAAAGTTGCACCGCAGGGCATCTGAACTCTAGTTTGGTTGCAGCATTTGGGATTTTTCAAATTAAACATGCTGTTACAACAATAAGATGCCAGAAATGCTGTTGGGGGAATAAATATGGGAAGTAGGTTAGGTCTAATGCTCATCCAACCATTTGCATTGGCCTTTAAATCCACATCAAGATCCGTATAAAGCATAGATCACATGCAATGCACTGAGCAAGGTATTGAAAAACTAAACTCTAGATGGATCTCAATACAGATCAAAAGGTCAATGCTGGTTCAAATTATCAAATTATCGGATGAATGTTAGACCCAACCCTTCCATAACTAGAGTTGTAGGTAGCCCAACTAAATGCACATAAAAGGAATTTGTATTATTCATAACATATGTTCATGCCACTAAATAATAATTTGATGTTAAGGTAGGGAGAGGTTCGATACTTGGTCTGGTACTCTTGAGTTGAATTGCTGGTGTCTAAGTTTGGAAAAAAAGATATGACTACAATAATATTTTCTGTAAGGATTCCATTTAGTTAAGCTGATAAAGTCTCTTGGTATGAAAATAAGAGACCTAGGCTTAAGCTCCTTTTGTACCATGATTCAAGATGTCAATAAATTATCAACGAGATGTTTTTCTAGAAGAAAATCAATTCTAGATCTAATAAGCATCAAATGAAGCAATTTCTTTTAATGGTTTTATTAGTCATACAAAATAACACCCTCTTTTTGGGAGCTTTGAGGTCTATAAGGACTATGATCAATAATCCAATTTCACAAGTTTGAATCATTATGCGTTCTCCTTGTGCCAATTCGTCGCACCCAAAACCAATGCAACATTACACTAGTCTTGCACATGCAATGTGGATAGCTTGAGCTTGCTGTTCATCATGTTCCATGAACACCTTCAACTCGACATGTCATCCTTCTAATATCTTGTCAAAAACCAGCATTAGTCTTGAAAGCAACATAAATGTCGTACTACAGACATTCAAAGAGTGACATGATTGCTAAAGCTTGTCTCTAAGTTACCAGCACTTGGATAGCGCAATGCGTTTTATCTACCAGCTTCTTTTGTTTCCGTCTGTAGATAAAAACGACTTAAGAGGAGGGAGTATATCTTTAAACGAATGTAATGCTTGTGCTGCTGTACAGGTGGAGATTTGTCCTGATTTTTTTTTTGCTGTACCATACGAGTCATATAAATCTCTTATGAATATATTTAAAAAAGTCGAAATATAACAGGTCACGAATCTTAAGCAACTCTTCTTTACCAGTCCAAAGAATTTCCAAAGTTATCTGCCACAAAAAAAAAAAAGCCACCTAGTCCCCAGGTTCATTGGCCTCCCTACAGAAGCGATCCTGGCGGTGCTCGGACTCGGCCTCTGTTCTTACAGCCCTTCCCATGAAGGACTTATAGATGCTTCAAGTTTCCTCGCACAAAGCAATTAGCTTTAACCTCCCCAGGCCCTGGCCTTCTAGATGTTCATTCTATGGACACTTTACGTATCTGGCAATTATATTTATCAAGAATTAGAAGAGACTGGCACCAAATATCGTCGTTAAAATATTGTTCTTTGCAGAGTCCATGATAGATTTTGGGCCAACCGTGTTCATTCTAAGGTGATTCTTGGTGCTCCGGGGCCGGGCTAAGCCCGAGCCTAGTATGGAAGCTATGTCCTTGTTTGGCTCGTATGCTGTGCGACCTAACCATAATAAGCTCTGAGCTACTTGTCTCAAAGAAAGAAGGACCAAATAATGAGCCTGAGAAATTGCAGCCACCTTTAAATGGCTATAATGAATAAAGATCAAAATCATATAATAAAAGTATGCACAAAGCTACTAAATTAATGTCCGAAGAAATCTTTATTTGCTTTTTCTTTTGTGTGTGTGTGTGTGTGTGTGTGTTGGTGCCGAATGTATCATTAGCCTTGACCTTAAAGCCATCCATTCCTGTGTGTTCTTGTTGTGTCACCACCCTCAAGTGTGATAGCAATCATATGCAGATGGAATGAGTTTGAAGGCAAAGTGGATGATACTATATTTATTGTCTGCATAAATTTCTCTGCGAAGAAAGCATCATCCTCCATTAATGGCGTCGCACGTGCAGCGCTATGCATGAGGCAATGAGATGGTCCCACGTGACCAACATAAGGATGGTCGAGCCGGTGCCTAAAATGGAAGTTCTTTTTGGGAGCCCATAGGGCGGCCCTGCCCCAAGTCTGTACTAAAAAAAAGGTTTAGGTACAGGAAGTTGCATGCAAAATTCTCTTTAAGGGATAGAAAGAGGCCTAAGATCGTCTAAAAGTACTGAACTAATGAGGCTGTCACACGAGAACTAGGCTCCCTTGGGGTGTTTAGCGAGGAGACAGCGATGCTCCTTATGGGGCGACGCAGCCGCTGCATCAAAATCCCCGACTCCAAGGGCCAAGAAAGCGAGGAAAGGGAGAAGGCCTAAGGCCGTGGGACCGGCCGGTTCCACAGGAAGGGCGCCCCGAATCAACATTTCACGTTGGGAACCAGCTTGCTTTTGCCTCCCTCCGCTTCAAGGTCCCACAAAAGCGCAGCAGAATCGCTTCCAACTCCAAAGATAAAGAAAGATTCAAAAGAAAAAGAAATATACCACCCATCCAACGGCACGGCAGCATATAAAAATACTCAGAAACTATCCCCCTCTAGCTCCACACACACATTACCAGTCTTTGCCTTAGACCCCACCTTCCCTCCCCTTCTCTCTTCTCCTTCGCTTGGCTAGCTCTTCCTCCTCCTTCATGACATTATATACCAATGCACCTCTTTATCCTATATCCTTCTTCTACGATGGAAGCCGCCTCCTGCTTTGAGAAGAAGAGGAGAGTGGACGGACGGACTCTGGGACCGAGATAGAAGAGAGCTGGTGGGAGAAGAGAGGGAGGGACAAGAGGAGAAGGAGAAGGAGAAGGCAGAAGAAAGACCAAGGGATGGTCAAGTCTGCTAGGTCCATGAGGGCCTTGGTTAGTGGGATAGCATGCTTATTCTGTATGGCGATTTTGCTTTCTGTGGCTATAGAAAGTGGAGGAAGAACAATGGCTACGCCACCATTAATGGCTGCTGCTCCCTTGGGGCGCAGCTTGGAGGCCTCGTCGAGAGATCGAATGAATTCCGACCCTTTCTTCTCCGGCAAGCGAAGGGTGCCGAATGGGCCTGATCCCATTCACAACAGGTACTTCTATCTATATCTGAAGTTTTATATGGTTCCTCGTATTTTATTTTTCCTTCTAGGTGTATGTAACCTTTTTTTATCGTATTTTAATTTGCATAATTTCCATTGTCTATGTATGATTGGTATGCATGAATTTATTTACAACCATTGTATATTTATTAAGCAAAAGAAGGTATTCATCAGCTTCCATGAGAGTTAGAGATTGCCATTGTTAATCAGATGTTTTGGGATTACAGGGCTCGAGACCTTTTCTCTTTCTTTGACCATGGTGAACGAATGCTATCATCTTGTTAGCCGACCTTTCTACTTGTTTCACTTCGACATCAATGCTTGATGCCTCGATATGTAGAGTGGTGTTGTCAGCTTAAGAGCCAACAAAATTTGGCTAGAGGAGCATCCTGTTCTTCTTGTATAGAAGCTTCCACTAGATAACATCATAGATCTCATCTCATGAATCATTATTTTAAATGATTTGGTCCATCTTTTTTGTCGTTTGTGTTTCTCCAAGGAGCCCGAGCACGACTGCCATTCTTAGTTGTCGAGGACCAATTAACTTTGTTTTAAGCCTGTGAGTTCAAAATAAAAAGAAGAGAAAAGAAAAGGTGGTGGTCTCTCCGCACTTTATTCATCATGTCCACATTCCTTAATCATGCTCATCCTCACAAACCGTTGCAACAAAAGCAATCGGATATTGCGAACTGAGAATTATTTATGCAAGCCACTTATGAACGTCACGCATCACAACAAAATCAAGCTCATGCATGTAAAGCGTCGCGCATCACAACAAAATCTACTTGGGTCCCATGAAACAGAGTGCATATGAGCTCACTTACTAATTATTATTACTTAAATCAAAAGTCTGATGGTTTGATAGGGTCACCTGAGCTTAAAGAATTTGCGAGACCATGTTGCGGCCTGTTGTTGTTGTTGCTCCATGTCTGACCACCATTCTATGGATGTGTTTCTCAGGAGAGCAGGGAAGTTGGGGCGGCCGCCGGGCAGAGCATAGTAGTGCACCGAGGCATTGAAGCAGCTTCGTTTGCGCAGAAGATGGATTGGGAGGGGGGGTGTCATCTTGGATGCATGCATGTAACTATGAGTTGGGCTATCTTTAAACACTCCTAGGAAATTAGCCAAAAAATCTTTGCTTTGCCAAAGTGCTCTGCTTTATGAGGTGGTGTTGGTGGTGGGGGGTTCTCAAGAGTCTAAGCTTCCCTCGCACAAAATACACATTAGAGATTCTTGACAAAGATGGGAAGAGCTTTTTTCAGTCACTTTAGTAGTCACCTTCCTTTACTTTGAGAGTGAGAGAGAGAGAGAGAGAGAGATAGAGAGGGGAGGAGGAAGGGGCTGGTGAAGTATATGGGGATCTTCCGCATATAGCATCCAAGCAAACGGATTGGTTTGCTATAGAAGTAGATGGAGCAAAGACCAAGAAATGTTCTAGCAGCCAGCCACACCCACAAGGCGTGTGACAAATGTTGTCAGTTGGGCTATCCTTGCCGTGGTTTTTGGCTTCTTTTGTGACTGGTGCCCTCCAAGTAAAGCAATCCCACCTATTAAAGAGCCTTTTGATTTGTTATAATCTCGCTTTATCTTCTGCTTTCATCTCTCTCTCTCTCTCTGTGAAAGTACTGTTTTGGAACGCTAGGTAGGTAGGACCGACCGGTCCAAGGTCCATTCAAACTTGCTTAAAACATGCATGGGGACGCTTGTAGTCTCGTAGTAATCGTCTTACAAGCAAACAACCGAATAATGCAAAGCAAAAAGAGAAGGGCCAAAGTGGGTATGGCTTCTACCTGGCTTTTCCTTTTGTTTCTTTCTCTTTTTTGCTTCTTTTCTTGCACTATTTTGAACGGACCGGACCGAGGTGCAAAGACCAGGTCTAAAGCAACAAATACCCGGACAGGAGTTGTTTCCACCCTCAGAGCTCCAGCTCTTGTGTCACCATCTTTAACCCGGCCAGGGTATTGTAGGTTCGTAACAGATGGTCCCAAATACTTTTCTAAGAGACCAAGACAGCTAGTTTTCTCTTTTGTTGAATGAAGGTTATCGGATAAACGGGAACACACGTACAGGGCTGTTGGGTCCGACTCCAAAGCTGAAACTTACGTGGGTCCACCAAAACCAGCTTCAGATTTTAAGTGGAGCCAACTTCGATTCACTTGGTCGGCCAAGGAGCATGTCACAGCCTGAATCGTGTCAAAAAGCGGATTAAAATTTGTCATTTCACCTGCGATCATCTAGTTTTCTGGCAACAGAAATGGGCTAGGCTCAGGTGGGGCCAAACTTAACCCTATGTTTAGTATCAAGGATGAATTGGAAGTTGGACGGATAAAGCGCGATGAAGAAGTTGGATGGATCTTTCATCTATCCTTTCGTATGTTTACCTAAAAATATTTTTCTTTTCTATTTGGAATAGAAGGAAGGGTGATATCTGTATGATATTTTTACTAAAATATTCTTTGATAAAAAAAGACAAAAATCTCTTGTCTTTTGTCAAAAAATTTAATGAGCGATAACTTTGTCGACATAAAAACTTACTGCTTATATGCTCCATCTATCTTTTCGATGAATGGGCAATCCCTTCTTTTCATTATTAGGAGGATAGGGGTTATTCATCATTCCAACCCCATCCATCCCATACCAAACATAGGATTATGGTTACCGTAAAGAAACAAAGTAAAGATAACTAAGCAGAATTAAAAACTATTTAAGATACCTAGTAAACATTGCTCCTAAAGATCGACCAAGGATCCTTTCAAGAGGACTGCAATCCATTGAAATCCATCAACATGATCCCTGAACCACTTAAAATTTTTTAAAACTTGAGGGTGTCAAGTGAGACTGGCTCTAAGTTGAAGGGGGTATCTAAGTAGTTCTCCATTTCTTTATGAAAAAAAGAAAGAAAGACAAGGTCTCTGATTGCATGGAACCAATTTACTTTTGCCTATTGAAAGATGCAAGATTAACTTTGTGATTGGTGAAGAAGTTTCCAAAATAGCGATGCTAATATTAGTGAAAATAATGAATTTACTGTACTATATATAAAAGTGCTGGTGTTCTGATTGTGGGCCCTCACGACCGTTAGATTGGACTGTTTGATGGTCCCTTTTAGCCATGCAAAACAAAATTTCCCAAAGTTATCCAACTGCTTCCATGTCTGATCCCAGACCGACCAGGGCATCAGAGACCAGGAAAGAACAGACAAATTTTGAGCGCACAATTCCCTCTGGACTTGCAGTATTTTTCAAAGTCGTCATCATTTCCGTAATTCCTCATACCATGCATGGACTCTCCATCGATCTTGAGTGCAACCCTGTATTTTTGACTAATTATTGGATCTACCAACTGTAGAAACAGGAAGATATAGACCTCCAAGAAGATTGCGACTTTGAGAGTAAAATACATGGAAATTTCATACAAGAACACCAAGAAGATCTAAGTTCAGAAATACTGAATGAATGGAGAAAAAAGAACATTAAAAGACAAAGGAAAGGAAGAAAACAAGCTAAAACACATACAGAGGATTGCAAATTGTTGATCACTGCAAAAATGACTAAGGTGTCCTCACAGGGCAAATGTAGGTCGTGTGGGGCCAGGGGTTAGCATATAGCCTTCTAGATCTTGGTTTGGAGGGTCACCACTCCTCATCACTGGTTACAAACTAACAGAACTTGTCTTGCACTGCAGCTTAAAGTTTTCCTTGATAGCCAGCTTAATTGACTAAGCCTCAGGACTCAACAAAGAGTTGAAATGCTTGTAGAATAATAATTTATGAATATAGACTGAAATTCAATATTAAATACTTCAAATCATACAACTGGAAAGGAGAACCTGAGCAAATAAAGAGGTTCTTACATTATCAAATTTGAGAAGATAAAACTGCAATTCAGAGGTCCACATCCTCCGGCCATCAACCATACAAAAAGATCAAGAATTTAAAGATTAAACAGAGTACTGCTACCGATCATCCATCAGATCACTGCTAAGTTCACTGGCTGATGCGATGGTCAGGAATTGGTGCAGTTACCCCCTACAGCTCAGCTAATCACCGATCCATATCAGACTGGTGAACAGAGCGGTGATCTGGCGGTTGATCTTCAGTATTTTTCTAAAAAAAATAATTTTCAAGTAAGTCATGTTCTGTTACTCTTTAGACAGAAAGGATTAAAGAAAGAAAGACATCTCTCTTTACAGAATACAAACTCAGTATTCAACTCAATGAAATACCAAAAACTTCCAATCCTGGTCACAGGGTCACAGCTGAGCGCAAGGGGCAAAGCTCACCTGCTGGCCATGTCTGGGACAAGAAATTACTCTTTTTCAAGATCATGGAGAATGGCTACAGGACTCTTAACTCTGAAATACTTGCAATCAGGTCTTCACCTGGAAAGGAATCCAGATAAATGTGTTCCGATTTACTTTGGACACTTAGGAGACCATTTAGAACAATCCTAATGCAGCTAAATGATCTCATAAGTTGCTAGTTACAAATGATATGAGTGACCTGGATGTTTCCAAATACAAAGGGAGGCACAGTCTTAACTCAGTTACAAGAAAAATGTGGATTTGATCTTAAATTTTAACAGTTCTGTATCCTATCTAACGTACTGAATTGAGGACTAGAACAAAGAGTTGTTATACGGTATGGCATACTAGCCTATGTTGTTGAGAAATTACATTGCAAAATTTGAGATACAAGAGATGCCATACTGCCCTCCTGTACCTGATCGGTTGTCCATAGTCATTGCAACTTGCAACCACCACCGGAGGCATTGGAAGTAACAAGAGTTGCATTATTTGTTATTTGCATGTATACAGAAGCAGCTGAGCAGCTCTTCGATCACCCACCAACCATTCTCCACCAAAATGAATTAAAAAAAGAAGAAATAATTAAATGAATTTGGAAAGGCATCCTTGAACTAGCCCCATGTCTCCCAGTGTCATCCACCAAATGTATAACTGCTAAAACTGCAAAATTTTTGCCTGTATTCTGCTATCTCCCATTGGTATCATCTCATGTTGCAGCACTGAGGTTTCCCTGTCTGCAACTTGTCCCACATGCAAATCATCTGCCTCGGGGACTGGTAGTGTGCTGTGTAGTAATTGTCTATGCAGCCAAACTGACAAAACTTAAGATCATGGACATATTCCACAGGCCTTGTCATGTTGAACTTCTCAACCCACATGCCCATGCTCACATCTTCCATTTTAAACAGCTGCATCATATGCAATCTCTTGTCAAAAAACTCATCACCATCGTATATAATAGTAACATTTGCAAAAATATCCATAACAGATTTCGGGAGAACTAAATTTGGTGTCAGTTTATGCAAATGACAAAAGAAACCAAAGCATTGCTATAGGAAGATTTTGTGCTCTTCATAGACACAATTCCGTTTTATTTTTGTTCCTTTTCAAAGGCATGTCAAGGAAACCAATTATTGAAACCAGAAAGGTTTTAAAACCTTTTTTTTATTTTAAAAAAAAACATCTGTCCAGTGAGTACAGAAACCCACATTCCTAGGCAAGAATGCACGTTTAACAGATTAAATAGTAAAGAAATCCACAAAAAAATGGGAGACTGTCTTTTGATTTCAGACAGCCATCACAAAGATCATTTCAAAGATGAAAAACATCATGCACGCACGCAAGATTTGGTTTCAAGCAGTCCTAAGCCTGTCTAAAGAAATTAACTGTTCCAGAATGTTCAAAGCATAAGAAGATTAAAAAAAAGAAAAAGGCGTACCCTCAATTTTTGTTTCTCAAATTCTGATACAATAAAGCTTGAAATATCAGAAGACACAACATAGCCAGGACCATTTGCATATGGTGGATAATCTTCTTCAGGCCATTCCTGAAAAGGGAGGCACCAAAGTCATTCAGGAGCTGATGACAAATACATTTATCTAGTAGCATCAATGATAAAGTTATATAAATTTTAAGAACATCGAGAAGTTGCACCAATACGATTAGACTAGCTGACAACTGAAAGTTAGTAGAATGCCTTCTTCACATGTCTGCTTCTAAGAAAAAACATAAAAATTAATAAAAATCACAAAAGGTGTCATTCTTCAGGCTGTATCAAATCAGTTTTAGAACAAACTGCAGGGTGTTGCTAAATGAAGAAACAACAAATGCATGGAAAATGGATTAGTTAATGACCTCTGAAGAAGATGTTGCCACAAAAGGCTACAAATGTGCAAGAAAAATCTCAGTATGAGATAAAGAGATTAATATAATTCAGTTAGAAATGGATGTGAATGAATAATTTAATCAAAGCTATTCGAAAAACGTGCATTGCAGTTTATTGGATGCATCTCCATTAGCTGAACACTAGCAACATGGATTTAAAAGCTAAACATCATGGTCCAAAAGAACAAAAATGAAATAAAATAAAATAAAATGATGTAACTTTACATCATAAGCAAACAAAAATGCATGTACTGGCAAATATAATTACAATTTTTTTACTTTCAAAGTAAAAGAACAAGTAATGGGAACCATCAACCAAGTTCTAGATATAACCATGAACGAGATTTCACAAATACATGCTATGTAGGGGTCACATTTTAATAGACTCGACTTTTCTTCTGATTCAAAAGTATTGACAGCATTTACAGCCTCCATCTGATGCAATGTTATAACATTATGGTCCAGTTAGAACAAGGAATGCAAGTTTACATTGTACGCACAGACAGTTTATGTGCTGACATAAGTAAATAAGAAAGTAATATTTTTTTTTAGATTTTCAAATTAAAAAAAATAATGGAAAGTTAAAGATAGAACACAAGTTCTAGAGACCACATGGATGAATGTCACAGCCCATATGCTATGTAGGGGCAACATAAAACTTGACTTTGTTCTTTTCATTCCCTGGTTCAAACATATTAATGGCCATAAGAGCCCAATTGTCTGCATCCATATGGAGACATTTCTTGAATTTTGTTCCATTCACAGGTGCTAATCTTGCATACCAACCGTGTACCATTCATGAGCCAGTACAATAGGGGCAGGCAAACTTGTTAGGCGAACCAAGACTGCATCATGCCAGATCATGCCATATCAAGCTGTATCAAGGCATACGGAGCTACATCAAGGATTCTACCATACAAACCAACCATCAGCTACGTACAATACTTTGAGATTTGATATCTTGGTTTCATTTTCTATATCTATGACCATTAGTGAATCAATGAAGACTCCTACTAGCCCATAACTTTTTCGACTTACGGATGCACAATAAGCATCTTCCTAGAACATCGTAGCTTGCTTTATTTTTATAAGCTATAAAATGAGGATGCATAAAGTTAACCTCAAATAGTAGTAAAAGGTTGATGGTTATGGTTATTGATGGAGGACAAATCACATAAATATCAGCAAAATCTTAAGTCACAGCTTCAACCATTGTGCGAGACCTCATTGTTAAAATAACCCAATTAATAGCATCTGAGATTTAACACAGTGTTTGAAGCATGTGGTAAACACCCATATCCATATGCTAAATGGTGATGAAGCAACACTTAAGCCAAAAGTGATAATGAGTCATGAAATACATAAGTACAGCCATGCAACTATTCAGATCCAACAGCCAGAAACTAGAAAATAATTCTTAGAGTGGTATGGCCAGGATCCATATCAAGCATCTTGCAATGTTGGCAATGCTGCCATTTATCTTGCTGCGTGCCCAGATAAAGAATTTTACAGCCTACTAACTTACAAATTCATGTTGCAAATCTCTCCTACATGAGCAGTTAACATACTTACCACAGAAAAGTTTGCTCATACAGATGCAGCAGCATATAGAATTACACTCTTTCCCCATCTCAACTTTGTCAGTTTTCGGGTTTTGCAATGTTGCCATACACAACATGGTGGTGATGTTAAGGTCCATCTCCATCATAACATAATTATTAGCAAACTTGCATGCTTTGCACTAGCAATAACATATAAAAATACTCCCTTCCCTGCATCGACATATTTGTTTTTGCAGTTTTTTATTGTTTCACGTCCTATCATGGTGACAAGCACAAGTACACCTCCACCATAACATAATAATTAGCAAATATATTGTTACAACTTCATATGATAGTACGCATACAAAGACACAAAAACCAAATCAAAGTTGTAAACACATTTAGCTAAAAGAAGTTGTGCGTCATGACTACCTGCATATAATACATTAGCAGCCCTATGGATATTATTAACTAGTAGTCAAGTAATGACAGGTTAACATCTTGTTGGTGAAGTGAATACTTAAAACCAGACAACTTGTAATTTTTTTTAACTAATATAACAATTTTTTAGTTAAGAATCAACTGTTAATCCACCATGTACAAAGTCAATGAGTTTTCTGGGCACACTTGGATAAGTTCAAAAATTAAAAAGCATATTCATGAATTCCAATTTATAAGTTTCATTTTCATCGAGAGGTGCATGACAGCAAGGGACATCAATACAGAGATACTTACACCAACATCTAAGCATTGTAGGAACCATATAATGGAAAGAAACATGTATGATCTATTGGCTACTCACAAATAACACATCCCAATAATATGCCAAAACAGAAGAGACATTAAACTTAAAGAAGCAGATTCCAGTCAGCATAGTTTTGTATGAAAAGTGTTGAAAAACCTATAACTGAGACTAAGCAAAGACAAGTAATTACCAGATACAGGAAAAACAAGAATGAGATCATATTGCTTTTCCATTAGCAGTTATGCAGAACCTTTATATAAACTTATCAGGATACCTAAGGGATTCTTAAGTAGACCGATCAACGTATTTATAACAGTTAGTACGGAACACATACCTCATATGTCACAGCCCACTTCCCTTTTCGCAGAGGCTTGTGGTGGTAATTTATATTCCCCATATACAGGCTTCTGCCACTTGGGATTTTCTTGACTACATCCATCACTGCATTAACTCTAATAAAGGTATCATCATCGCACTTCATTATGTACTTTGCAGAAACTGCATGAACCTGCATGTGTGTTGGGGGGGGGGGGGGTGTGGGGGGTGTGGAAGATCAGCTAATAACCTAACTGAGCACTCATTTAAGAAAGAAAGTTTCAATAATAAATACCCCATAATGGCATATGGCAACAGTCTTCAAAACGACAAGATCATAGCTATCCATATAAGGCACTATAACAATGTCACGAAAAAACTCTGCCTCTTTCTTCAACTCCATATTCACGTCCCTTCTTCCGTTCTGTCAGAAAAAGTTCCAACTAATTAGTGTTTCTAAAACAGAAACAGATTAGTGAAAAATATTGCATAACTGACAGGTTTTTAATTTACCAGAGCAACAAAAAATCGAGCAACCATGTTTGATGATTTTCTAATGGCAGACATCCATGACTTCCTCACAGCCATACGCTCTGCAAAATGATTGCCTGCTGAAAGGATGCCAATAAACAGTTCAACAGGTCCCTCGGGAAGTGGAAGGGCCCGCCATTCAGCCAACCACTCCAAATGCCTTGGCGGAGCATCAATAGGACGCAATGTAGGCAATGCACCAGCAAATACAGATTCAATGCTGAGGTCGCCACTCAATGACAGACCAGTTGCATCTTCAAGAACGAACCCCTGTGTCCAATAGCATAGAACACAAAATAACAACTATTGCACCTTGTTAAAGCAAAATAACATCAAATGCAGTGGATTTTGAAAGCACAACTTACGGTGCGATAAGGGAAAGAAGTTACATGCCTCCCATCAACATTGACATGAAAACCTTCAAAACCAGCACTAAGAGTAAGAACAAACAACTTATCTTCTACAAATGGGTACGGCCAATCCATGGAAACCATCTTTGTCCGACCAATCAAACGGTTTAACCACCATGTTTTCATCGACTCCTCTGACCGGTCATCACCATCGCGGATCCACTTTTCACACTTCACCAGTCCATCAACTGTAAAGACAGCAACTTAGATGTTTCCAATGTTTTGATAGGAAATGTATATGACATCCCATGATAATTGCAAAATCAAAACTCCCTATTCTCCAGAAGAAAGGGATTCGTTTTTCTTCAAGAAACCAAATCAGGGATTTACTCAAGTAGATTTTTCTTCGCAAATCATTCAACAAGATAATGAAACTTGATACTGCTTGCAGTGACAGTCCCCACATTGAACTCAAATATATATATATATATATATATAAAGGTGGAAATAAAAGTGGGCATTTCAGAAATTCGCTAGGGAAATATTTCAAGCCATCTTCAAAAATTTTGAAACTTAAAATTGCCACTCTGACTGAAGAAAAATGATCACTTTCTTCTTCAAAAAGCAAATATGGAAGTTTAGATTGAACAAAGATTTGGATTTTTTTTTCTAGAAATTAGAATCTTTTTTTTTTGGTACATAGAAATTAGAATCTTCAGTGTGTGATATAAAGTAGCATTCAACAATTGGACTCTAAAAGTAGCTAAAAATGAAGGTTCGCTAACGTACCAGTCTCCTCATCGTCCCTGGGCTTCCACCCCTCGCAGCGCTGAGCCGCACCCCACTGCATGCGGTAGCAAGTGTTCTGCTCTATCACCGGCTTCCCGCTCCAGTCCCCCTTCAACCGGGGGTTGAAGTGGAGGATACTCGGCGGTTCCTCGCCGTCGACCGTTTTCAGCCCCTGCAGCTCCATCATGAACTGCGACACCATGATCGCTTGATCTCCTTCCTTCAGCATCGTTATCTTGGGGTCATAATCCGGGTGGGCCGGACGCGGCTTCGCCACCAGAGTGATTTGGGATCCCAGCGTCAGCCCACAGGGGAGCAGCATCACCCTCCCCCTCTCCCGGAACTCGGCCCCTGTCAGTATGATCGAGTGCGAGCAGCTCTCTTCCGTCCGATTCTCCTCCGGCGACGCTAGCGGCGCTAACAAAGGCGCCGACTTTAGCTCATTCAACAGCTTCCACCCGAGCTCCCATGCGCCCCTCGCAGACTTGTGCAGCTCCGAGATAGGGCCACGGCCGGTGGCGTTGGGTTCCACGAAGTTGAGGCTTGAGACGATAAGAGTCCGGCGGCGCCGCCGGAGATTGTGGGGCGGATGGGGAACGGAGGAGGACTGGGGGAGCCTGAAGGGGCCCTTGGACGGTCTTGCGGGTGCGAACCTCTTCTCCGTCGCCTCCTCGCTGTCGAGGTGGAGAACACGCGTCATAGCGTCCCCAACGCCCATGACAACTCCGCCGCCGCCGCCGCCGGAGAAGGCGATCCGGCGGGTGAGGAAGGGGAACTCAAACAAGAAGACGAAAGAAACATAGACAAGCGCCAGGGCGAGGAAGGCTTGGAGCGATCGCTGCCGGCTGAGGGAGAGCACCACGTCCAGCTTCGATCTCCTCATCGTCCCCGCTCCCGCTCCTTCCCCCTCGGATCAAACAATCCGGGATCGGGGGGAAGAAGTCGGAGCCCCCAGCCGATCCCAAACCCTAAGCCTGACCAAATTCCGAACGAATTCAGCGAATGAGATAATCGAGGGGAGACGAGACGAGAGATTTCCAAAGATCAACGAAGCGGAGAGGGGGGAAAAGAAAGCCAGCCGGTTTAAAAAGTCGGCCTTTTAAACTTATTTCTTATTTATAATAAATATTTTGAAGTGAATAAATTCGACGATGAAGGAAACCAAGGAAGAAGAGTCTTGCCGGGCGCTTGGCAGACGAAAACGAAGACATGAACGGAGACGACACCGACCGTTGGATCACACCATCTGCCGGCCAGCACTGGACGGTATTTATTTTCCAATCAAGCCTCTTAAAACTTATGACACGTGCCCACCTACGATTATTTAATTATAAAATTTGTTATTAAGATAGTCAGAGTTTATCATGTACACGTTGGGCACGTAACGGAAAGAGCTTCGAGTGGCACCTTGGAAAACCAGTCACCGTGCATTGAGGACGAGTTGAGGCATATAATGGATTTATCCGATGGACATCAAAAGGGACATCTTTGGAGTTATAATAAGGGGTTTTTTTTGTGTAACTATTTTTTAAAATATTAAATTTTATATAAATATTTTTTAAAAATTGATATTTGTATTCGTAAAAAAATTATATAAATATTTTTAGGATCAATGCACAATTTTTCTTTGAATCAATAAAAAATATCACAAAATCAATTTACAATGATAAAACAAATTGAGAAAGAATTGATGAAACAGATCAAAATACAATAAACTTTATTTCGACTATAAAAAAATTGGACCTATGCCATCTAATATCGTTAAAAAATAAATTTAAAATTTTATTTTATTTTTAATTAAAATAAATATAGTTTTTATTAGTCGTATTAGAAGAATCGTAGGCATTTGTGCAAAAATAGCATTTTATGAGAATAGAAAAATAAATTTAAATCTTTTAAAAGAGTATTTAGGTAAAAAAATCTTATAATAAATTAATAACTTAAAAAATATTTTTAGGGGATTGAGAGAAACAGATATTGAGGATGGATTATTCTAACTAGATAATTAGATAATTAATTAATCGGAAGAGGAACAAATGGCATGCAAGAGATGTGGGAAGTTCATGATGTATTGTTCAGGAGCCGATCCAAATAAATTGAAATTAAAATCGAAATCGAAATAAAAACTATAATTAAAATAAAATTTAAATAATGTAAAAATAGAAATTGGGTTTTAAAAAATTAAGATATTTTTTATTTTTTTCTCAAAATAGGGATGAAATTTTTTTATATTTCTATTTCAAAATTTAACTTTTTTCAACCAAATATGTCGTTAACGCAGGCAACATCCTTATCATCAGTTATGGGATTTCCTTTCGTGCGTTTGTGAGTGGCCCGCTTATAAATATAGGGGAGGTGGTGGGTGGAGGTGGCCGCCAAAACTTTTTCAAAGGCTGTCGGCCTTTTGTGGCCACCATCGCCCGTTTCCGTTTATACCCTTCTGTTATAGGTTGCAAAAAATAAATTGGTAGCAAGATTTTCATCCTGGTCAAAATATTTATCTTAAGCATTTATTAATACAATATAATGAACATTTTTGCTAATATTATTTAACTAATATAAATCAGAATATCTTGAATATTTATCTTAATTTCTAGAATATTAGCTGGCACCTCAGATTTCTTCTCCTTTTTTTTAATCCATGCATCTTTAGATTGAGATCTTGATCTGTGACATCCTTATTTAAAAACATTGCATTTTAATAAGACACTCCTAAACAGATAATTCACGGTAGTTGTTAATGGTATCATGCAATATGTCTTTTAAATAAATAAATAAATATACTCTTTTTTCTCATAGAGTTATGCTTGTTTGTGTAATTTCTTTGTTATTGATTCAATGATCTTAACCTAATTTAAAAAAATAATAAATAAAAATCATATGTGGGGTGCTACTTTTTTTTGATAGGCAAATTGTTTATGATTACTTTAATAAAGCTTGTAAATCTTGATATGGATCATCATTCATGGTATTCTAAGTAATATCTATTTACACAAAAAGTTAAATATCTTATGACACATCCTTATTCCATGATATTTTATATTTTATGTTAAAACCTGAGATCAATCCTCATCCTGTTAAGTTATACTCACATTATGACCCTTTATACTTGATGGTTACTCATATATTTTTTATGAAGCATCCTCTTTGTGCCATAACTACTTGGACGCAAAATTTAAGAGATACATGTCCAGCGCTGTCTCTATATGGGCACAGTAAATAATTGCCTGCGCTGCTCGCATCAGCACCAACGTTATCACGCATGCAGCCGATCACAATCGTTAACGATGCATTAAGATGAACGCTGGATAAGTAAGACCTATAAAAGTCACAATCATGATTGGCTCCGTATATGGCCACGTGGCACACGGATAATAACTTCTCGTATCACCACAAGCTCTACTCGCCATTTGTGCAGTACGCAGTCGCATCTCTCGCCGATCTTTCTCTCTCTCGGCTCCCTTCTCAATGGCTTATCCGCTATGGTTCACTCTCCTCGTCCTCCACTGCTTCTTCTTCGGCAGTTCTCTCTGTCACCGTCTCGGGTCCGCTTCCCACCACCCCATTAATACTCACCCAGAACCCTTCATCTATTTATCTCTCACTGACTCCGTTCCTTGTCGAATTCAGTGCAGACATTAAGGCATTGACCGTCGGAGACGAGATAAAGGAGGAATCTCTGCCTCTAAACATGGGCCAGCGCATTTACGAGCTACAGGGACTCAAAGAATCCGCTTGGTATGAAGCCAAGATATCTTACCCGGCTTCTGTATGATCCTTTTCCCCAAAGACTTCTTAGTTCCCATTTTTCAGTGTCTTGAACGATATTGACGTTGTGGTAAAACTGGTGATGATAGATACCTGCTAGATTCTCTATTCATCTGGAGACGGCTGCGCCGGAGGTTTGGCTGAGCAAGAATCGGAGATTGCTCAATACCGAGAAGATAATTTTCAAGCCCGGCAAGCGTAAGCCGGTCGGTGTTCGGTTTTTGTAGATGATTTGATGTGTCTGGTTTGTGGTGGAATGATTGGAGTGTTTATGATTTCTGTTTAGGTGTATGTTGTTGTGACTGTGGAGGCTGAGGGGGTTGTCGCGAAGCCAAATGTGAAGGAGAGGGAACTGGTGGTGTTCAACATTGGTAAGTGGTGGATTGCTCCTGTTTTTGTGCATGTACGTGTTTGTTCCTGCTTGCTTGCTTGCTTTCTTTTGCTTTATTGTCGAAAATATGAGTGTGCGCGTGATCTCAGACCTGACAAGGCAATGATCATAAAAAATATTCTCGACCTGTATGTGATTCTTGTTATTCGTATCGTTACATGTGTTCTCTTACTTCGATGAAAGATAAAAGTGCTCGGGCTAATTTAAATGAGATGAGAGTTTTCAAAAGAACCTCCTGTCCTATGGATTTTGAGAGATGAGCAAGATGTTGTCAATGTCAGTTATCTTGTAGAGACTTATCGGAGATACCTAACTAATTTAAATTAGAGAACCTTTCTGAGGGAGAGCTGGATCTTGGTTCTTTGTAGTGTCAGAGAATGCTAGTGAATGTTTTGGTTTTTTGAACTTTGGACAGCCCTTTAGGATCTACTTGATCTGTTTTGTATGTTTTCTTGTCTCCCCTTTTTGTCAGAATAAATGAACTTTTAGAGACTTAAATCTCAAAGTTCTCTCTTGCTTTTCCATGTCTAGTGATCACCATGTCTCTAGCACCAATAGTGTGTCGTTGGAAAAGCTGGTAATGCAAGCATGCATCTTTTCCTTCTATGCTTTCGCCGACTATTGATATTACTGCTTTTCTTGCTTTTTCTTATAATATAACATGCCTAGACATCAATTTTCATGCAACAATCTAAGAGGGCAATCTTTAGAGCATTCAGGGGAAAAAGATG
Organism: Phoenix dactylifera; assembly: GCF_051530095.1. Classification (NCBI taxonomy): domain Eukaryota; kingdom Viridiplantae; phylum Streptophyta; class Magnoliopsida; order Arecales; family Arecaceae; genus Phoenix; species Phoenix dactylifera. The sequence goes on from NC_143198.1 coordinate 671,828, forward strand.
TTTAACTCACTTCCTTTATTTCGCATGTTTCTAATTCTTACAAAGGCTGTATGGCATTGACCTTGGAAATGAAGGCTTTGCAATTTCCTTGAAATTCATGGGGTTATATTTAAAAAATAGTTGCAAAGCTTGCATTATTGGCTAACCCCTTCCAGGTGATTATGTCTAATTATCAGAATCCCTTCAAAAGAAAGGAAAATAAATCTAGTTCAAAGTGTTGACTCAACATGAAAATTTTGTACAATGAAATTTTTCTTGGTCAATATGAGATCCTAAGCATAAAGCTGATGAACCTTTTTGACATACAATGTATTACTGACTGAATAAAAGAATTGTGGGCAAAAAAAAAAAGAAGAAGAAAAGATAAAAATGAGGTATACTGCAGAAGGGGCATTTTAATTATGAAATGGTGAAAATTGATTTTGTTCTTGAACAAGTATATGAACATTTTTATTTTGTCCAATGCAGTTTCAACAGTTTTATTTTGTCCAATGTGGTTTTTGTGATCAAGACGGTCTTATTTCCAGGATAATATATTTACATAGATGTTTATTTCTGGTAAGAAGGGTGAATTATATATTATGTAGGTTGCTAGTTAGCTTAAACTCTGTTATTGTCTATCAGTCTTCAAATAATAGTGTCATTATTTTCTTTATTGCTCTTCTCCAGTACAGAAACAAGGTGAGTTTGGCATGAGACTATAGAATGTGTGAACACGAATGCATGATGAAGATTAAGAACTCACAAATCAAAGCATCAAAACTCAAATTCCTTTTGTACTAATCATAGGAGGAATTTAAAAAAATGTTGAAATGATAAAATGGTGATATTTGTCACATGGAAAACACGACAAGTAGAGGAAGTTTTCAACATTTTGTCAGTACATAATTGCAATAAAATTTGCTATATATTTAATTCATAGTAAGAATGAGACTTTAGACAATTTCCAATCTAAAAGGCTTGAGTATGGACTAGCAAAGTAGAAATATCATGAGTTTCTATTCTAATAGGGGAATGCATGTCAATAAACGCCATCCTTTGTAAGGACTTTAGCATGACCTGTGAAACTATAGCTTATTTATGCACCCTAATCTAACATGGTTGCTGAGAGGGAAATCACATTTTTGGGACAGAACAAACCATGTCAGACAATAAATTCAGAAAGTAGAGGAAACTCAATCTAAGCTTCTTAAGGAGCAGTCTGATCCAGATTGATGTTCCACCAGCCAAAAGTAAGAATCAAGTCCTCAACCGTATATGCGTATTTTATGCTTTGCCTAAAATATTTCAGCTTGTAAAATGTAAGATAGATCAATATGACATTAGTATCAAGAGGTGCAATATTCTTTGATATGATATGATGGTTAAGATGGATAAAGTACTTCAAATGAAAAATACTCTTCCGGTTTTTCCAACTATTTGATTGGAAATGGACCCATAATTTACATGGATGTTGAATCCTTGAGTCCTCTGAGGACACCAACTTTTGGAAGGTCGCCACCAAAGGAGTTGCATATTTTAAAAGAAGTTTCATTGGATTTACCTCCTGTATATGACTAAGGGGTGAAAATAGATATTGTAAAATATTGAGAACATTGGGTTTGATGAAAATTACATGGCTTGATCACCTACTGAGGGGTTTAGGGAGTACGAAAGCATTAACCCTTATGATACTTATTGTCCTGTTATCAGGAGAACCACTATTTATGTGTTAATTATGTTCACCCCCATCTATCACCTCAGGATCCATAAAATGGATGAAAGGACTGCATTTCCTAGAGAGTAGGTTGAAGAAAGCTACATTAGCCAAAAGTTTTTTTTTTCTAATACTCGGCCAGGAATATAAAGTATATAGATTAATGAAATTCCTACACATACTTAAGCAAACACTCAAACAATGGCTTAAGAAATTTGAACAAGTAGTACTGTCTCATGGATGTCTTGTGGATGAATCTTATATCCTTCATATACAGTTAGGTTCTGAATTGTGAAACTATGGTTCTTTGTTTATATTTATATAATCCTGTAAAACTGGGGCAAACACAAAGGAATATACCAGTAAGGAATCTAAAGTCATTTTAACATGAAAGATTTGATTATAGTATGTGTGATACTAATAATCAATTTGAAGAATAACATCCAAGAAATCAGGCCGCAAAGAGAAGGCTATTAAAATAATCTGTAACTTGATCGTACCATGAAAGATCCTAGTATCAAAATAGTGAAAATCAATGCAGCACTACTGCATGACTCTCAAATTATGGAACATCCGATGCACTCTATAATATTCAATCTACCAAATACTGTCCTATTTGGAAGACTTCAATATTTACAATAATCGGTCTGACTGTTGTCACTTGAATTCTCTAATGAGATACTCAGAAAAGAAGGGACATGCTTTACTGAGCTTCAAGGGTAAAGTAGTACAGATTTGAACCAAGATAGTGATGAAACCAAAGCAATCAGCAGGCTTGTGTTTGAAGAAAAACTTTCTTACTCTACGTGATGGAGGAAAACCTAGGTGCTTCGAAGGTGGCTCAAGGGCCACCTGATTTGCTCAGTAATCATAAACTATTATTTATTGGACATGCCAATGCCAGCTATATCTGTTTATAAGCAACTGAGCTACGACATATAGGTTCATGAATGAATAACATGATGTAAAGCTTAAGGCACATGCCTAAGGTTAAAATGATAACAAAACTAGCACAAATGTTCTTTAGAGTTAATTGAATCTGAAAATATTGCTGATACTTTTATGAAGAGACTAGTGTATAGGCTTGTAATCAATCTCATCAAGGGTTATGTCGCTAAAGCCACAAGTCTTGCAGTCTTCAGTGGCAAAGTAACTTGACTGATTAAGAATCCTGTGAAGTTTGTTCAATGTGTAAAATGATAGGACGATCAAGAGGAACTGAACTTCAAAGTATTTTTGTAACCCATCCATATAAATGATGATAAACAGCAACAATAATTGGAAGGAACAGCAATGCTTCATAATTTATATTAGTTTATAACAGCTGAGAAGGGTATGGTATTTAAAATAGTCTTTCATTTTTTTCAGCTATTCCAGGCTTTCCAGCAAAGATATCATTCTCAAATCACTCATGTAGTGCAGATGAAGCTGGTGATGTCCAGTGATACTTTGGCCTTCATTGCTTGGTGTGTATGTAATTTCCAATAAACAAGGTGTTCTTGGTTGATTTCATTAACTTATTAGCAAAGGAGAAAGTGGATAGCAATTAAGAGGAATCAAGAAACTCCAATGGGATGCAGATCAAATTCTGGTTATAAAATTATGTGCTTTTGGAAGAAAAGAGAATGCACACTAGTGTGTGTGCATCTACAGGGAGCACGAGACAAATAAGACTCTGATGATCGTAGACGTCATCAGAAGATGCAGTTGGCTCAATAAGTTCTTTCTGTTGTTAAAACAGTAGAACAATCTTTTCTTGATCTTTGAAAAGGTCTTTCCTACAGTTGGGGGCGAACACACAGTTCCAGCAGACAACTGTTTCCAAATGTTTTTTAGTGTAAAAAAATTAGTTACTAACTCACTATACGCTGAGCCACCATTTACGCAATGCCAATTTAGGTGGGTGTTAAGTCTGTTCTGGATATTGACTCGTGGGTATAGCAGGCAAAGGGCACCGGAGACGCGCCTTTTCTGCAATTAGAACAAAGAGCAATATTTCCTGGCTGAATGCAGATAGAGAGCCATTGGAATCTAGGAAATATGACCTTAACTGTTTTTTTTATCCATAAGTTCACCTCTCTTGATGTCTCTGTACTAATTGCAGGATTGCTCTTTTTTTTTTTTTAGGGTATCAGCATTGAGAAATCACCATTTATAACCATGCATTTTCTTGTTTTTATTGTTGTTATATTATTCTTTTCTTTTCACAGTATGTGATGAGTTGATGCTTGGGATTCCGCGCGATGCTTGGTGGGTAGGAATTGCAGGTCTCCTCTGTTTGGTGCTGGCATTGGTTATTCCATCTTTCCTCCCACCACATCTGTTGCTGAAAAATGCAAGCTCACTATCAAGTAGTGCGCCTGCAGCAAAGATTTCATGAATGAGGTGGTGGTATTGGAAGCTTAGAATATCATTCACCTGTCCCATAAAATTCATCCATCTTCTTTTATTTTGTAATTCTTTATGATATTCTGGTGTAGAATTCTTTACGATATTCAACGCATATTTTCAATGTCAGGAAATGTATTTGGATTCTATGCATTACAGTTTCCAAGATTCATGTGAAAATCGTGTTACTGCAAGAGGGGATTTAGCCGAGATCTTTCTTGAGAAATCGTTAAATAGATGAGGATATTGATCAAATACAAGAAAAAAAAAAGGCTAATTCCTTTTATTACTATGCGAATAATTTGTTATTGCATTTTAATAAAGTTTATTCTTTTAATTTTTAGACTTAACATACTTGCATGTGATTGTGAAATAATTTTTGTCAAATTTTATTTCTAGTTTTGTCCAATAAAAGTTACCATTTTCTCATTAATTTTGTTTTAAATTTCAATCCTTATTCAAGATTCTTTCCTATTGACAAAAATTGTAAAATGACCAACCTTACCTGTACCTTGACAATGCTCTCCAATAAGCACCAGTAACCATCTATCTCTAATACTAACCATGAACCAATTCCAAACATAAGGGATGTGATGGTAAAAACTCTAAATTAGAACAAAGATACAATTATTATAACTTAGAAGTACAACACGGTGCTCTTGTGCGAAACTATATGTTTGATGTTAATCATATGCATTTCAACTGCAAAAGTTATCATTTTTGTTCCATTAATTTTCTTTTGAAATTTTCTTACTAAACCAATCAATTTGCTCTTAACGACAAAAAGCAAAACGACATTCTATCAAAAAAAAAAAAAAAAAAAGAGAGTAAAAGACAAACTCTTCATCCACATTATTGGCAACGCTCTCCAATTAGTGAGTAAAGCAAGCTACACCACTTACCTACTAGAGGTTTAGCCTCATATAAGGATGTTGATATATAAAAGCCTTAACTCAAAATCAATATATCATGCATTGCATAGTGATCATCATAATAACTTTCTCTATTATTATTGCAAATTATGAAGAACAAAATTGGAAATTTTCCTTAGGTGCAAGTTGAAATAATTTTCTTGTACAAAATGCGAAGAGCAAGAATAAGGTTCATCACATCTTCCTTAATCAAGGGTTGTTCTTGGTCTTGAACCTTGGCTACAATATCCATCATTCTTCTTGAACTAGATGAACCCATGAACCCATATCTTCTTTCACAATTAGGAAAATAAGCTAAGAAAAAACGGAAAAACAAGTAACAGCTCATAGTTATTCTATAAATAGAGGAGAGAGTGAGCGAGCGAGCGACTCTCGTCAGTCCCAAACCCAGAAGAAGAAACTCTCCCAGCGGCGCCCCTTCTCGGCTTCTCCGACCTTCGGAATCGAATCGCACCGCGCCCCTCTCTTCTTCAAAACCCTAACCTTTCTCCGATCTTCTCCTCCCCATTCCTCATCCCAATCCTCGAATCCCGTCTCCCGGCCTCTCTCTATTGCTTCTCCAAGGGTTTCGATCGAGCGATCGATCGCGGGGGAATACGAGATAGAGGTCTTCTGTGCTGGGGTTTATCCAAAGTGGGAGTTTTATTTTTTCTTGGTTTTCTTCGCATTCGAGCCGTTTGATTCTAGGGTTTATATTGGGGAGGTCAACCCTGGCGGATTCCACGGTCGGGTGATGGCGGATCCACGCCGCTTCCGCCCCCGGTCTGGTGATAATCTTGGATTCGTGGAGTCGGCGTCGGAGGAGGCTCTTGGGCTAGGGTTAGGGTTTGGGCTTAGGAGCGAGGGATTTGAGGATTGGAAAGCATGCTGAGCGTGCTGCGAGTCCATCTGCCTTCGGAGATCCCCGTCGTTGGCTGCGAGATCACGCCCTATGTGCTCTTGAGGCGCCCGGACAACTCCATCTCCAACGAGGATGTCCCCGAGTCCGCCCCCATCAACGGCTACTGCATGAGGTATAAGTGGTGAGTTTTACCTCTCTCACACTCCATATTCCTTTCTTGATCTTGGTTTCATATGTTTCTTGATTCGACTGTGGTTCTTCTCTGCCAAGATTTATTTTTTGCTTCAGATATTGCTCTCCTTTCGTTACCATTATGCTTGGTTTGTTAATTTCTCTATTATTGCAATCCTCCCTCCCTCAGGGGATGGCGGCTTAAATTTTAATATTGTGATAGTACTGCTTATCTTCTGTCGCTAGTTGGGTTCGATAATATTAATGCCTGGAAATAATGGTTTCTTGAACTTGTTCATGTATTTTCTTTTTTAACTTATGGACTGGTGCTGGGGCTTAATGGTAGGATTTCATCTTGATGCCGTACTTTCTCGTGTGCTTACTTCTTTGGACACTTCTGTGAGTTTAACAATTGTTTGAATGAAATTTATTACAGAAAAGTGTGGTATGATTTTTTGCATTGCCCAAATAAAGGTCATTGTTTTGTGAAGTTGGGTATTGTAGGTTTGCTGATGGATTATGTTGTCTGTGAAGAGGTTTTATTATTCAAACTTACTAGAGAAAGCATTGTGTAATGCCATAAAGGACAAGGATTTCATAGAATCAACATAATATGAGCCAGCGCCTTCTATTGCGCATTTGAAATACTATGTTTTAATAAAAGTGTCACCTTTATGTTATTCATTCACTTTATTGCTAGTAATTAGGTCTGATCTTTAAGAAATTATCACGTGATAACCTTAATGCAAGTAAAATTGAATAAATTTCTGTTTCTTTGACAAAATTCCTGCTACCCCTCGTGCAAGTAAGTTGATGAAATATTATTTGAAAACTAAATCTTTTGACATATACTGTTGCAGATATGATAGCCATTACAGGTTGATACTTAGTAAAAGTTTTGCTGTTTCTATTGGTATAACTTAGTGCTCCAAAATGTCTTCTTATTTGTTCTGCAGGTATCGTGTACAAAGTGATAGAAAAGTTGCTGTATGCAGTGTACATCCAACTGAACAGGCAACACTACAATGCCTGGTTTGTGTCAAGGCAAAAGTACCTATTGCCAAGAGTTTCCATTGCACGCCTAAGTGTTTTTCAGATGCTTGGCAGCACCATCGGGCTTTACATGAGCGAGCAAGTAACATTTCAAATGAAAATGGAACAGAGGAGGAAGAAATGTTTGGACGCTTTAGTAGTATTGGGTCTGGAGTTACAAATGCAGGGATTTCTGGTTCAACATCCAATATTGGACAGGGCCCTAGCATGAGCAATGCTTCCACACCTATATATCCCACAGCTTTTGCAGAAAGGAGCGGTGATAGCTTGTTTGAAGTTGGACGGTGTAGAACATATACGCCCACATCTGATGATATTGGTTATGCTCTGAAGTTTGAATGTGTAGCAATAGATGCAGAGACAAGAATACCTGTAGGAAATGCAAATGCCATTATGATGTCACGTGTGATACCAGCTCCAACTCCAACTCCACGACGCATGATTCAAGTGAATGATGTCTTGGGCCATATGGATCCTGATAGCCGAATTGCATCTTCTGGAACCTTCTCAGTGCTCTCATACAACATTCTTTCTGATGCATATGCGACCAGTGAATCATATAGTTATTGCCCCTCTTGGGCTCTTTCATGGCCATACCGTAGGCAGAATTTGTTAAGGGAAATTGTTGGTTACCATGCTGACATCCTTTGCCTTCAAGAGGTACATAATTCTGATTTATATCATTTTTTATAATGGAGAGAATCATATAAAGTATTCAATTTCTGGATCATTTATCAGTTGTTTTCTGGTTCCTTCACAACTTTAATGGACCTTGATAACTAAATTTCTGTTAAGTAGAAGTTCCCAGATATCACAAACAAGCTGATAGAGCTTCAGACCTCAAGGGAGAATATAAATTTGAATCCCTCACATTTTGTTTATGACTTCGTAATATAAAAAAATGCTGTTAAATCTCAGATCAATTTCATTGGCAATCTTAAAATTCAAAATTCTCTGGTGATGAATTATTTTTTTCTTGGTGCTTGTGTGTCTCAGAGGTTTTTGGATCCCTAATTCTTAGCTTTCCACAGCATAAATAATACACAGATGATTACCATGTTCCAAACAATGCTGTTAAATCTCAGATCAATTTCATTGACAATCTCAAAATTCAAAATTCTCTGGTGATGAAATTTTTTTTCTTGGTGATTGTGTGTCTTAGAGGTTTTTGTCTCCTAATTCTTAGCTTGTGTTGCATTGCAGTCATGAATCTTCAAATGACTGGTCTGATGTTTGAAAGAAACTATTACCATGTTCAGATTTTGAACAGAATTTTGCAAGCTAAAAATGGCAATGCTATAATTTTGCAGGTTCAAAGTGACCATTTTGAGGAGTTTTTTGCACCTGAACTAGATAAGCATGGATATCAAGCACTTTACAAGAAAAAAACATCAGAGGTTAACTCGCACATGCTCAGTTGCTTCTGAAACTTTAACTTTCCATTGCTTTCAGCTGTAAATTTGGTTAACAATTGGTGGTTGGTTCAGGTTTATAGTGGAAATCCAAATGCAATTGATGGCTGTGCAACATTTTTTCGCAGGGACAAGTTTTCACATGTCAAAAAATATGAGGTAGATATACTTTTGGGATTAGTCATTGACTACTGTTATGTCATTTAGTTGATGAATTCCTTTCATTTTGCAGGTTGAATTCAATAAAGCTGCACAGTCTTTGACAGATGCTGTTATTCAACCTGGTCAGAAGAAAGTGGCTTTGAGTCGATTGATTAAGGTTGCTGGCTTTGACGTCATTTTAGATTTCTTGAGCTTTTTGTTTTCTAACTTTTGTTCTGTTACCCTGTTTAACTATCTTCCTTCGTACAGGATAATATTGCTCTTATTGTGGTACTTGAAGCAAAATTCAGTAACCATGGTGCTGATAATCCTGGAAAAAGACAGCTGCTTTGTGTGGTAGGTCAACCAGCTTCCTTCTTTTTCTGGCTCATGCTAACTTCTTCTGGGTACTAGTTTTTCTTGTTTGGAAAGGTGGATATTCTTGATGATGCATTCAAGATGTTTGTATTTGATGACACAAAATGTAACTTTTACAATCCGAGCAATATTACTTCCATGCACTGTATTTCATGGTACTTGTTTAAAGACTAACCGATATGATATCTTCGTGATCCATACAGAAACTAACTAGGATACCTAGTTTTCTTGGATAAACCACAATGACCTTTAGTCTTAACATGGAGAAAATGGCTTGAGTGTCATATAACTGAGCAAACCTTTGAAAGCTGGTGCTTATATTCACCTTCTCTATGGAGGCTTGGAAAATCGATCATTGTCTACTCAAGTGAATACTTAGACCCCGTTTAGGATTGCTTTTGGAGGGGCCAAAAGTGTTTTCTGGAGCCCTAAAAGCACTGTTGGGCAATATGGGTGTTTGGGAAAAAACCAGTGGTCCATCTGGAAGCTGAAAAATCTCTAAGGGGCAAAAGCTTCAATTTGGAGCTTCTTCCCAAAAACACTTTCTGAAGCCCGTTGGGAAGTTGTTTGTATGATGAAAATATTACTGGACTTTACATTATATTAATATCTCTGGTCATAGCTGTACCTTGTATTGCACCAATGGGTTCGTTGAGTGGGACTGTGCTGTCTGACATTTGCTTGGGAATGAGGCCAAGTTTATGCAACCTACTGGTTGCCTGTTTTTCATTAGTAAATGAGTCATTGGCTACGTAGGCATAATTGCAAGTCTTAAAGAGTAGCTTTTATTCTATATCGCAAAGCTAAAATGAATAAAATGAAATTTATTCTTTCCTTGCTTTTGTTTAATTTAAAAGAAAAAAGGGACATTGGTTGCTGTGCCTTGTGCAGATATGTTTTACGATTACATGTTTTCATGTGTAGTTCTGCTTGCATTTTTTATAATTGGGTTGTGCGTTGTGTAAAACTGTAGGTGTTCTTTCATGTTTTATTATGCGTTAATCGGGGGCTCTTGTAACCAGTTGTTTCTGCTCTGGTCTACCTTTGCAGGCAAATACACATGTAAACGTCCATCAGGATCACAAAGATGTTAAACTCTGGCAGGTTCTAATCCTATCACATTCTAATAATCATGTGTTTATTTTTTGTTTGTATTTCTTTCCAATTTTTCTTGAATGTTGTCATGAATGCAATCTTCTCAGGTGCATACTCTTTTAAAAGGATTGGAGAAAATTGCTGTCAGTGCAGACATTCCAATGTTGGTGTGTGGAGATTTTAATTCAGTTCCAGGAAGGTGTGCAGCTTTATTCTTAGATTCTTTGAGAGTTTTTTCATTTTTTCTTGTATAGGTAGTCTTAAAATATCTGAGGAGAATGTTGTGGATGTAGTGCTCCTCATGCGCTTCTTGCAATTGGCAAGGTAGATCAACTGCATCTGGACTTGGCTGTAGACCCCCTTGGGATTCTGCGCCCTCCTAGCAAGTTAACTCACCAGCTTCCACTGGTATTATTTATACGTGCGTTGCCTGACCTGGATCTCTCTGAGTACCCATTATTTACTTGTAGCATGCATTACAGGTTAGTGCATACTCTTCTTTTGCAAGAATGATGGTGGTTGGTCACAGTTTAGAGCAACAAAGGAAGAGAATGGATCCCACAACAAATGAACCTTTGTTCACAAATTGTACTAGGGATTTTATTGGCACTGTTGATTACATATTTTACACAGGTGGGCAACTGTTGTAGTTATTATTATAATTTAGTGAGGTTGCATCCTTTTGTTTTTGGTTTCCCGCTTTGCTCTTAGTGGTGTTGCATCTTGCGATTTCAGCTGACTCTTTGACAGTGGAATCACTATTGGAACTCTTGGATGAGGAAAGCTTGCGCAAAGACACAGCTCTTCCTTCTGCTGAGTGGTCATCGGATCATCTAGCACTTTTAGCAGAATTCCGGTGCAAGCCTAGAGTCAGACGTTGAAATTAGAGGTGCATAAAAAGTTCACTTTTCTATTTCTTCTCATTCCATTTTTTTTCTTGATCTGTACAGGACATGAATATATATAACTTATTTCTAATCTTGCCTTGAGATCTCATGCATATCTGATGGTTTTAAAACATGTGTATTTATAGGATAAATTAAAAAAATGTCAGAGATGATTTTGGAAGAGATATAAACTCCGTATAATAATTGTGGCTGTACAGGCCTTGCTCGCTATAACCAATAAAACAACAATTTAAACTCCCACTTTGAAGCTAACTTATAATGACCTAGGATGTAAATTCGAAAAACACAATCTCAACGATTGCCTTATGTGATTGCTAGCTGGAAGTATCCTGGGGCAGCCACTTTGTGCAAAAAATACTAAAGGTTAGGCCTGTCCCCAGTTTTCCCCTCTTAGGACCCTGGAATGCTGGGACCATAACTGGGTTTTTCCCCTGTGCTAGCTGGAATTAGATTCTGAAGCAGTGATAAACCATATTTTTTCTTGTATTCACGTAATTAATCCGAGATTCTTTCCATTTCCCTTTTTTCTTATTATCAAACCCTTCTTTGTGATGAAGCCTGGCCTTGAACTTGCGACGATTTTAAGACAACTATTAAAGTGGCCAAACCTAGACTCTAAATCACATTTGTGAGATTCGTAAGCTCCTAAGTTGAGATGGGGAAAAGTTTCTTTCTCCAATGAAATGGGGTAGATATGCTGACCATTTGTTTCTACAACATGATGTAACCGTGCAAACCACTGTTGCACTGGTTGCCCCATTGGTTGTATATCTTGTGTTTATAAGGATGATTTATCTTTTAATCATCATCATGACAACAATGCGATCTGGCATGCAACTATACTATTTTCGTGGGATAGTTGTGGGTATGCACATAGTATCGGTCGAATAAAATAAATGGTTCATTGTCTTTCTTTTTCATAGACCTTTAAACTCCTCATTAAAATGATTGGCTTGATTTTTTCTGATAAAAAAATGTTTGGTTTGAGTTAGCTCTAATATGGAAGAAAAGGTAGAAAATGCTAAGAGTGCAACTTCATGAGTTTTTCATAAAGTTCTAAATTGAATAAAGCATGTGATGGAGATAATTAAAACAACTAAGTTGGTTGCGTGAAGTACAGATTAGAAGTTGCAATATTCTAGTTTCATTTTCTGATCAAATTTGCACTAATGGTTCTGTGGAGGTTGCATAGGAGGCTCCATTATGATTAACATGAATCGAGAATGATGTTGACACTAAGTAATTTAGAACCTGGGATGGGCGGTGTTAATTACTTGACACAAAAAATCGTTCTCTCTTGGTGAATGATCAATCCTCAAATACAACGCCCTTGTTCATTCGATTTCTAATAGAGTAACATCAATCTGAGCTTTAACCAATCTTAAGCTCTTCTAGGACTGTATTGAGTATAATGGACTTATAATTTGATTAATTGATTCTGTGGCCTTGCAAGCCAAACCAAGGATAAAATGTTGCTTGCTCCTGCCTGTGACTGCCATAGATTGGATTCAGAAGTAACCAGAAATTACGTCTGAAAGGATCATCTGCGATTTTTTTTCTTGCTTTAACATTGCCCGACAATTTTGAAACAGAGTTAGGGTGACTAATGATTTTAAGGCCGCTAGAGTTTGTTAGTTATTGTTATGATGGCACACCCTACCATTCATGCATATACTGAAAATGGTCTTGTTTCTTGGCGTAATATAAAGCAAGTTCTCAATAACGAAAAGAACAATGTTGGTTGGTTTAACTGATACTACATTGAAATGTTTTGCTAACGTACTACTTTAAATGGAATTTTGGAACTTGAAATGAAGGGAATTTAGTATTTTGTGGGGCATAAAAATGGTGCATGGAAAGTATTTGCAGTGCTTGCAGATTTAGGTTAGGAAATGAAGGATGGTGTCATTTTTCCCTCTTTCCGCTTTTGTCAGGTTTCTACTTGGAGTGCAAATATTTTACAGGACAGGAACGCTAGCTTTTGGCATGTTTTGTGTGAAAATTTCTCACGGACTTGTGTTGTTGTAAAGCCTGCCAAACAAGGGGGAGTTTTGTTTTCGAGTAGGCTTAATTCTTTCTTTTCCCTATGATTGTACTGCCAAATGCTCCCCTGTCATAATATTTTATGAATTACAGTTAACCTTCTCATAAATGAATAGTCAACTCGAGAATTTTGATTTGTTTTTTGCTGCAGACTTGAGAATATTAATTGGTATAATTGCCCGTTGAATTAAGTTGTCTTATACCTTTTTTTCTGTGGGAAAAGTCTATCGGGTAGCAATGGTTGTCATGATGCTATACCCAATGTTTTTCTCTTCATCTTGCTGGTGGAATTTGATTGACACTTGTAAATTTGCAGAATTCACCGACTTTGCACTTTCCTCTCCTGACACTATTCTTTTTTTTCCTCTCTTTTTAAATTGACTCTGCTCTGCAGGTCTTTTTCTCCGACCTGTTTGTCACTGTTTGTATGGAGAAGTTGAGGAGGATGATAAAGGAAGTCCATCTGGTAGCCCTCTCTAACAAGGTAGATAATGTTCATTGTGCTCTCTCACGATGTTTCCATTCTTGTGGGCTTATTATTGATCTACTTGTATCATTGTCGGTGTCTCATAGAAAACTGCTTAATCTATTTTCTTTTCAGAAAAAAGTTCAGGGTTGATCTTTTTTCTAGCCATTGTCTAGTATAATCTTTTTTTATTTAAGTGAGGCTTCCCGCTACAAGTTCTGAATGTGTTACACTTTATTTCTTTGTCCGCAAAGCGGAATGTCGTGCGTTTGTCAGTCACGATGTGCAGGAATGCTCAGAGTTATAGGGTTTGATACTATCGATATTTGGTATGTTAAAAAAAATTTATATCGTACCGGACTGACAATGCTAGTGGGGCATCGATATTAGGTTCGATACTTGATTATAGCTATTATATATATTTTTTTAAAAAAGAAAGAAATTCTTGAAGCCGTCTAGGTAGCAGGCTCGGGCAATTTTTGCAATTAGCTACCCGTCACCAAGGACCAAGGGATGATAACCTAGCTGAATTTGATATTGATCTTATACTATTTACTGGCCAAAGCCCATAAATGGGACAAACTTTTAGAGCATGGACCCTGATAAGTCAATAGAACCAATCAGTAGCAGGAAGCTAATTTAGAGCTCAGCTCGCAATCTCTATTTTTTTTTGTTTTGTTTTGTTTTGTTCTGGGCAAGTTACATTGACCTGTAATATTCATTTAGCATTACTGAGACCGATACAACTTAATGGATCAATGATACATGAACACAGACAAGTTATACGCAATTAATGTGTAACTATCATATTCCTCCTCTCGCGGGCAGCGTGCACCGTATCGGATATTTGCTGTTAGTGAGAGGACGACCGGAAGAGTTTAAAAATCATCTACTCAACTTTACGTGCTAGTAATTTTTTTCCCCCTCTAATTCCATAACATGGCTTATTTGACATTGTCTAAAAAATCCCACTGACATGCCCATCAAGGTGTTGCTATTAATAAGTAGTTCTCTGGCAGATGAAGAGTCCTGATGAATTCTTCTCCTTCAATTCATCGAGGATTGCTAATCTAATGTGTGAGTGTGGTAGATCTTTGTCTCGAGCTTATATGCCGGTTGCCCACCGTTTTGGTTACCACGCACTATTTATTGCTTGCTTTCTTTCAAAGCCAAGCAGAGAAGCTGTTTGAGGTTGTTGTTGCAGCAGAGGCCACCACAACGGGCGGTGAGGCCACGAACGCACGAGCAAGCAGCGGTGGTAGAAGTAATAACCATAGTTTTAGTAGGGGAAGGAAATGGTTGGAAGTGGGGAAGGCTGGTGGCCTGTCCGCATCCACTTTACTCGTTGCACTCCGAGTCCTGGGCGGCTAGGCTAGCTTAGGGAATTATTAAAAAAAAGGACAAAAAATGGACTGCTTGGCTTTGGTCACGAATTGATTCTTCCTGTCTCTGCCTACTTCCAACATCCAAGTCCAACCATTGGCTGCATCTTTCAGGCGACAAAAAGAATGATTCACCTTCCTCCACATGAATCAGCCCTTGGATCACTTACTGAAAACCCCAACTCTGCCATTCATGTATCTGCATGGATCTCAGAGCAATCAGCAAATGATCCAACGGTGGATTCGCCGCACGAAGAGACATTTATCTTTTTTTCTTTTTTTTTGCGTCAAAGATGAACCATTTTTATGGTTCATGGTTATGAAAACGGGAGGCCCTTGGAATTCTATTTGGTTTTTTTTTTTCTTCGTTTATGGTTTTAGAAACTTTGTTATGCTACGGCTTAGATAGGCTGTAGCTCCTTCGAATGATAAGAGATGTTGCTATCGTCTTTGTCCATCTTACAACCCGCTACACCGCTAAGATTTTTCATGGCGATGTCATTCCCCGTTGCCTAACCAAATTTGCTAGGATGCAAAAGGTCAAACCATGACGGCTAAAAAGGAGGCCATGGGGAGAGAGAGAGCTGCCCGGAGCACTTCGGGACTTTTTGTTTTCTGACTTTATTGGGTGTATTCGTACCCGTGATGCATGAAATGCCCGTTTTAGCAAAAAAAAGAAAAAGAAAAAAAGGAGGCTACAGACGAAACATGATTATATGATTTAGCAATAGAGCTAGATGTTAATGTTGGGGTTTTATGAAGTCCAAGTCAATGAATCAGCTCAAAAAGAGAGCATCCTGCACTCGTTTCATTTGGGCTCTGACACATTCTGCCTCAATGTTTCTCCATTGACCAACAAAATATAACAGTAATGATATGTAATGACATACCATATCACAATGTAATGCTGAAAATAGCTAAGAATGTGCTCAACAGTTTGCTTGTAAATGGCTATAGGAACATGAATAAAGTAGCAATTTTGCTCCGAAATAATAATAAGAAAAAGCAGCAGCAGCATGTTAGATTTGCTTTGTCTAGTTCAACTTTTAGTAGATTTGTGTTATGTTTGAAACATATAATCATGACTGAGAGTAAGAAGGTTTAATGTAGGTTTGAGTCCAAAATCTAACCCAAGTTTCATAAGTATTATTTCATACATAGACGAAGTAAATTTAGTTCATCCTGATCTTTTACTACTTAAATTGTCCTTAACTCTATGACCACTCAGTATGCCCATAGACCACCTTCATGGCATGTCAGATCAACAGCTCTAGAACATCATCACATGTAAAGTTTTGCTTGTAATAGAAACATTCATGATAGTTCTAGATAGACAATTCTATATTCTTGGATTGGCCATGCAATGAAGTGTGTTTTGAATTGCATACTTGACTTGTGATTCATGATTCAAGGTTATTAAGTTCAATCTTCTATGTCTAATCTTGCAGTCTTCCCTATTATTTAATCTCTTTCTAAATATTTACGAATTTTGGATGGTTTCTTCTTGAATGCATAAGCTGAGCTTATGTAACTGGCAAGCTGTTTCTCTAATTTTATCATTATACTAAATGATTAATAAACATTCGCATTAGGCTTCCAACATCCTTTTTTTTTTTTTTCTTTTTTTTCTTTTTGGTGTCGTGGGTTTGGGTGTGGGGAATACAAATTGTGCTTCTAAGTTCTAACTAGACTGAAACTGTTATTGTTTAGAAACTATGGGAGAACTCTTAACTGCAAAATCTCATAGTAGGTTTACAAGTAGCTCATGCACAAGTTTCAAGACTATCAATTTTTTAAAAAAATGCCAGAAATACTTATGTATTTCTTCAGTATGTTCATATCTATAGTATGCATGAGTAATCTATCATGGTTTATTTTTGAAGCTATTATAGAATTTATTCCTTTCTAGTGGTAGGTGGAAACTAAGTTTCTAGTTTTGCAAGTTTCCAAGGGTGCCCCAAATACTAGATACTCAATCTGACATTTATGGCAGGTTTCCTGCATGATTAATTCGACGTGCATGGCAGGTGGAAACCGCACGCTTTCTGAAATCTATGATCTAACCGTGCTCTTAGTGAATTGGGTATCTTTTTTACCTCGGAAACTTTTGAAGTATAATTTGATGATACGATAACCTCGGAATACCAAAAAGATATTGTTTTTTAAAAAGGAAAACAATTGATTCCTTTCCAAGATTTTTTTTTTTCGAAAAGGAAAAAAATTGATTCCTTTCCAAGATACGCTGTTATTTCAACTACCTGAGTCCCCGTTTCCCACCTCGTTTCAGCATTGGCAAATCGACTTCCATCTTCCCCTCCCTTCCACTTCGCCTGCTTCTACGCTAAGAAAACAAAATTTACCAAGTTCGCTGTTCCGAATTTTTCATTCTATTTATTCTTCTTTTTTCTTTGAAAAAGGGGAGTGATAATAAACTGGTAAAAGGAGAGCAAGAGCAAGAGAGGGAGGTGACGGCACCGCGTCCAACCCGGTACTCAGACGAACGCCACCGAGATCTGATCACGCGCGATTCCGTCACCGGATCTCTGCTCCGGCGATGCCCCCTCCCCCGGATCGATCCCCTCGCCGGAGCTCCACATAGCGGGATCGATCCCGTTGCCCTCGCTTCTCTTCTCCCCTCTTCGAGGTCGAATACGGGAGGCGGCTGCCGGAGAGGAGAATCTCCTGGGATTTTGGGGTTTGATTAGGTTTTGCCTGTTGTTTGGATCGAGGGTTGGATGGCTTCGGCGAAGTCGTCTCGATCTAGGGCATCGGTGCCCTCGGGGCTGGTCACCACCACGGGGCTCTACCAGGCGGCTAATGGGGCCGCCGGCCAGGAGAGCGGGGTGCAGCTCGCGGATAAGCTGAAGATTTTCAAGACCGATAAGTTCGATCCTGATGCTTACGTGCAGTCCAAATGTCAGACGATGAACGAGAAGGTCCGTGCTTTTCTTTTCTATTGTTCGGATTCTTGGGTTTCTGGATTGAATTTGTGCCAAAGATGGGTTCCTTTTGGTTTTTCACTCCAAAAAATGTGCTTTTGATGGCGGACATTGTTTCCTTTTTTTTTTTGATGTGATGCCATTGTGAATCTGAATGGTGGTTCGTATCCTATATTGCTTTTGATGAATGATGAATGATTTTTCTGAATAATTTCCTTCACCACCTTTATATGAATATTTAGGATCTATATGAATCTTTAGGATTTATTTTTTAATGGAACGCAAGATCCATCAATGAATTTTCTCTGGTGAAACAAATTATTATTTTTATTATTTTTTTAAAGGAAATCGAACTTGTAATTGTCTGGCAGGAAGTATTAGATTAACTTGTAGGGACAGTGATGGGAGTGGCAGGTGCTGAAATAGTATGTTCCGTTACCTCAAAGAACCAAAGAATGAGAACGTGCTTGCTTTTTGATAAGCAGTCTGAGGTTTTTCATAGGGAGAATGGTCACTAAAAGATGCTTAAAAATTGAGATATTTTTGTACAAGCACATTTTTGTAACTTTTCTGATGGCATTAGCCTAACGAGATACCTTTGGAAAAAAATCCTGCAAACAACTTGGTAAAATTTTTTGTTCTTTGGCTTAAGGGAAGAATGTATAGTTCGGATGTGTAAAATCTTCAGCTCAGTAAAATTATCCTGCATTTAAATAAGCTTTAAAAACTTGGACACTTCAGGAAGAGAAATGATGTCATCAACTTGTATCATAATGTCTACTTCCCGCTAAAAGCAACTAATAGTTCCTGGATATGAAAGGAAAATGGATTGTAGCTTTTATTTCTGATGAAACTTTGGATCCTAGCATATTATAGCCTGTCTATTGGAGCACCTCGAATATTTAAGTAGTACAGCCAAGTAGGGCCATGTAACCTCTATTGAAGAGAGAATCATGTTCCATTGTCATTTATATTGCATATGTTGTCTAACATGTCATAATTCATGCCTTTGTATATAAACACATGCATATATAAAGACATACTATGCACATATGTTTGTGTGTATGTGTATCTATATCTATCTGTCTATATATATATCTATATATCTATATGTCTATATATATATCTATATATCTATATGTCTATATATATATATCTATATATCTATATGTCTATATATATATCTATATATCTATATATCTATATATCTATATCTATCTATCTATATATCTATATATCTATATATCTATATCTATCTATCTATCTATCTATCTATCTATATATATATATATATATATATATATATATATATATATATATATATATATATATATATGTATATATTTGTTCTGCTTTTCCTGAAGGGTGGTGTTTATACATAAGATTGCTAATTTGCTACTAACTCTTTATCACAAGAGACTTCGTGCCTGATAATCTCTGTAAAATTTGTTTAAGCTAAAATTTTGTTTCCATTCAGGTATATGCTTGAGCATTTGTTTTATGCTAGAATTTTTATGAGTATGATATGTAGTTGATACTTGTTTAAATGCAAATTGCTAGAGCTGTAAACAACTTATACTTTCATTCATTTCATATAGGAAATAAGGCACCTGTGCTCTTATTTGCAAGATTTAAAGAAGGCTTCTGCAGAAGAAATGCGCAGAAGTGTTTATGCTAACTATGCAGCATTCATTAGGTATGTAAACAAGTTATTCAGCCTCTCTATCATTTTGATATAGAAACACTTTTCATTGAGTAACTCTTATATTATGCACAAAATCTGTTCTTTGGTATTATCTTCACCATTTCATCCTTGCTAAACAGTTAAATTAGAAGCTTCTTACTCTTTTAACCACATGACTCATTTATTAACATTATACCATAAATAAATTCTGACTGTTTATTTGTCTGGATGTCAAAATAGTACTTGTTCATCTTCATCTTATTGTTGGTATACAACTTGTTGCCTCTTTTAGTGTTATTTTCGAAATATTAGGGTTGATAACAAGAAGGAATAAGAGCACAGGTGTTGCTTGAAGAAACAGTGATAGATAAAAAGGCTTCAATGAAACAGTGACAGATAAAAAGGCATAACTTGGTGACCTGTGAGAATTTTCATGCTGTATGCTGGATTAAAATTTCAGGCAGAGTGAAGTTTGAGGTGGGAGGACTTATGGAAACCCAATCTAGTAGCACTACAAGATAGTGGACTCACTCAATTCTAAGTAGCTTTCGAGAAGATTATAATGATTTTCTGAAAAGGCATGCAATTGTTATCTATCATTTACAACCATTTTTTATGCCAAGAATTGAAGTGTCCATCCTCACCATAATTTATCTGCTATACACCATGTTAACAGGTTTTTTTGGATCACTACATTGCAAGTGCCAGCTCAAACACCTAAATTGTTTCTATGAAAAAACTAACAACAAGTGTTTTTAATTATTATTGTCATTGGAAGAAATATGAGATGCCATATATAAGCATTTTTCATGTAATAATTTCATTTCGTTTCTTTCATTGTAGCCTATCTGACAGGTTTCTGTTCCCTTCTCTAAACCCTAACTACCTATAGGAATTCAATGCAACTCATATAGGATTGAGATTAGGTTGAGATCCAAATATTGAAGTTCTTAGAATTTATAGAATCTATTTTGATCAATAAATGCAACACCATACAGATAGGACATGCCTTGTTCATTAAGATTAAGGTCTTAGTTCATTTTTTAGGTTCTGTTCTGCTTCTTGTCGTGAGTTATTTTCTTTGGCTGGTTATTGTGACTCTTATCTCTTGATATTTAACTGTTTTCTTACAGAACATCCAAGGAAATATCAGATCTAGAGCGTGAGCTTCTGTCCATCAGAAATCTGCTGTCCACTCAGGCAGCTTTAATTCACGGGTTAGCTGAAGGAGTTCACATTGATTCCTTGTCTCCTGGCTCTGAATGTTCTGCAGAGGATGATGTATCAAATGTTGAAGACCGAGAGCCTACAGACATAGAGATATGGTCAGCAGAGTTTCCTGATATGCTTGATGTTTTGCTAGCTGAGAGGAGAGTGGATGAAGCTTTGGATGCCCTGGATGAATCTGAACGTATTGCTGCAGAAGCAAAACAAAAACAAACTCTAAGTGCTGCTCAGCTCTTGTCACTGCAGACTGCTATTTCAGATCATCGGCAAAAATTAGCTGATCAGCTTGCTGAAGCTGCCTGCCAATCATCTACTCATGGTGTTGAACTTCGTGCAGCTGCTTCGGCTCTCAAAAGGCTTGGTGATGGCCCCCGTGCTCATAGTTTATTGCTAAATGCTCATAATCAAAGGCTTCAATATAACATGCAAACTATTCATCCAACTAGCACTTCATATGGAGGAGCATATACTGTTGCTCTGTCACAGCAAGTTTTCTCTGCCATTGCTCAAGCTGTGAGAGACTCTTTAGAAGTCTTTGGCAATGAGTCAGCATATGCATCAGAACTTGTAAGATGGTGTATAAAGCAAGCAGAGGCTTTTGCACATCTTGTTAAAAGGCATGCATTGGCCTCATCTGCAGCTGCTGGAGGCTTAAGAGCTGCTGCAGAATGTGTTCAGATAGCTATTGGTCATTGTTCCTTGTTGGAGGTCCATGGGCTATCACTTTCTTCTGTTCTTCTAAAGCTCTTCAGGCCCAGTGTTGAGCAAGCACTGGATGCTAATTTAAAGCGAATCGAAGAAAGTACTGCTGCATTAGCAGCTGCAGATGACTGGGTACTTATGTTTCCGCCATCTGGTACACGTATATCCAGTAGAACATCTGCTGCAACTGTGGGTGTCCAGCCTAAACTCTCAAGCAGTGCACATCATTTCAATTCGATGGTTCAGGTGACTAAAATATTTCTGTTTAGGACACAGACAAAAATATGTGCTTTAATTTCACTTTTTTTGCAATTTTTTTTTGAAATATGCATTTGCACTATGATGTGCAGATGCATAATATTTTTTTTTTCATGTTAAGTTTATTGAAATGATGGCTTCTAAACAGTTAAGAATTCAGGCGATGGTAAAAATTATGTTTTTGTCATTAGAACTGGAAAAAAAAAGCATTCTTCTCTCTAATATTTTCTGAATCTATAGTTTGACTGATGGAAGCTTGGTTTTGTGCCCAATTTACCTGCTAAATATTCTTGAGTTGCACAGATTTCGTCTTGTGGTAAATATATGCTAATTGACTGCTAATACTTAATTGTTTCATTTTAAGTTAATTGTCCATAGGTATATCTTAATTAATTATGGTCTTTTCAGTCATTGCTATAGTGCTTGTATTCTCTTATTGCTTTCTTAGTCTCCTGCCTCTTTTTTCTCTTGATCAAAAAATGGTTTATGATGTGTTTCCTCATGGTATTAGAGCATTATAATGCTTGTCTGCTTCATTCATGGGTAAATCAGTAGGATTTTTTCCATTGCAAGGAAGTGTCACTGTATCTTTTTTTGTATTTATGATATGTACTTGGCTGCAGTTGTGACAATGTGGTAAGTGAAACATAGGGTATGATATTAGACTATCTCAAGCTACATTGGACTATGAAATTGTAGCAGGCTGATGCACTTAAGCATCTAGAAATAGTTTATACAATGTGATACCATGCATATTACTATATTTGAACTAACCTATCGAAACTATCTTATGTCTGGATGGTCTGAGATAACCCTGTGCCCTCCAGATTGAACTCCAAGCACCTATTGCTGCTAAACATCGCTTTAGTTGTCTGAAACTGAAGCTAAAGGAACATTAAAATAAGGATCAAGCAACAGGTAGGAAGGGCAGGATGAGGTTCTTCTTTTTAGTGCTCAGAAAATGATGAATCAAATGGCTTTTTAATGCTTTATGTCACTTGAAATTGTTAAACAATCATACAGCAGTGGATTTTTCAGTAAATTCATATACTTGTGATCAAATTGAACCAATCTTTTTTGTTTAAAAAAAAATGAAGCGTATGTTTAAGACAGTGACAGATTAAACCTTTATAAATTGGTTAAAACATTGGTATTTGGTCTTTATTGTTTTTTCACTATCTACTAATTCCTTAATCCAATTTTTTTGGGGCATTATATTTTTTTTAGTATTTTTATGGCCTTTAATAAAATTTATCTTTTCACAAATATCTTTTGTCAAATGAACAAGTGCACTTTTTTCAAATTTTTGTTTTTGAAGTAGAAATCTTTCTGTTGCTGCTGCATTTCTTTATCAGAGATATTAACGGTATAATAGCAAATATCATATAGTTACCCTTTTTTCGCTCTTCATTTAAAATTATGGCAACTCATCGATATTATGTCTCATGACAAATCTTTATAAGAAACCATGATGTTACTATGCCTTTCATGTTGATTGGTCCAAAGTGTTTGTTCCAAAACAAGCTTAAATTCCAGTTGCAGAGAATTGTGGATGTGTGGCACATCTCCATAACCATTTCTGTAGGTGCTGGGCGTGACATGTGCGTTGTTGTTCCTCTTGAGGCACTTGTTGGGGGATTGGGGGATTTTGGTGGGGAATGATGGTAGCGCCTTGGGAGAATGTATTCCAGTTGTCTGTGGCAGGTAACCTCATTCTATTCAGAGCATGAGCCCAAAGCTAGTTTCTTGCTGCACTTGCAGCTGAACACTATGTTCTTTTAAATACCTTGGTAAGCATGACATCAGTAGCAAATTAAGGATGGTGTTGCAGCAAAGTGAGGAGAGGGAGGAGAGTATGGACTTCTCTGGTGGAGGGCATCTTCTTTTGGAGCATATAACTCTTGTTGGATGCTGCAAGAAGGGTCAGATACTTTGTGTTTGACAACCATTTTAGGACTCCTGTCTTAAGAGTCAACTTGCGGCTGTTTACTTCTGTAAATCTTGTAGAGCTTTAAGATACTAACATGATTACTGGTGCATGCAACTGTGCAAAATTAGAACTATGCGTACCAATTACAGTATGAGGCCAATTTGTCTGTCAAATTACTTTGAATTATAAGTGCAGATATTAAAATGATGATTAACAGATACACATTTGATGATTTATGAGTGTTCTGTGCATGATTTATGTATACCCTTGCACATGACTGGACATCAGAGTTTGCCTGTCTCTGCCAAGTATTTGCAAAATTAGGTATGCCTTGCATACTGTGGTGGCATGGGCACAGCTTGCAATGCTTAAATCCTTAATATGCACACAAATACAAAATTATGATTTTCTTTTAGTTTTTAGTCATTTTATAGTCTTCTCGGACACATAATTCATATATATGCTGAAGAGAATACCACAAGGAAGCACTGTTGCTACTAACCAAGTATGTTTTAGTGTTTTAAGCATGATGTGTACAGAGGAAATTTCTTAAATATCAAAATTTTACCTTCGCAGCCATTAAGTCCTTACATCACATCTTGCTGGTTCTTTGGATGCATTTAGTCTACAGTATTCATTCCTTGTTTAATCATCTTAAGAATTTCAAGTTTCTCATAGAACAGCTAATACTTAGGTCTTCTAAAAGTTTTAGTTTCCAAAGGGATGTTTCACATAGCTTTCTGATAGGTGTTTGAATTAAACTAGCATGATTCAATGGCCTCCAATAAGCAGTTTGCATCCTCACCTAGTTAACATTTTGCAGCTTAAGTCATTATAAAATGGTTCTTAAAGTTTAAATTATGATGCATGATTAGTATCGGTTTTTCATCTTCTATTCTTGATCTTTTAATTTGCGCCCATTTCCACTTACAATCTTACTGCCCTTTTGCAGGACTTCTTTGAGGACGTTGGCCCCCTCCTAGCTATGCAGTTGGGCGGTTCCACAATGGATGGCCTTTTAAAAGTCTTCAGTTCCTATATTAGTATGCTCATAAATGCATTACCAGGTTCCATGGAAGATGAGGCAAATCTGGAGGGTTCTGGGAATAAAATTGTTAGAATTGCAGAGACTGAAGCTCAACAACTAGCTCTACTAGCGAATGCATCTTTATTAGCAGAAGAGTTGCTACCTCGAACAGCCATGAAGCTTTCCTCTATGTACCTGGCTGGTGGCGTCGATGATTCTCGTAGAAGAACTCCAGATAGACATAACCGTATTCCAGAACAAAGAGAATGGAAAAGAAAGCTTCAGCGTTCTGTTGATAGACTGAGAGATAGTTTCTGTAGGCAGCATGCTCTTGATCTTATCTTCACAGAAGATGGTGACACGCATCTAAGTGCAGAAATGTACATAAGCATGGATGGGAATGTTGAGGAGCCAGAGTGGGCTCCCTCTCCAATATTTCAGGTATTTTGATGTACCTTTTCACCAGTCGTGAAACCCAAGGAGGTTATCTTGCATAATTTAAACTAGGGTATGCCATACTGGCCCGTACTAGCCGGTACGAACCGGTCTGGGCTGGGATTTGGTACCGGAAGTTTTTATTAGAAAACTAGCCGGTATGACTGCCGTACCGATACGGGACGGTACAGGGCCGATATGGAACCGGTACGGAACCGGTACGTACTGGTCCGGGCTGCCACCGGTATGCTGACCGATACTGGTACGGCGGACCTTGATTTAAACCATCTTTTATCATACCAACTTGGCTTAAAAACTTTTCTTTCTTTAGTTAATTTTTGTTTCTGAACATATCTTTTTTTTACTGATTCATCTAAATTACATCCAGCATCCATGATCAAAATTGCAGTCTTGTTTATAATATTATTTTACTGGCATACTCCAGGTCTTGTACCCTGCTGACCTGTGCCTCATGCAATGCACAAGCCAGATATTATGTACTGGTACATCCTGCTGAAGGAAAAGAACCAGAGACATTCTTTATTGGCTGAAATGATCCTGAACTTACAGCACTAGGATTTTTTTTTAATTCTTTTTTTTGTGTTGATAATTTCAACTTTTCCTTGTGTTATTTTCTCTTCATAAGAGTGGCTATCTTTGAAAATAATTTGTCTTGACATGTAAGCATATTGTAGTTGTTATAAAATATTGTCTGTCATTAAAGAGCCATTCTAATTGGTCTACTCTATGTTGATCTAATTAGCCTTTCACAATGTAAGTAATCTCTTATTTGTAAGTTGAATACGCGAAGCATATTCTCGTAATTTTGATTCATTGATGTACTTTAGTAATCACATTTGGCTTACCTAGACAAAATGAAATAGATGTTTACTGATTAGAAAAATTGAGGAACGCCTAGCTACCTACTATTGTCATATCAGATGCGTTTGACTGATGGTGTTATGGTAGTATTGAATGAATAGGGATGTCATAATAATGATGCAAATTTGGAGCAGTATCTATTATAAGGGAAGGAAGGATCATGGTAAATTAGAGGAAGAAGGCTTGTATTAAAACAAGTAAGCTTATTCTGACCATTCAAGTCCAGGATAGTTTTGTAAGCTTTTTCATTTTTTCCTGTTTTTTTGCCAGATATTTTAAGGTTATTTCTTAAGTTTTTATCTTTTGGAGACTGTTCTCAATTTTTTTGGGAATAGGGGATGGTTTTTTATGGTTGTATATTCCCGGACTCTTTGGCTAATAAAGTAACCTCCCACCGAAGGTCTGCTCTCTTATTTACAGTTAGCTTAGTAATTTGACACCAACTCATTGAGGGGTGGTCAGGGAATATGATAGGAATGTGCAGAAATTTGAAGTCGAAAACCATCACACTGAGTTGTAAATTGATAGTTTTAATGGTTAAAGTTTTGACTTTATGGAGCCTCAAACTGCCAAGTTCTCATTAGTTTTTCGGTAATTGTATACAGGAACTATATGCAAAACTGAATCGGATGGCAAGCATAGCTGCAGATATGTTTATCGGCAGGGAAAGATTTGCTACCTTGCTAATGATGAGGCTTACTGAGACGGTCATATTGTGGCTCTCAGAAGATCAGAGCTTCTGGGAGGATATTGAAGAGGGACCAAGACCTTTGGGCCCCCTTGGTCTTCAGCAGGTAGAGGATTTGAATATTATTCTTGTATATTTGGAAAGACAATCAAGATTTGCTTATTTGTTTTTTTTCTGTAGTTTTATTTGGATATGCAGTTTGTAATGCTTTTTGGACAAGGCCGGTTCTTATCCCGACACGTGCATCAAGTTGTTATCGACATAATTGAAAGAGCTATGGCTGCATTCTCTGTGTCTGGAATGAATCCAGACAGGTAAGCTATGTAGTAAATGAGCAGAACTTTAACTCCTAATGTTTGTTTCTTGCATTGTTGTTTCTGTAATTTTTTCATATGTTCTTATAGTTGAAGCTTATTCCATTTGTATGTAATAATGAACAAAACTTCTTTACCAGTTTTTGTTTCTTGCTTTGCTATTTCGATAATTTGTCGACATAATTTTATATTTGAAGCTTGTTTGTTTTATAAAATTTGACATTAGTTGAATTGTAATAAATATTAATTTGAGCTTACAAGTATTTGGCAACTACTGAAGGTCCCTTCTCATCCTTCCATCTTTGAACCTGAACTCGAAGACAGTTTTACTATTTTCTGAATTCTTACTACCAGGCTTACACCTCGGACACCTTTTTACCGCTTTGATCTCATACATGAACTTAGTATCCATGCATTCTTGTTGTTTTGCGCAAGATATCATCTATTTCCTAGTATAATTGAGAAATATTGACTACAGTTCATGATTTGCCAGTTGGAAATTAAAGTTTTAGTGGTAAACAATAGATATTATTATTTTTTTTATTTTTTAGATGCTAAATTTTTCAAAACAAAGAAATATTGGGAAACTAATCTCCTCAGTTGGGGAGAGTACCCTTACTTGTTTATTCCATTTGAAAAAGATCAGCATGCATAGCATGGCACCAAGTTAGGTAATTTTTCGAGCATGACCATTATGGTGGGTGACATGAAGCATCATACAAATTTCCTTAACTTTGTTTTAATATATCATACAAATCATACCATTTCATATTCTATAGGCCCATAATGATCAAATCATTAACTAAGGCTAAAATATTGATGATTATGTATCAAATTCAACACTAGCAGCCAAGGTTATGTCGTCATAATCTTGCCTCATAATGACCAACCTCATCATGTTAGGCTTTCTTTTTGCATCAGATATTAGTGACAAGTTTGACCTGCATTTTGTCTATACTCGATAATTTTTTCTCTTTCTCCAAGTCTGTTTTGGTCACCTAACCATGTTCATTGACAAAAGTGTTTGGCAGAATCCTCTTCTAGTTTTGTTGTGCTGTTATATTACATTCGAAATTAGATTTTTTTTTTTCTATTACTTAAATTTGCTTCAGCAATTCTTCTGTTGGCTGGTTCTTTTTCATTTTGGTTCGGTTAATTAACCTGCAAACTCTATCTTCTGCAAACTAAATCCAACTTTATGCAGTGTGCTACCTAGCGATGATTGGTTCGTTGACATTGCTCAAGAAGTTATAAGTAGGATAAGTGGCAAAGCTAGATTGGTCAATGGAGATCGTGAACTCAACAGCCCGACTGCCTCTGTGTCAGCAGAGTCTTTGTCATCAGTTAGATCTCATGGGAGTACTTAGTGTGCAGTTATTCTTGTAAACAGGTCCTTGTATAATAAGCAATGATTTATTTGTTTCTTTTTTTCTTTCTTGTGTTGCATTTTGCACTAGAGTAGGTTATGATCAGTCTTCTATAGGAAATCTTTCAATCATTATTCTTGGAGTTTGAGTCTGTAAATGTTGGTTGTCAGTGCACAGCCCAAACTCCACATTGTACCATTCTTTCTCCACTTTGGCCTTGGGAATCATTTTTTCATTTGGCTTATGCCTCACTAATGGAGGATGAGGGCTCTCTCTCTCTCTCTGCATTTTGAATTGTATTACTTTGCGTAGCCTGACCTATTGATGCGCACACATATATCCTCTATGTTCAAATCAATTTTGTATGGAAATATTGGTTTGGAGAAATGTTGATTGTTGTGGATACGCTTCCTTTTGGATTTATAGGCTGTAAAGATCACAATATTTTGATAATTTGATTGTTATGGTCAAGTGCAATAATAATATCTTCCACCACTTTACTAGCTATATGAAGTTTGGTTCTTCTATGGCAATGTCAAACTGACCAATTAATCCTACCAACAGTCTTGGAGCTAGTGGTGCAAATTGACAATTTGGGTTTCCACAAGAAATGTTTATATTGCAAGCAAAATTTAAAGGAAGATTTTTGTTTTCATTCATCAGTAGCACTTGATTGGTTTCATTCTATAACTAATCTGATTTTTCCCCTTTTTTTTGGTTTTTGTTTGTGAGAAATGGAGGAGCAAAGCTCCACCAAACTTCATCGAGTGAAGATCTTGTTTTGAAGTTAAATTCCTCTGACTTTTAAGGAGTTCACAACTTCTGTATGAGTTCATACCAGATGTTGGTCAACAGATTCTTCCACTCAAGTGATAACAGTCAACGTCACGTTTCAGGCAGTCAACTTAAAGAACATAATTTTTTTTTTTAATTACAATCAATGAAAATCAAATAATCCGTTGACCTCCTCTTCGGCAACTCGCACCTCTCCCACCTCCTCAAAGATGTCGCCTTTTTCCCTCAAATCCAAGCACCTACGACCCTCCTCCATACCCGCTTCGGCCGGAGATTGGAGAAAGAGGGAGCAAGCAAGCAGCGGAGAGAGCGGAGCCAATATGGCGGAGGAAGGAGGCAAATAGATATGCATCTTCCCTCAGAATTCTCTCTACCTCTGCAAGGGTTGGGAGTCTCAAACATTGGATAGAGTTGCCCGTAATCTGATGAAGGAAGGATAATCATGAGAAACTTCAAATCAATCTGTAGTCTAATGAGAGAGAACAATAGCTTTGATAAAACGGCATGCGGGCTTAGCAATTCGGGAAATTTACCTTTAAGGTGCTGAAGTTCCATAGATTTTGTAAAAGCATCTTCTTCTTTAGATGGTCTTGTATTATATGGACGTTAGGATACTCAGGTTGAAACATGAACTTCATCCAAGATCAGATTCCTTCTCCTATTCTCGTCATACCTGTGAAAACGAGTTAAAATGATCCCATGCAACAAAGGAAACGTTTATGGAAGCTACTGACAGAAATAAATGGAATTATAGAGGTGATATGGAGTAAGAGGGTCCCTCATCTATCTCCGGTCCGGAGAGATGACGAAGGCCCCTCACCTCTTTCTTTTTCTCCTTTAGATTCCCATGCCCGTGGATTCTATTGGTGGATGTCGAAGAGGTGCCGGAAGTCCTGCATTATGGAAATAATCACAGGGCTTTTTGGACCAGTTTACGACAAGAACGTGTTCTGCATGCTCGCTAAAGTATCGAACACATTCCGAATGCTATTTAATAGGCTTCACTCCAGCAAAATAAAAAAGAAAAGAAAAAAAAAGGAAAAAGGATCGGCATCACTGTCCTTTTTTTATAGCACTCTGTTCTGGAACAGAGTATTATATATTCTCGGTTGCCTTTTGCCACTGAGGTGAAGGAAACAAGGATTTAATATAAAGGGTTTCCCCCGCTCCAATCAACCAAGGTTAGGTCTGGGTCACATCCAGCGTTCAGGTTAATGCACCGAGGTTTAATCAAACTCGCCAAGGTCGGGGTGAAAATGACCTCCAATGATGGTCTCATGGAGAGAGCTCTGAATTCCACCATTAATTAGTGGCATAATGAGCAAGCGAGCTCTGTTTATGGAGAATGGTCGTAATTGTACCTACAGCTCACACGAGAATTCTCCTGCCATGCTGCACGATGGAATTAATGCATTTGAACCATAAATATCTGCGAAGGCTCAAAGATCTGGTTGATGCTGCTCCATTCTGAGCAACAAGTATTGGAGCTCGAAGCCATCGTAGTAGAGGAAAAGAGAAGAGAGAGAGAGAGAGAGAGAGAGAGAGAGAGAGCCATTTGATCGATTAAATCGTCTTTTAGAACCCACCCAATCATGCGACCTGGCGAATATTGAGATCCAAGAGTTTGGTGTAGAAGGGTGACGATATCCATATCTATGGTTACCCACAGAAGGTGCCAACTTTCCTGCAACAAAAGAAGCCCCATACCTTCATAACTCCACGGCTGGTTGCAAAGTTGAAGCCATTCTCTACCTGCATCTATAATGTCTCCTTGTACATGGGATCTGGTCGGAGAGATGGAATGGAGTTAAGAGGGTCCCTTGTCCGGAGAGATGACACTCGCTTCGAGCTGTAAGACCGATCGAAGCCGGTGTCATCTCTCCTGACAGAGGTCCCCCACCCCTGCGCGCTTCCTATGTTTCCTTGGGCTTTCTTCTTAAGCCTAGGGGCCCGTTCTTATAGATGGATGGAGCTCATCTTTCTTCCTTCTCCACCATTGAGTTCATATTGGCCAGCTCATCATAAGTGGACCACCTCCAAGTTGGAATAGTCTAACCTCGTGCTTTCAAGCATGGAATTCTAATTTAGAAGCAAGTCGGTCAAACATGTTCCATAGTTCTTTTAACTCTATACACCAATCATAAGGTTTTGGAGTTTTCAATTCAGGAATCAACAGTGCACGCCATAATTGACATCGTTATTAAGTGTTTTCTGGTGTCGTATTTTCTGTTTGTTTTGGTAATAAATAGAGCAAAGCTAGAGTTCAGAGTAGAGACATACACAATAGAATCAACTTTTGCAGAGAACCTGCATAAAAATAGTTCGAGGTAGGAGAAAAAGTAGACCCTTATGCATTGATGAAATCCTTTTTGAGCGCTTGATTTGCCAAAAAAATCTGCCACTTGATTATCTTCCCTGTTTATGTGAGATACCTGAAATGTGGTTAGTTTAAATCGAGAATTTCCTTCATGAAACGAGACTGCTATTATTTTGTGAGATGCTTTGTGGATGGGAGCCAAAAGACTATTCCAAGGTTTGTGGTTGGGAGCTTAAAAAGGTTCAGAATTAAAACCAGAGTATTGGTATACTACAACGGATTGTTGATGATTTGATCTTAAGTTGTTTTTAGATCTTAAGTGGAACACACTTTGAATGCCAATTTGATTGGCTTCATAAGGATATAGGTTTTGAAAATAGCTCTATTTGCCTTGCAAGAGATGGAGCTGTCCTTAGATTCTTTTGATGTCGAAACAAAAGGGTCCGCTTTTAGGGCTTTAGGAATTAATCATGGGTCAAGTAGCATCTAGGTTAGGTTCAAGTCACACCAAAGCTTGATTGCCTGCATCTTGCTCGGTTCATGGAGCTTACTCAAGATGATGTCTTTATATCAGTCAAACCCTTCAAAGTTAGAGCGAAAATGACCAGGAATTTTTATCTCAATGAGCACCCTCTAAATTCCATCCACTCTGCGTTTCGTGTATATTTAGTCAAAGGAGTTAACTGGAAACAAGAATAGGTCCTTTTTTTTTCAGTGGAGAATATCCATCAATAGACCTTCTGAAACTACCATTAGAACTCTACAACGCATTATGGAGTGCATGGGATCTTAAACATAATGCCATTCCTCAAAAAAATTGAATTTTTCTTTGAAAAACAACCAAAAAGTTGAAGCTTCAAATGTTTCAGTAAATGAGGGAAAAAGTTTTTTTTTTTTTTTTTCAGTTTCACTTTCATGGAGGATTTGCTAGAAATCAGCATGCTCAAATGGAAAAGTATAACTTAAAGCTTACCTGATTCGGTTGGATACCACCTTCTCATTCCTTTTTTTTTTTTGTTGACTTCAAAAAGAGGTAGATAATGGAACTTCTTTTTGACATGAAAGACTAAAAGCTCGGAGGGATTATTCTTTTTGACGGGAGATAGTAATGGAACTTCGTAACATCATGATGCCTAGAATTTGTTCAGCATTTTAACATTCTGTGCTCGGATTCTGAGGTCATACATTACAAGTTTGTTATAAATTTATTTGTATCTTTTGTAAGAAAAAAAAAGAAAAAAAAATTGAGATCCAAGTGGACTAGAAAAGAGACACAGAATGTTCCTTTTTTTTTCGGTCGTAAGAAGATAATGCTTGCCATGTCTATGGTCGGCCATGGCAGGTGTTACCTTTCATGCGGCAAAAGAGTCCAAACTCTTCATGACTCCTTCACTAGCATACCAAGTCTTTATTCTTAATTTCACTAGCTAGTCTTAGGATCCGGACAACCGAGCAGGACTTTTCTTTGTCGGTGACTCTTTCTAGATTGAAACGACTACACATTATTTCTTCCTAAATTGATCTAGAACATAAATCCTTTGTAGTGCGCAGTTTGTACTGCAGAGTGTTGTGCAGCACTCGGTGCCATCAACCAAAAGATGGACAGCTATCGGACAAGAAAGTATTACATGCCATACACAAATTACTATTGATTGTCATGCATTTTCTGATAACAATGATCGAGTGCTGCACAACATTCTACAGTGTAAGCTGCACAACGCAAAAGATCGATCCATTGTGGGAACCTACTTTGGCTCGACTTTGGACAAGCCAAACATAAGAAGCAGGCTCTCCAATCTCCCTCTCCCTTTGCTTTCACAATGGCCGCGTCAATTTTTTCACCATCTCCACGGTTGGACCCACTCACCCAAGTCTAGCTTTGAATTGCCTCGAGTCCTGCTCCAAACGTGGAATTATTCTCTTGGAGAAGATGGTCAAGTCGAGGGAAAGGGAGAAACCAAAGGCTTGAATCCAAGTGGACCAATCATATGCTTTCGTTAGCTCGTCAAAGACGCCAAGCTTGCCCATCCACCTCAAACCAGCTTGCTGGGAGCTGCCTCTCCTAAACAAACCACTTGTGCTCTGAATTTTGAGTTAGCAAACAATCCATATATATTTAATTCTACAGGACATCTTTGTCTATGATGCCAACTCTTAGTGACTCGGCAGCAAGTTCTTATGCTCTCCCCAATTTACAGGATCCTGTCGTTGATTAGTTTCGCTCCAATAGTTCATTGATTAGCTAGCGATTTCGCGCATTATGTGCAATAATCCATATTTTGCTTGTATATACTAGCATTCTATACATTCAATAATTCACATATTTGATATAAGAGCTTATCGTTAACTCGCTCGGTCAAACATACAATCACGTATTAGAATTATTAAATTATTGAATACTAACTAGTATATACAATCAAAATTTCTTATCTCATTAGTTCGATCAAATATATGATTACTAGCTTATCATTAGCTACTAATAGCACCAAGTAATATAAAAAAAAGAAGAAGAAAGAAAAAAAACAAGATGTCTCCATCTAAACTAAATCAAGGAACACTTCCTCACTATCATTTTTAAGCTTATCTTGTCTTTGTCAAAATGCACTCAAAAAAGCAATTAGCATTTCAAATTTCAGGCTCAAAAAAATTTCTTATGGTGCAATACAATGCTAGCTGTAATCAATATATATTGTGGTGTTTCGCAAACACATCACAGCTATGGAAGCATTACTTGGTATAACGACAAGATTAGGTTTGAAAAAATCAAAGAGGACTCCTTTCTATAGGACAAGCCTAACTTGGTGATCACAAATTTTCTGAATCTTTTATTGTGGGCCTCATCTTCACAATTTTCTCCCTTCAACCACCATTGACAATCCCACCAGTAGGATTTTAGAAGTTCTTTTGAACTCTAGAAGAAATGGTCCAAAAGAGATCCATCTTTTCTTAATAAGAATGAGTCGGCATTATCCTGCATAAGCTTAGGATGCAGCTGTATGTTATGATGAAAGATGACAACTTTGGGTTAAAAAGAAGAAAAAATCTATGGGGAGGGGACAAAGAATCATTGAAATAGTCAAACTTATAGAATTTTCAGCTCTCCCCAACCATGAAGCTACAGTCAATGGGTCTCCATCACCTCAAATCATTAAAACGAAGTGAAAGCATACCATAGTCGATTGGTCCCCAGCTTAATTAATCCAAGATAACATTCGTTCACACGGAAAGATCTAGAAAGTTTTTCTTAAGAAGCAAAGTTATCAAATTTTCAATATATCTAATGAAGTGGTCTATGCTAAGTTAAGCATTGAATTGGCGACAAAATCCATAGTATGTACCAACATTATTAGTAGTTTATTACTTAATTCATAATCATGTTAATTTCATAAACCAGTCATGAGCACCGTCTTTCTTTTGTTATGATTCATGATTTCCTTATAATTGTACAATGGTTTTACCTTTTATCCAATTAAAAATATATTTTTATTTACTCCTTGGTGATATAATCAAATGACACCATTATTTTCAATTAATTTTTACTGGGTTTTTTTCTTGTAATTACTAAAAGCTATTGCTAATTATGGTCCAGTATAATCAAGCAATATCTATTGCAACAATTATTACTTTATTTCAAAAAATTATTGAAGAGGTCGAGTTATGCTACTCATAGCAAGAAAAAGATGTTGAGTGAGGACTTTTTTTCTTTTCCTCTATTAAATGATTGATGAGTTCAATAAATAACTGCTATCCAAGACCTTCCCAAATAAATGCTCTCTGAATAGGAATACAAAGAAGACTTAGAGAAGAAAAACTGCAGCTTTTTACATGTTACAATATATATATCATCCAAAACTTTTTGAGAGTTGTTTCATAGAGAATATTTGGATTCTTCCAACAAATAAGAAAAATATATCATGCCTGAAGTATATATAACATCTCAATAACTTTGGCCTTTGTCATTTATTCTTGAATTCCATCTATTTGCAGTTTAAAAATAAAAAGGGAGCGACATGATATTAGGATGATAAACCTCTGAAAAACAATACTTTAAAAAAATCTCCTTGGTTAGAAAGAGATCGGTCAATTTGATTTTTGGCCTGAGGTTAATTTGACATCCATTTTAAAATCAACCACTCAGCCATTTCTCATTTTAATCATTAGTTCCCTGCATATATCTCATACACAATTGTCTTGTTTTATATTTTTTTTATATACATAGGAGAGGAAGTAAGTAAAGAATAAATGATCTCTATAATCAAGAATAACAACATATTTTTTGATTGATAATTCAAGATCATGAAATGGCAGTCCCATGACGGTGCAAACTAGCATTTGTCAAACCATGCATCGGCGATCAAGCATCAAATTTGATGTATAGAAAAAAGAAATTTCTGTGCACTTTTTTCACCAACTTGTTATCATAGTATTGCCCATTACAACAAAGACCGAGATCAAATTTCTAGTTCATGCTGCCTTAAAATAGCTTTTGTCCGATATATTTCAATGTAGGTGAATCAATTGTCAAGGTAGGTGAACATTGCCTTCCAACCAATATATTTCAGAGGAAAAAAAATAAGGGTCATAAGGGAAACTCTAGCTTGGGATCAATGCATAGAGAGGCTTAGATCACTTGGATGGACAAGTTTGTGTCCGTTGTTTATTCAAGTGCTAAGTGGACTAAGTTAGAATTTTCTTCCGTTCAGCTCTATACCGAGTCAACGTGGAGTAGTCATAGCATAGGCACAAGGAATGGTCAAGGGGTTCGCAAACTTGCACTCGTCAAAAGAGATGGGAGAGGCCACCAAGGTGGTAGCCTAGTGGTACTGGGCAGCAATTCTAACCACAAGGTCTCAAGTTCGAATCGCTGCGGCGACGATTAAATTGTGGACCGGAGCTCACTACTTTGGCCACTGCTTGGACTTGTGGTGTAGGACCGCTCTTGAACCGCTAGTAGCCGGGGTGGTGCCGGGTGTGACGTACTCACACGTGGGACTCGAGCCAGAGCTCAGAGGAGTAGCTGAGCCGGGCCCACGGGTGGGGAGGATATGAGTAAAACCGGTCGGGGTGCCCAACACACGGCCATTTCTGCCCGCATCGAACATTCTCCTGGCGGGGCGGGGGCCCAGTGGGGGCTGCTACGCGGGGGTGGGCTTGTCCCTTCCTCCCCCCTACCCCTTTTACTTTAGCCAAAAAAAAAAAAAAAAAAAAAGAGATGGGAGAGAGAAGAAGAAGAAGTCATCCATTTAATTGTGAATCTTGCTTGCTTAAACCTTTGTCTAAAACATTATGAAATCTTTTAAGGCCCACAGGGGCTCTACGGACCCAAAACTAATTAAATTGCTAAGTGCGTGAGAACTAATTATCAAACTAAGATTTTAAACTTTGATATATTACTAACCTCAATGAGTTGCCGAAAGGGCAAGAAACCGAGATTTCAGAACAAGATCGCGCAGCATACTAAATCCCAATATGGCACTACAAACTATATTTGAGCATTGATTTCAAAATTTATTAGTTAAGAAATTATCATTAAAAAAGTGAGAAATGATCAAAAAAAATATTGGTTGATGTGAAAATATTGTGTGGTTTGAAATCTCAGATTTTATCAATTTGCAATGGCCGAGATAATTGGGTCGAGATTTTTATATAAATCTTATCAGATTTTTTTTTTTTTTTTTGGGGGGGGGGGGGGGTGGGGGGAAGCAATAGTGCCACCTCAGGTAATTGTCCTCGGCATGGGCATGGGCGTTGGAACGAGGAGAGCCCTCGGCCGCCTACTACAAAAGGCAAGGTCGGCGACGGCGATGACCCACCCCGCCCTCCTCTCTCATTCTCTCCCCCACGGCCCCACTCCGCCTCCGCCGCCGCCACCATGTCCGAGTCTAGCGGCACCGTCCCCTGCTCCGTCTTCCAAGCAGAAGCGCGCCATTCGATCCGAGATCCGGAAAGCATTGCAGGCCGTTCCGCCCGCCCAGCTAGCTCAAGAAGGTCTTCTCTCGCTCCCTCTCTCATCGCGCCTGTTAGATTTCATGGAGGCTATTACCCGAAAATGTTCGATTCGGATTTGGATCTGCTGGGTGTTGGTACTGTCTGAGAGTGCAGTTGTTTGCTGATGCCGATAGTGTAATGCGATTCTTTGTTTGTTTCAATTTTCCTTCTTGTGCAAACTAAATGTAAGAAAATATCAAATATATAAATAAATTCTACCGCATCCTATCAGCTTAAGTTTTTGGGGCAAGTGGTGCGGTTATTCCCAGTTTGTAGTTTAGGGGTAGGTAGTGACTTGGCATTCACGTGTTTGTACATTTGTCGTAGAAAGGAGAAGTTTTTGTCTATTCATATGAGCACTTGTTTGGAGTGTGGCACGGCCGCACGGGCGAATTTTTCTGGAGGATGAACACTGATGAAAGCGCATTATAAAGGTAGCCCCTGGTCAAATGACAGATGTCGGATACCATGAAATTAATATTGAATAATGCCAAAGGGAACTGATCTTTTCTGTTGCCATTGTAGTCAAGGAAAACGCAAAAATCAACTTTGCAATTAATTCATAATCGAGGGCTTTATCTATGTGAATATATTATATGCAATCAAATGCTTGAACATAAGAATGTTGATATCTCTTATGTGTTCTACTCATAGAAAATGCAAAGTTGTTTTCTGCTGCCATCCCCAATAGATGCTGATGGAGATCAACGTGAAGAAGGTAAAGTTTCTACTCATAGAAATCACTGGCTTATGTACATACATACGCATATACAATATACATAATACATACATATATATATATATATATATATATACACACACACATACATACATATATACTTACACACGTGCATGCATATATATATATATATATATATATATATTATATACCATTTTGTTTATTTTTCCTCTCATTTCATGGTTTCATGGTTATGAGATATTTTGGAGGTAGGATCTTCAATTCCTAAAGCAGTCAAGTAGTATTAAGTTGCACCAGAAAAATATATAGTTATCTTGCAATGACAAAAATGGAAGTTGCAAGTGGACTATTGCATAAAACTTGTCATTCGACTAGCATTCAAAACCCATTCTTGACAAGGAAAGTGGTTTATATGGTTTATATGTTTGACCTTGAAGCAATGTATGAACAAGGTTAAATTCGATTTCTGGATTAGGCCTGGAGGCTTACTCAAGAATCTCATAACTTTAATGTTACTATTAAACCATTCTTAGCTAGATTGTGATATAAGCTACACATGCATTCCAAGCTCTAATATGGGAAAAAAAGGCATTATCATAAGCATCTAAGTACATGTATCAGGTGTCTTCATCATGTTGATAGGGGCCATGATCGATCATGTTACTGTATATGCATGTGCTAGATTTTTGTATTATGCTTTCTGAAAACTTCTTTCGCTGCTGCTGATCCTCCAAATCATTGTGAGCCATTTTTCTGATCCTTGTGATTGATTTATGGAATGGATATAACCTGTGATCTTTAAATTGGGAAAATGTACATGGTTGTATATGAGTCAATTTCAATCAATGAGAGCATGCTAAAACAAATTCCCATCCTTTTGCTTTTCTAATTCTCGCTCAGGTCTGATGAAGATCATATGTATTATAAAGGGTGAATATATTG
The DNA here is from genome assembly GCF_051530095.1 of Phoenix dactylifera. NCBI lineage: Eukaryota > Viridiplantae > Streptophyta > Magnoliopsida > Arecales > Arecaceae > Phoenix > Phoenix dactylifera. Next base: position 710,929 of record NC_143198.1, read on the forward strand.
CTGCTGTCATCATTAAGTATTAAATCCATTTTAAAATCAATGAACTGTGATTTCATAGGTCGCTAAATCGATGTTCTAATCTGAAGAGTTTCGATTTACAGTTATGCTGGCAAGTCACCCTGTTGACATTATCTTATTACCTCACAAGTTTATTTCTTCTTCCTTGATTTCCGTTCTTAACCTAAATGGAATATTGATTCTTATCTATTTAGTTATACACTTGCAGAGTTGCCTTTGATAGACATGGACGACTAGGCCGTGGTGGAGGGGAGGAATTATATGTCTCATAACTTTCTGATTGAAATACTCTTTCATTTTGAACCTTAGGCAACTCATAACCTTGGGCAGAATTGTTTGAGTATTGGATTTGTTGAATTCGCTTGGCCCGCTACAATAATCACTAATCTATCCTTCAAGGTGATACTTGGATACCCCATTGTGTGTCACAAGCAGTGTTATGAAGACACTTGCCATTGGTGCCATGTGTGTAGATCTCTCAAAGTATTTGATACTTTAACCTCTGAAAGGCCTGAGGGAGAGACACTATTGCACAATCCAAAAATGAAGTATATGCCACATTCAAACATTTGAAATAAATTTACTACTAGACCAAGTAGGCTAGTCAATGATGCTTTTTGTAAAAAGCTCTCGTTCATGCCATTTACATTAGAAACACAAAAGAAAAGAAAATATATGACATTTCACCATGATTTTCAGGAGTTAAGACATTTGGGGATGGTAATGTCTTGTGCCACATAGATGAATATATTAAAGTGTCGCCAGTTGCCTTGCAGTATCATTGGGCATGACACTTTCCATGTCAAGTGCCAAAACTTCCGGCTGATGTCATTAGGATACTCCATTTTTGCAGTGCCATATTGTATCATTCCATGCTGCGTGGTTTCCTAGTGTCCATCTAGCACAAAATGGGCATGACACTCCAAAGTTCCATAACAAGTGCTGAAACTTCTGGCTAATGTCATTGGGACACTCCATTTTTGCAGTGCCACATTGTATCGTTCATTGCTGTGTTGTTTCCTAGTGTCCATCTAGCACAAAATACAAGGGCAGTAGTTCTTGGAGCAGAAAATGGATGATAGTATATGGTGTCAGTAATAGGACAGAGGAGGTATAGGGGAAATTAGAGAGACAGATATATCCTATAATCTTAACAAAAAAGAGGGTCCGTTAAGCCAAGTTGGCATTGATGACAATGCCTATTGTTTGGATGGTGTTGGAGGATCCCATTCTGACCAGAAAATTTATACTGCCACCTTCAGATCAAATGCTCAAAGCATCTAATTCTTATGTAGCATAAAGTTGCATCCAGACATCCAGTAAAGTGATGCCATGTTTTCTATAATGCCAGTTAATGGCCATGTGGTAAAACTATTACTGAAATTTATAAGCATTTTATAATCTGCTATTAAATTATGGGTCCACTAATTGTTTAATTAAATTACAGCTGTTGAAGCACTGTAATAATAACCTTTATGACTTGTTAACTCATCCTAAAACAGACCTTTTACTCTTCTATATTTTTTAGATCATGTCAGAAATAATATGACCAAATTATGGGATGAAATCCATGCATTTCAAATGCATAATGCACCAACTGGAATTTTAGCTCAACCCCCAGTTAGCTGCTTTTTCGACATAGAACTTTAATACCCTGTCAACCTTTAAACACCTTTAAATTCTTCACTTGCATCCCATCTGTTAGAGGCATTTAGAATGACAAGAAGCTTAGACTACCAAGTGGTTGATCCCATCTGAGAATCTCAAAGTAGGAAATTTTTGGGTTATCTAATATATCCTATTTACAAAGATTAAGCAAGAATTTTTTTGGCTATCAAATATATCCTACTTACAAAGGTTCACTGCAATACCAAGTACAATTAACTTTCAAGAAGTATTTATCTCATGTAGGTTCAAAACCTTCGCGATATATTTTTATGATGCCTTTGTGGTTTTTCTTTTCTTTTTTTTCCCTGCTTCTATTTTGAATGGATGCTGCTCAAAAGCTACTACGATGTATTCCTGAAGAAATACCAGGAGCTAGCCATGGAGCATAGGTGGAAACAGCCTCTTCTAGGTACATCAATTTTTATATGTCCATATTTCTTATATATCAAATTTATATCCATATACCATCAGCTATTTTTATGCTAGTTGTTTGGTTAATCTCACATCATGCATTGTTTGGCATACCTATATCCTGAAATATGCATTACCGACATAATCTGATGCACTGTACATTATCGAATTAGGAGAGACTGATATGTCACTGACTATAGTTGTTGATTTTGAGCTATAGCCATTCAAAACTCAGTTAGACTGTTTTGCTGGCTTTTGTCTGGGGCCAGCTCCGAGTGGATATGTGAATTTTGTTAAATGGATATGCAATTCAAGTCCGGTAGGCTCCAAAGCTATAAGATATATCCCCATTTTATGTTTGTTACATCCCGTGGAAGTTTCAGATACCCATCAATCTTATGGACAGCTTGAGATTCGGGTAGAGGGATCTCGGTTTTAATTAGAACCTCCCTAAATCTACTGAAAAAGGCTTGAAAGTCCTCTTCAGGGCGTTGAGCTGTGTCCTGAAGATCGGCGATGGTTGGCTTCTTGCCAGTGAGATAGGAGTACTGGTTGAGAAAGTTAGTGGCGAGATCCTTTTTTTTTTCTTTTTTTCCTTTCTTCTTCTTCTTTTCCTTTGACTTTTGGCAGTTGCACTTGCATAGTCTATGTAAATTATGGATGATGATGTCATTCCTATCACTTGCCATGATGTTCTTGTTGATGCTCTTGTCTCTGCATCTGGTGTAATTCCGATCAGTTCTGCAGCGATGAAGCGGATGTGACCGAATGGTTTGGCCCTTTCATCTGCCTTTTCTGTTTACCCTCGCTATAGCATGTGCTATAGTTTCACTGCTTAACTTATGGACCTATGGAACCAGAGAGGATTAATGGTTTTAACATTATGTTGGAAACACATATATCATTGCTTTTTCAGCAGAGAATCAGTTTGTTTCTGTTACATAAATATATCCCCTTTTTATATTTATTTGAATCGATTGCGAGACTATCTTCGATTAGCATGTTTGTTTTAATTTTTTATAATATTGATACTTGTTTACCCTTTTCTCATGCCTCTTATAGTATTCTATTATCTACCAATGAAAGATCGAAGCAAGGTTCGCTGTTTCGGTACCGGATCCCGTACCGGTGCCATACAAACACAGTATTAATACAGTACGGTATGAAATTTTTTTAACATACCGAATATTGGTACGCTATCTATATTGGGTTCTAGTACCGAATTGGTACAATACGATGCACTCCGTACCGCTCGGTTTGGGCTGGTATAGTGTGCCATGGATCGAAGTATGTTCTGGTGATGGGCTAGTTGTGCTATTGTTGTTCATAATATATCTTGCATAAACATATGTATAGCGGGTCAAAATAGCAGGTGCAAATTTAAGTTGCCATGGGCTTTTGAGACCTGATGGGAGATCAGCTGAAAAAGTTAAAATGGTGAGTAGTCAATGGGATTAACTTTGATGTTTACTATGTACATGAAAATGAGAGAAATACATGTAATGCTGAAAATAACACTATGGAAGAATCAAAATATGTACTGAAACATATTCATCATATTATTTTTTCTCCTACTTGTGTTGATGTTAATTAATGTAAGATCATGCTATTAGACTACATTGAGCAAAAGCTTCAATTGATAACTTGTATTTGTTGAAGATGGCATTCAGCAAAAAATACTTTATTTTTTCTAAATTTAGCTCTTCAAATAATAGTATGTAATTCTATTATTTCTGGATAGGTATAATTATTCTTTTTTTTTTTCTGTTCAAAACCAAACTACTTCAATCAGATGATGCCAATAGCTGTGGAGAACTGATGTTCTTTCTTGTGCAGACATGCCTAGCTACAGTGTCATTTATTTGAATCTATACTGGAGGAGGCAGCAGAAGGGAGAACTCGAGCTTGGTTAAAATGGTATGGATAATTTTTTTCTCAGCTTTCATTATCGCGGATGCGGTGACGGGACCATGTATCTGGTGAACTTACCGGATCCGAGCTCTTTTCCCACCTACCACCCAACTTGCCCTTTTTTTTTTGTTTTCTTAACGTTTTCGATCAATACTAAAAGTCTAAAAAAAACTATTTAGTAAACACAACGACAAAAATAAGCTAATCACACTTTCTCCCCTTCGCGTTAAAAAAATCCGTAATTACTCGCTGTCACTTTACGCACACCAAACCTGACACTTGTCCTCCCACGATGCTGTTTTCTGTTAATAATGTTACACCAGATCCAATCATAGACAAATTCCGAAAAAAAGAAAGGTCTCTTCCTCCCATTTCCTCTCAAATTCCACATGTACGAGGGTACAAGCTATCAGCATCAACTCCGGCCTCGAATTGAACGGGATGTGGAGCGGTATCGGATCTCTCTATACAAACGTGATCCGTAGGAACATTGGATGCGAGAAAACGACCTACCGATCTCTTTATTATATATCCCGTCCAAATTCTTGACCTCTCCTCCATTCCTCTTCTTCCCAAAATCCCCAACCAACCATGGCATCCTTCACTAACCCTAATCCTAGTCTCCTCCTCTTCTCCCTCCCCCTTCTCCTCCTCTTCGGCGGTTGCGCCGCCGTCTTGGAGGCTGCGACGCCGTCGCCGTCGAACGGGACGACGGTGTACGAGCTGCTGCCGAAGTACGGCCTCCCGCCGGGGCTCCTTCCGGACACGGTGACGTCTTTCCAACTTTCCAACGACGGCCGCTTCGTGGTGGAGCTGGAGGGCGCCTGCTACGTGGAGTTCGAGTACCTGGTTTACTACGAGCCCCGGATCACCGGCGTCGTCAAGTATGGCAGCATCGAGGACCTCCAGGGAATCCAGGTGCGCCGCTTCTTCATCTGGTTCGACGTCGAAGCCATCAAGGTCGACCTTCCTCCCTCCGACTTCATCTATTTCGATGTCGGCTGGATCACCAAGAAGCTCAGCGTCGGCCAGTTTGAGACCGTCCATTCTTGCGAGGCTAACGTGCTGGCCGACCGAGCCATGATGGCCGCTGATAGTTTACTTAAGGTATAAAATTTTCTTCTCCATGTGACTTGTTTTTAAGAACGGAAAAGAAAATTTGCTGGTAGGTAATGTTATTTGATCATGCTGGTTCTTGCTGATGATTTTTAGGTTTTGGAACCCAAAACTGGGATTCTGTATAGCGAATTGATGCTTTCTTTCTTTCATTCTGACATGGGATGGATTTTGTTTAGTGTGTGCAATGGCTGTCTAGATTTGGTTTTCTAGCTAGATTAAGGAGTGTAAGACAAACCCTTCCACAAGAGAGGAAAATTTGTAGGTACTCTTTATTTTTTTATTCTTTTTTAGGAAATTAAATTTTTCAGTGTAATTGTTCGAAGGAATTATGCTCATTTTTATTTTCATGGCAGTGCATTTCTATGTTATGGTTAATTCCTAACGGTGATAGGCATGTGCTCTGCATATGCTGTTGAAGGAATTGGTTAGTATGCAACCCGATTGATAATCAAGGGCACTTCACATTTGCTATGACTGCAAAATTAAGTGCTCGACTGCTGATTGGAAGGAGAGAGGACAAATGTTAAGCATACTGTTGTGATTTTAAGCTAGATTTCACAATTGGGAGAGGGGGATGGTCGCACAGTGGATGCAAGGAAAAAATAATGGTTTAAAAGGAGTGGTAATTGCTGTCTAGAAATTCTTATAGGATGGATCTGAACAAAGAAGACTGAAAAAAGGCTATGGGAAAGGATATTCGTGGGTTTTAATGTTTAGGACCAATGGAGGACGAAGAAAATAGAGTTTGAATGGTGAAAGAAGGTGGTTGGAGGTACTTTTCTTTTCTGCTGACGTCTATAACAGTTCTGGTATTGAACTGAATGTAGTATCAGGATAAGGAAACTAGTTACGCTAGGGTCATTAAGGTTGTAAGGATGAGGTTTGGTGTTAGTTTTAGGGTTTGGATGCGAGGATAAGGAAAGTTTTGGAGGTCATATGTTACTGGCTTGAGGTGTAATTCTGAGACTAGAATGAGGAAAGAAAAATCTGTGTGAGTCTTAAGGTAAAGTATGTGTCTGAAACTATCTTGATGAGTTCTTTTCACTTGTATCGATTCTTTTCTAGTACTTAAATTGAAGGTTGACACTTGGATGATCATGAGCACAAAAGGTGCGGGCATCTAATCTTGTTCTTCAATTAATCAAGGCTTGCGGAAGCAACTATAGGCTGCCTTTTTCCTTGCAAACCTCATAGAAAAAAGGTCTTCATCCAAATATAAAATTATGCACTAAATTACTTTTTTTTGGCCAAATACTTCAGTTTGTGCAAGTTTGAATTAGTATTTCCCACATGGCTTACTGGTTTTGGTTAATTTTAATTGTATACTTGAACTTCTGTAAGGGGGCTTGCCCTGTTGTTCCCGCCAAAAGGAACTACATTTTCACATCTTTCTTTTTTTTAAAAAAAAATTTACATATCTCGTTTTCATAGAAATATTGCAAATTGATGATGCACACAGTTTTCTTGGGAGTAGTCTAGCTATAGGCTCTGTACTTTTGTCATGTTTATCATTATTTCTGGTATCTCAATTACGGCAGCCATAACATCTTGTTGGGGAAGACTTCAGTACAGAGATTCCCCCTTCCTAAATAAGATGCTGTGGTTACAGAGACCAAGAAACCTTGAAAACATTGTGGTGAAGTAAAACTTGTTGTCAAGCGTTGAGAACATAGTTTGTGACATTGTGCTTGTATTGTTAGGGTTTGTTGCTGAGTTTCAAAAATCTAAACATAGGGATTGAGCACATTGCACAATGTCAAAACTGTTTGCAGAGGGAGAAAATTTCGACCCGTTTAACATAAACTGCATATATTTGGCAAAGGTTTAGAAATTGTGAATCTAGGAGTTAGGATAAGGTTGAAGGGAGAACTTACATGAGATAGGAGTTACCAGAATATGTTGAGTATATTGTTTGCAAATTTTATTGAACTGGATGTTATCAACTTAAATGAGGACTATGACATGATGAAAACCCTGTCTTAACATCTTTCTTTGAGTTATAAAGAGTAAGCATATTGTATTGAATTTGAGATTGAATTGTGACCCTATTCATACAAAAAAAGACCTGCTTATATTCAAATGCCATGCACCATTATACGTTGACCTCACGTTTGTTAGTATTGCTCTGTATCATAGCATATTAATTGAAATTTAAAACAATATATTACAAAACCATTTGTCTGGACACAATGTCTGAATATGCTTCCCAAGTAATGAGATAGATGATTTGGAGTTGTAAATGTGCCACTAGGGAGTTCATAATATTGGGTTCTTTTAAATAGCATAAGAATAATTATGGCACGGATGAGGCTTTGGAATGCACATATGAATATGAAGATTTGAGTGGTTTTTCCTGTATTTGAATGTCAAAGTCCTTATCCAATGATATGTCCTCTGTTTTGCCCACGTTTTATTTCTCTGAAAGGTTTAATCCAGTTTTACAAACTAAAGATGGTTGTGAAGGCTTCCAGCAGTTTCCTCAGACCCATACATCACGGCTGAAACCATGAAAATAGACCATTATTTAAACTTTTCTTCGAGGTGTAGTCTATGATACTGACACAAGCTGTATAAGCAGTTGCCGGAATTTGTTTGCTGGCTGTTAGATGAAGTGAATGGTTGTAATAAGTGTTAAATTTTTATATCTTCTAGTTATCATGCAACATGCTGACTTCTGACTTGGTTCACGAAATTTAATTATGCAGCTCCCAGATCCTATGAGAGATACAGGTATGCTGGTCACAGAATAGATAAATCTAGAGATCAGTCATCGATGGTTGGTGTGTCTGGGGCATTGTATGATATCTTTGTCAAGTCTTGGGTTTGCGGAAGGAACTTGTACTATTCTGCTGTATCTCAAGATTTATAGTCACGAAAACCTTATTGTGGATTAGATATGCATAGTAAGAAACCTCATTTATAAGCCTATCTCTATTGGATGGTTGCATTTGCTGGTCTCCTCTTCATTTAACCTCGAAGTTTACCATTTATGTTACTTAAATCCAACTATTTTGGAGTAACCTGATTTCATTTTCTTTTCTTTTTTTTATGAATTGCTGCCTGTGTTAATCAGTTTTATGCTGTAAACACAGTAGCCCCTTCTGTGGATTGCCGAATTTCCATATCCATTAGTTAAGAACTTAAGATGACCGCTGGACTATTAGCTTGCCCTTGATGAACCTATATATCTAATGCTTTGAAGCGTGGGTTGGTGAAGCTTTTTGTGATTGGATCCCTTTAATTTCGGACATGGTCTGATCATTTATATTATGATTGTATTAGGCCATTTTCTGCATGAAGTCTGATGGCAATGGATATATTTGTCCTTGGACGAAGGTGACATTTCCACTGCTTTCTTGTGTTCAATGGTCTACATAGGTAAGATGACCGTAAAACAGGAATAATTGTTTTAGATGTCACCTCAATGTTTTGTGCCAAGCAGTTGGTGTATGCTGAACTCAGAACTAGCAATACCAGGCACCTTTCTCACAGGCCACATTGGTGACCGCATCAGCTTGATCACCAGTGTCCCCTCGACCACTTTTAAATCTTATATTCTTATTACATACCCATTCAACAGGAAAGTTACCTAAATGCTCTTACATGCGGCTGAAGCAAGATAAGAAATTGGAGCAGGGAAATTAGAAACCCAAATGCGGGTGAATTCTGGGAAATTAGAAAACCAAATGGTGGCTTTGGAAAGGCCACAGGCTATAGTAAGCAAGACACCAGCTACTTGATTGCCTTCCATGTATGTGTGAGTTTAAGACGAGAGCTTTGTACATAGCAAGTGGATTGCACACAATGAAGGATGATGACAGCTTTCATTATTGACGATACAATCAATGACCGTCGACGAATCACCCAAAGACAGACCTGTTGTTGAAGTCATTGATTGCCAACCAACTGCTTTCCCAGGCAGATTGGAGCACTAAGATGGGCAAAACTTTCTTTTGAATGGAACACGAGAAAGAAAATATAAAGATTTAAATTTATTCCATGTTTCATATGAGTAAAATATTCTAGGATTAAATAAATTAGGAGTAGAAAAAAATAGAGTACCATATTTTTTTAAAAAATATTTTGTTTTTTTACAAAAAAAAGGTGAGTTTACTCGGATACTGAATTGAGTGTTTTGTTGGATAAAAAAGAGTATAAGATACAAGATATCCACCCGACACATTTTTTTTTTTTTTTTGGCTAAAATCCACCCGACACTTTTCCATGGTCCCAAAAGAAGGGCTTCTCACATGTTCCATGAAAGAAATCAGGAGTGATGCCTGTACTTTCCAGAGAGTGCTGACGGAGTACTGTGAGGCGTCGGGCCAGAGGATTAATCTCCAAAAGTCAGCCATATTCTTCAGTCCGAGCACGGAGCGGAGGGTGCGACGGGAGATCAGGATGATTTTGGGGATGCAGGAGCAGGAGGGGGCACTAGATTACCTGGGAGTCCCCATTACTGGGAGGAGGTTGCGGGTGGCGGAGTGTTCCACACTGGTGCAGAGAGTACAGAGTAGGCTTGAGGGTTGGAGGGCCTCATCGCTCTCTATGATGGGCAGGCTGACGCTGGTCAGGTCAGTGCTATGCTCCATGCCGGTTTACATTATGGCCCACACAATTGTGCCGAAGACAGTGCTGGTAAGGATTGAGCGGCTTATGCGGAGCTTCCTGTGGGGCTCCTTGGGGAGGGGCCATGGAGTTCATCTAGTGGCCTGGGAGAGAGTCTGCACGCCTTTGAGTGAGGGTGGCCTAGGGGTACAGTCTCTCCTGGCTAGGCGTGAGGCACTCTTGGCGAGGCGTGCTGTGCAGCTTGTTCTGGAGCCACATGGACTATGGAGTCAGGTCATGTCAGCGAGATATGGTCCAGCTGGCTTAGTGGGCCAGGTGATGGGTAGCCGGAGGAGATCCTTTATGTGGCGGGAGATTGGGAGGTATCTGCCTATGGCCCAGGCACACTCCAGGTGGTTGACTGGCGATGGCAGGTCCATTGACGTTATGGAGGACCCATGGGTGGATGCTCTCCCGCTGAGCTTGTGGCCGACGATGATTGGAGTTGAGTTAGCTGTGGGACTCCGGGTATGTGACCTCCTCGTGCCAGGCGAGAGGGAGTGGGATGAGGACAGACTGGGACAGTTATTTGGGGAGCACCTAGTGGAGCGCGTTCGGGCTCTTCCCATCCCGGGGTCAGCTGGTCCGGATGTCAGGGTCTGGAGTACCACTTGTAGGACCAGAGTCAGTGTTGGTGATGTTTCTCGGGTTCTTCTGCAGGAGTCTGAGCTGGGTAGGGACTGTGGTTGGGTATGGAGGTTTGGCCTACACCAGAGGGTGGCACTGTTCCTCTGGAAGGTGGCCTGGGATCGCCTGCCGACTAGTTCAGAGTTGAGTCGACGGGGGGTTGGCATTTCCTCCTTGTGCACGCTCTGCGAGGTGGACGAGTCAGTGGATCATGTACTCTTCCAGTGTGGCTGGGCGAGGAGGACTTGGAGGCTGTCTGGGTTCTCGGAGGGCGTCTGGAGCCGGAGGGACGGCTTTCTGGAGGAGGTTCGGGGCTGGTCTAGATCCCCACCGATGCGATGTTTGGCCGTTAGAGCGGCATGTACAGCTTACCAGGTTTGGTTGGCCAGAAATGGCCGTATCTTTGGTGATATCAGTCTGTCCCCGTGGTTTGTGATGGAGCGGGCTCGGGCGCAGGCAGCGGAGTTCCTCCATGTAGACTCAGACTTTGGACCTATGATAGCTCGGGACATCTGGGGCCCCCACTCTGCTTCGGCAGCTCCTCATGTGGTGTTTTTCACCTGGGAGCCCCCACCCCCGAGCTTCCTCAAGGTCAATTTTGATGCCTCAGTCCAGGATGGTGGCAGGAGGGGAGGTGCTGGGTTTGTCATCAGGAGCCCGGATTCCTGCTTGGTGGCAGCAGGAGGCTGTCAGATCTTCGACATCTCAGTTCCAGGGGCAGAGCTGCGGGCAGCTTGGATGGGGTTGCGATATGCGCGATCCGTTTTGCGGGCGAGCTCCATCATCCTGGAGGGAGACTCGGCCACTGTGATCAGTTGGGTCCGGAAGGGCCCGTATAGCGATAGGGCAGTTCACCCACTGCTCCGGGATATATGGTTGATGGTGGGGGAGGGGGTGCTCTTTCGAGCTGGGCATGTATATCGGGAGGCCAATGGTGCGGCAGACTGGGTGGCGGCGTTTGTTGCGTGCCACTCAGGCGGCTCACTATGGGTCGGTGAGGGTGATTTACCTGGTGCTATCCGGGAGATTTTGTATGCTGACTCTTCTAGGTGCATTCGTACCCGAATAGTATGAATCATCGGTTTTAGCAAAAAAAAAAAAAAAAAAGAAATCAGGAGTCAGATCGCGGAATAAAGCCCCTGCAATGTGGAATCAACCATTTCTCCCATCCCAAAAATAAGAGAAAAGAGATTAACAAAATTTTAATCCGCCTTGTTGGCCAGCTAAACACAGCCTTAGGATGTGCAATTCCCAAAGGTCATCACCCCTATGGACACGTATTGGTGAGGGAACTGTGTCCTTGAATTAGCCAAAAAATGGAAGAATCTCGAGCTAGAGAGGATCCAATGTCTTCAGGCCTACCATGAATGCGAGGGTTCCATCCAAAAGCGAGATGTATGTTAAAAAATATTTTTTCATCTTGCCTATGACTAAGGCTATGTTTGGTTCCTTGTACAAGCAATCATATGCAGGTAAATTTTTGCTGGAATTAACTTTCTAAAAAAAATTATTTGGATGGTGAAAAGTTAGGCATGGAAAATATAGAGTTACTGAGATAAGAAAAGTCCCCAACATTAGAAAATTAAAAAAGTTTCATTGGCTCTCTAGTCTCTCCTACTCTACATATGTGGACATTTAACCACCTCCCGCATGCCACGATGAAAGTATAATTTTTTTATTTGGAACTCCATTTTATCAGCCAAACGGACATTGAAAGCATAACTTTTTTCAAAGAAAGATGTAATAACGCTGCCGTCCTTTTTCCGCTCTCATGGACTCTTACGGCATCCCGCGTTCTACCTCCATCTCGGATGAGCTTTGGCTGGTGATTCCTCTTCGTTGACTGGTGTAAAATCTAGAAAGCCCTTTTGGCGGGCTTCCGTGCCGAGACAACCGCACCGCCTGCGAGCGGGGAAATCCTCGCCACGTGCTTGGTGGTCTCGCGCAAATTTAGGGACGAGACTGCACGAGTGCACATGCTTCCTCACGTGAAGGCTTCGATACACGACAGCCACGGTCGCAGCACCGGTGCCGCCGCTTAGGGGGCGCCCCGTTCCATCACAAGAACATCTCCTGTCACGTGTTTTGTGCATCTTGCTGGATTTGGTGCGCTACCAAATCAATTGGCCTGCAGAATTTTTTTCTTTCACGGGAACTTGACGGGCGCCCCAAAAACGTCTTCGCACGAGCAAGATAATCGTGTGAAATTTAAAATAGGAAGGAATCTATTCCGAATCGGGTGCCCGGGAGCTGGATTACTTATCCCAATCTCTACCCGGTCCAGCCAGGTTTAGAATTCTCAGACCCGGATCGGAGCCCCGCCGGGCGGTTTTAGGAGAGGGAATCGCCACGAAATTGGAGGGAACAAATATACACCAGGATAAAAACCTTGGCCGGGAATTAGTTTATTCCCGAAAGAAATAAAACCGGTGGCCGACGGAGAGGCGGCATTAAATAGAAGGAAAGCATTAGAGAGGGGGGGAGAGAGAGAGGGGAAGAGAGAGCGAGATGGGGTTGTTGGGGGCGATCGTGGAACACCCGGAGGATTTGTACGCGTTGGTGAAGCTGAAGATGGCGTCGGATCGGATCAAGAAACAGATCCCGGCGGAGCCGCACTGGGGCTTCTCCTACACCATGCTCCAGAAGGTCTCTCGGAGCTTCGCCCTCGTCATCCAGCAGCTCGGCCCCGAGCTCCGAAATGCGGTAACCTCTCTCTCTCTCTCTCTCCATCTCTTCTTTCTCCCCGCTAATTTCTTGGATTTCTTGTTGGTTTTCGTGTTTATGCTGGTTATAATGTTGGATTGGTATGCAATCTTGTTCCCTTATGTGATGTTGGCATCGGATGACGCCGTAACATTCAAAATATTCGATTTTCTTTATTTTGGTGATGATTTTTTTTGGGGGTTGTTCTTGGAATTAATTTGGTTTTTGGGAATGATTTTTGTGAGGTTTAATGTGGTAAGAAAGGTTAATTTATTATGATGATAATGTGATCTTCTTGTTTATTTTCTTATCTCTATTTTGGAAATATAAAAAGATCCATAGTGGGGTGGTGGTAAGACCCATAGTAGTGTTTATGCCAAAAAAAAACCCTTCCATTTTTTTTAAAAAAATCTCTACTCACTTCTTGTATAATTACTTTTCACTTATATGCAATTTTCTTGCTCTTCCATCAAACAGAAGGTGGGATTGCTAATACATCATTTTATAAATGACTTGATACGAAAACTAACTTTGGCATCTATAAAGTTGATGTTTCTTTTAAAGTGATGATATACATTCTTTTATTATGTTGCTTCAATATCTCTCATCATTTCCGATGAGTTAGCCATAGAAAGACTTGTAACCGTATTTTAGCTCTTTTTGTTTGTGCAGGTTTGCATTTTCTATCTGGTCCTCAGAGCCCTTGATACTGTTGGTCTGTTTCCATCATCTTGAATCTTACAGTTTTTTGGTTGAGTCTATTTTCTCAAATCAAGCATTAATCACAATTCATTTTTGGTCCTCGCATCTTTTAGATCATCGCAACAGGTTACTTATCTTGAAATGTTTCTTTGGGATATGTACCTGATGTAATAGATACTAATTTCTTCTCATAACATCACAAGATGAAGCACAAAACAAGCATGCCAGTGAAAAGCATGCATCTATATCTTTTGATGTCATTACTTGGTTATTAAGAATGTAATATAACATTTCAATTGATCATTCATTTGCCAGTTGATCCAATGAACTGAGCCTGTGCTTTCCAATTTTGCATTTAGATTGAGAACTTGAAGCCTTGCTTTGAAGGTAATATAATTTTTTGTTTAGATTAAGATAAAATTGATTAGGGGCTCAATTTTGTGGTTGATTTTGCAAATCCAGGCACTAGATCTTAGCTCCCACGTAGCTATTTGAAGAATATTGTTGATAATTATAGTGAAAAACTGGATTAGCAAATCAAGCAACCCCTGCTCGAATTTGATGAGTGTAAGAACTGAAGGCACATTAGGAGCACATAATTGGGCAATCCCCATAATGTAATGTTGTACAATTACATCAATACCTGCCGAGCACTTAATTGGGCAAACCTCATAACTAATTTTGTACAATTACATCAATACCTGCTTTGTTTCCAAGTGTTGTAGATTTGCCATTCAATTTTATGGAAGGATGACCTTAACATCACACAGATATCATTTTAGACTCAAAATTGAACACTTGTTTAAGATGAAATCAGAAGAAGCCTAACGACACTCAGATCTTAAAAAAACCAAGATATGCAGTTATGCAGGAAGCTGATGTAAACACAGACATACATGCAGTCAAAAATAAAGGGAGAAGCAAAGGAAATTTTTCAACCTGATAGTGTAGAAAGAAGAGAAAAACGAGAAGAACCAGAGAAAGAGAAAGAGAAGATAAACATGCCAAAGGACCATAATACCCCACATTTAGGAGCTAATCATTCCAAAATAATTAACAATCTCATAAACTAAAGGCTCAATAACACTTAAAATTCAGAAGGAAAGTCAACTTCTGTAAAAAAAAGTAGGATTTACAAGTCAAACGAAAGTTTGTTACTTGGCAAACATTGAAAAATTTCAGGAAATAAGCCATGAAAATATAGTAAACTGAGTGTGTAAAGGAAATGTAAATAATCAAGAAAAAAGGTTCATTGCAAGTTATTACCCTCCTTAGTTTCTCAAAAAAGGGGAAAAAATTCATAATTTGAAGACACAATAAAATCAAGGTTAATATTGTTGGCGGAGGCCGGTGTGGGCCAAGTCAGCAATGCTCGCCCACAGCGGAGGCCGGTGTGGGCCAAGTTAGCAATGCTCGCCCACAGCGGAGGCCGGTGTGGGCCAAGTCAGCAATGCTTGCCCGCAGCGGAGGCCAGGGGGGTGCTTGGGATGGTCAGTTTAAAGACCATATTAAGCCTTCACTATCACCTGTGGGTTTTAGTGAGATGGCAGCGCCTACGGTCCTAACAGTGGTATCAGAGCCAGCGGCACAGGTTTGATTCCCAGGATAAGCGATTAAAAAAAAAAAAAAAACTCTCTTGCTGGGGGTGGGGGATTGTTGGCGGAGGCCGGTATGGGCCAAGTCAGCAGGGCTCGCTTGCTGGGGGGGTTGTTGGCGGAGGCCGGTGTGGGCCAAGTCAGCAATGCTCGCTCACGGCGGAGGCTGGTGTGGGCCAAGTCGTAATCAAACGCCGGGGGGGCGCTTGGGATAGTCGGTTTAAAGACCATGGTTAAGCTTTCACTATCACCTGCGGGTTTTAGTGAGATGGCAACGCCTACGGTCCTAACAAATACATGGGCAAGAAGCATATCTGAGCACATAAAGTTGGTGATGCGTGCATATAAGAAAGCTGATATGCTGTGGATTTGAAGGCTGTCTATGGCAAGATACGAGCTTGAAAATGAGGGAATGATCAGAGCCATTATCAATGTTGGTCCATTGGTCGACAACATGTTTGGCTATGAATTTGCTTTCTTATGTGAAATGGAATATTTTTCCTTTGGCTCCAAATTGGTATCATAGTATTAATATAATTGGTTTTAAACCATGTTATTAAATCTGGTGTTTACAAAGCATCTCACGATCATTACATGTTTCAGCTTGCTATGTTTCCTGAAGAAATTTATGAAGAGTGAGCTTCTTATCTAATTCCACTATTCCTAACTTAATGGCAGAGGATGATACTAGCATACCTTCTGACATCAAAGTGCCAATTCTGGAGTCTTTCCATCATCACATATATGAACGCGACTGGCATTTCTCATGTAAGGGATGTAATCCTTTAAATGCAATTTTCTCCTTTTTCTCATGAATTTATTTGATATCTATTTTACCTTTTTTTAAGCACAGTATCTGTGATTTTCCTTGTATTAGAAACCATTTTATTTTTTTAGATCTCAGATTCAAGTGCCTAGACAATGAAGAACCTTCTTTTGATAAGATTTTAGTTTACTTTCTGGTTTTCTCCTTTTGTTCTTGAATGCTGGATCCTTGCTTAGATATAGTCATTTTCTGGTTTAAGGATTTGTGTCTATGATCATAAGTGATGATTGAAGTCTTCACTGTCTTAATTCTTAAATATATGGCATTGATGTCTCCAATGTATATCTTGAAAGTCTTGCTAATTGTAATTTTTTTTTTCCCTAGGTGGAGCAAAGGACTACAAAGTTCTGATGGATAAATTTCATTATGTTTCAACTGCTTTCTTAGAGCTTGGTGCAAGGTCTTTTCTTTTTCAGAGACTTGTTTTATGCAACTACTTTCCAAAAGCCGCAGACTGTCATTGATACTAGTCTGTTCCATTACATGGATATATTACTATTTTACTACCCTTTCAGTTTTGGAATTGAATTTGTTGGATGTAAGGTATAAACAACCAGAATTTGGTTCCTTCCACTGGTAGAGCAACAATACAAATACCTGCCTTTCATGATCACTTTTAAGAATGAAAACACACAATTGTTTAAGTACCGAAAGTACAGCTGTGCATCTTTTTTCTTTATTTTAATTAGTAATGTAAAGATGAAGTTATTAGGTCAAGGATAGAATGGAAAGTACATAATCTCCATGAGAGTGAAAGTAGGGGAATTCTCCTTATATAAAACAACTGTTTTCCCACCCAACCCCCACAAAATGACACATAGAGAGACTAACCAAAAAATAAGGAAACGAGTTGCGTATGTTTCTTATCCACTGCAATAAGTTTGCGCACAAGAGGGCAGTGCTATGTACAAGGAGTAGAGGCTAATGGTGTTGCATCTGTACCCATTTCTTGTATATACTGCATATTGAGTTTTGTTTTTCCTTGCAAATGCATTAATTTCTTCCAGCTAAACACCTCACCCAGTGGAATAGGAACTTATGCACACAAATATATACCATGCACTAGGGGCGGTGTACAGTTTTACTACTACTTTGGTAAAAAAGCACTAGCTATCCTGAAGAAATTAAGGGTTGACACTTGAAAGCAACATGAATCTGCAATGTTAGCTGTCCCTTCTTTCTTCTTAGAAAGGATGATGCTATTGAATATTGGAAGCCTAAAGCCCGTTATTTCCATGTCATCTGAAGCCCACCACAAAATCTTGCAATTATGGTGCAATAAAGATATTTCAATATTCTTGTGTGCAAGTAATGGTTTCTGTCATCTGCTTAAAGATATAAGAGAAGGATATCCAAGTACGAAGTTTCAACTGATTATTTCTCATTTTATCTTGAGGGGCAATGTGATTCCAATATAATCAGTAATGCCATGTCCCTAGATGCTTTCTTCCAAACAAAGATTTTAGTCCTGTCCCTAGTGCCCGTACTTGTCAGGCATCGGGTCAGTATGGTTTCAAAAATGCTTATGTTGAGACATGATATACTCTTTCGTCTCGGCAACATACCAGAGTTTTTTTTTCCATTTGCTGTTTTTTTTGTTTGTTTGATGCTTGTTAATGTTCTTGAGGTTGTTTTTAGTGCTTGGTTGGGACCACATGAAGCTTTTTGAGCCCATTATTAGGTTTATGGTACTGGTGTTGATTTTAGCACCCATTGGGAATTGTTCTCTTTTTTTTTAGCTTTTTTTTAATTTGGTGCTTTAGTTATAGCTAAGGTACTTTAGAAGGACATATTCATAAGTTTATTTTGGCATTCTCGGATCTTGACCATGTCCTGACTGGTCTCAGGGCAAATCAGCTGGTAATGGATCCATCCCAGCTGCTCCAATCCAGAATGCCCAGTATGGACCAGTATCAATTGGGGCCCAAATTCTTGCTTCCAAATGTTGCAATTAAGGCTATGGATCTGCATATATTGAATTTCTCGATCAACTAAAGAAGCACTTATGTACTTGTTGTCTATATGTAAATATGAGTTAATCATCAGCTTATGTATCTCCATATTAGTCTCCAATGCTCGTCACTGTTTTGTCAGGTTTTGGGATAGTGAATTGGGTCATATATAATCCCTTTTTTTTGTATATGTACCCCCCACTATTTGATCCTCTCCCTCTCTTTCTCCAAAGAGAGAAACAAGTAGGGGTTATGTCAACTAACAGGTGATGTATTTAACAAGTTACATAAATACAATGCAAATTGTATTATCAGTTAATAGGATCATGTCCTTCCATTAAATATTCTGCGGGTTAGGGCCATACATGCATTGCACATCTGACTTTAGCAACTGATGTATTTTCTTCTTGTCATTGTGTCCTCTGATGCAATGCATCACTCAATTATGCCAATGCAGTATGAAGTATTTTATGGCACTTCATGGGCAATATTACGGATTATCTCACAGGTTCTGCTAAATTACTTCAGAAGACTTTCAGGGTATTTAAACTTCTTTTCAACATCCAAAGATGTCAATGTATAATTAATAGAAGGTTGACTGTATCAGCAAAGGGAATGATGATCTTGGATTTTTGGAGTTTCTCACTCTCCACTGTGATCGATAACTCGGTTCAAAATCTCATGTTTCTGTTCTTACATTTACAGCATAAAGCAAATTCGGATGTCAAAAATTGATCATGCAAATAGTTGAATCTGCTTTATTTTTTTCAAAATCATTATGAATGTGCCCAATTAAGTCTATTTTACAGTTTCAAAATCATTAGAAATGTGCAATGTATTTTATCTTAATCATGAGTTTTACCTCACCATACCTTTGCTACTTCCAGAAAATTCTTGTCATGATTATTGTTACAATCTGCGGAATCATATGAAGTTTTTGATAGCATCATGAACGCCATATTTACCCTAAGAAGGCAAATAAAAACTCCATTGTTTTGTTTGCAAACCTGTGTAAATTTTTTCATAAATATATGTATTCATTTTTCTTAAAATGCCCTGGAATTTTCTATACATTGTATCCTTTGGCATGAAACACTTGAAAAAAATATATGTATATTTCTTTTGGTTGGTTTGATATGGAAGTAGTCTCACAGAAAACTAGGCTACCATGTTAAGTTGATCCTAGAAATTTGAATAGATCTAAATTTATTTCATAACTTTAATGTTTTAAAATAAATCAGCGGAGTTTAAATAGCTGTAGAGGTCAACGCAATGTTTATTATCATATTCTAATTATGCAATGCTTTCAAAATAAAATATGTTATCTTTTTTACCTGAGGCTTGTCAAATCTTTCTTTTGTTCTCTTAAAAAACTAATTGCCAATATGTGTTATATAAATTACAAATAATGTAATATTTACCTGGATATTGGCCATATTTGCTGTCTGAGTGTAGAAAATCCCAACTGGATGGACTCTTCGGTCAGGCATATGCCGACATGTTTGGATCCATTCCCAAATTTGTTGGGCTCATATGGTCTTTCTTCAGAATTGTGAAATTAAAACTATCACTAGATCAAGGGATTTCAGTAGAAAGAATAAATGGACTGTAAGGATAACGCTCCAGGTTGCAGCAATGGGGAGGTCCATCTGACATCATCATTAAAGATGTCCTATTAGGTTCTTGAAGAATGTTTTGCTTCAAAAAAAAATTGGCAGATTATGTGTTGTCTCCATGTTAGGAGCCTAACCTTGAAGCTTCAGATGGAAACCTCAATCAGATCTTCAACTAAAATCAATTTTTTGTGGGTCTTGTCCTCTTTCTATGCCAAACTCATTGATGAAAAATCAGGTAGTGTAGTGACATAGCATGCTTTAATGGAAGTTATACTCTCATGAAATGTTTGCATTAATTTGCATGTGAAAAGGTGTTCTTAAAATGCCATTGCTTGGGCACTAGTTTTTTCTTTCATAATCGTAGTGTCATGCAGTCTCTATCTCAAATCTGGAAAGTGACATGAATGCTTGGTTCGGTGCCTTCTTTTTTTCTTTCTTTTTGTATGCGGGAGTGCTGCTTGTATATCTTTTACACAATCCCATGATCTTATATTTATTGTTACATTTTCAGGTTTTGTTTCCTTTGTATGCTATGTTAATATTATCTCTAATTAATTTCTCATGTCATGCAATGAAAAAGGTATCGTTCAAAATCATCATGAGTGCCTTGGCAAATTTGTCAGTCAAAAAGCTGCATGTTTGAGTTAGTTTTAAGTTTACGATTAGAATGTGGGTTTTCAAGGCATCAAGGGGGTAGGAGTGCCAGTTATTATCAATCGATACCAGGCAAATTTCTACCATACAATGGGACTACTTCGTATGCCCCTCGGTGCTATATGTAGTTGGTCTCACTTTTGCTGTGCTGGTGCCAACTATCATATTATGTTTGTATGATACATTACTGACATTGTACCATACTACCAACCTGGTACGGGTACGGTTACTAGTACACTTCAACTCTTGCATGCCACAGTCCTCAATGGCTTCCTTGTTACAGATTAGGATTCCATTCAATCAATCCTAGATATTTCTTTGGTAAATGGACTTCGTTATCTGTATTCAATAGTCCTTTCACATAACAGCTGTCCTCATGATCTTCTCAGTACGTCCTTTAATATGCTTTTTGACAAAGAACTTTAAGCTTTAGTGTCTAATAAGAATTTCCCTCACCATGGATTATTTGGACAGTAAACCTTAGCATCCAATATTTCTTTCAACACCTGGTGCCTCCTTCAGTAGACTTTGTTTTGGACTAACTAAAATTAGTGTTGCTTCTGTGGCATTTCAGTTATCAGGAGGCAATTGAAGATATTACCAAGAGAATGGGTGCAGGAATGGCAAAGTTTATATGCAAGGAGGTCCGTAATTTCAATGCTACTTTATAGCCAAACATACATGAACTCACACAATATACAGAATTAAGGAGCACACCTGGATTGGTTTTATATTTGTATGTTCTTTAGAGACCATTTGGCCATGTAAGACTCATGATTGTTAGATAGTCCATGTAAGACTCATCATTGTTAGATAGTCCATGTAAGACTCATCATTGTTAGATAGTTTCTTGGATATTGCGCTGTCAAACAAAATGCAATCTCTAAGACAATGCATGCTTTTGAATGTGTTCTTGTTTTAGCCAATAGAACAAATATAAAATGTTTCTGTCATTAAGCTGGGTACAGTGCTGCCAAATGATAGATCCAAGGCTATATATGAAGGTGTGATATGTGAATCTTTGCTTGAACACCTATTTCCAATAAACTTTCTTGGGAATGTCATAATCTAGCAGCTAATTGTTACTGAAATAATAATAAAAAAAGAGTCTACGCTTTTGAACTCCCCTGTCATGCATCTTCAGTAAGCTTGTAATTCATTCTATAGTATGGCATTTTAGCTTAGAATTTATGGTCATTTATTTTGTATTTCTGTCCTTTTCATTGATAGGCCAGTGGCTTCTTAAAATGTTTGATTTACTCAGTGTATTAAATTGCATGGTTTTACTATAACTGAGTGATGGTTTACAAAAGTTGTTTCCTCATAAACATGGAGAACTCATGTTACTTTACTAATGCTAGCCTGCAAAAAGAAAAGAAATTGAAGTTACTGTTCTTTTCTAAACAGAAACAAAAGGCTGTGAGTTTACATTGGTCTCATTCCCATTGCATATAGAAACAGGATTAGCTATTTAATTCCTTCCTCAAGGTGTCAGTTCATATTTTCAATACCCACATTGTCCTTTAAAGGGAAAATTTTTGCAAATGATGTATAATCTACTTCATTTCTGGCCTGAGGACAATCTTTTACTTCATTTGTCGTGATGGTTATGTTGTGTGTATGGTTGATTGTTTCTTTTTAGATTAATAGGAATACCAAATAGTGAAAACTTATTCTTTACAAAACTTATGAGATATAAGAATATTTGTACTGAAACTTATTTCATACTATGCTATTATAGTATTACATTAAAGTTTAGACCAATTTTCTTTTCCTTGTATGCAGGTAGAAACAATCAACGATTATGATGAGTACTGTCATTATGTAGCAGGACTAGTTGGATTAGGACTGTCTAAGCTCTTTCATGCGTCTGGGTTGGAAGAACTAGCTCCAGATTCCCTTTCCAATTCAATGGGCTTATTTCTTCAGGTACTGTAAGTCAATTGGTAATGTTTTAATTGCTTCACGGTGCCATTTATCTACTGGCTGTTCACTAATTAATAACTCCATATTTTCCTTCTTTTGACAAGCAGAAAACAAATATAATCCGAGATTATTTGGAAGATATAAATGAGATACCAAAATCACGCATGTTCTGGCCTCGGGAAATTTGGAGTAAATATGCCAGTAAACTTGAGGTTTATGCATTGTACTTTTATAATTTCTTATTCATCATTTGACCTTTTCTTTTTGTTATATAGTTTAATTTCTAGAACCATTACTTTGATGGTTAACCAGTGTTTTATATTATATTCTTCCTTTTTCTACCTGCTTTATCTGAGCGTGCAAGCTTCTTTTCTTTTTCATTTGTGTCCCTCTGTCTTTATCATCAAGATCAAAAACAAGTACAGTGGGCTAACCTAATTTTTCTCTCACGAAATTCAGGTTTTTGTTGGTTTCATATTCCAGGGGCTAATTCCTTGTTTCCATTGACGTTATGCAATACAGGATTTGAAATATGAGGAGAATTCCACAAAAGCTGTGCAATGCTTAAATGACATGGTAACCAATGCTTTAATGCATGCTGAAGATTGCCTTCAGTACTTGTTTGCTTTGAAGGATCTTGCCATCTTTCAATTTTGTGCTATTCCACAGGTACATTGAAAAATGTTTGCTTTAACTGGAAGTAGAATAGTTGTCGGATATCATGGCTAAGAAGTAATGTTACTAGAGTTGCCCAAAAAATGATATTTTACGGTACATGTTCCCCTTTGGTATTTTTCTTATGTTATCTTTTCTTTAATGTTTGTGCTCTCTCTCTGTATCTCTATCTCTTTCTGTGTCTGTCTGTCTGAAGAGTAGGTGATTTGTGGCAATTCAGGTGATTTTCCATAGCCTGCAACTTCATTGCCTTCTCAATCCCGAGCATGAATTTCCCCCATCCCTTTCACCTTTTAGCAAACTCTAATGTTGACCATTTCACACCCTCTATTATTGCTTTGGAAAATGTCAGGCTTATTTGGTTTAAGAGTAACTAGAAGCATAGGGGAAACAATAACTCTCCACATACCCCATTTCCATTTCTCTCTTTCTCCTAATCAAATAATCCCTTGTCTGCAAGCTGCAGATGCTCATGTTAGACATGCAACATGATGCCACGAACTTTATGCATCATTCAGTTACTTCTAGCATAAACTATAATTGGCAGTACTAGCATGGCAACTTCATGTAGAATTGGAAATAGCAAGAAGATCACTGTTGGTAGAGAATAAAATCCTACAATATCAGTTGACTGCAAAAAAATGTTTCGCTGTTGTCCAAAATTGAATTATTTTTTAGGTTGTAGGAGGATGAGGGAATAGCCAAATTGTACTAACAAGATAGTTTGAAATGTTCCAGAATAGTTATGAAGTGGGCAATGCCCCAGTTGTAACCTCCTTTCCTTGTGTAGTTTACCACGGTGGTCCCTATTCCCTTTCTCTCGCTCTCTACCTCAAAAGAAAAAATGAAAGAAAAAGAAATGCTCCAGAATGGTTATAATTTATTTGCTTTTTTTTGGGAAAAATAGTTTCTTTCTCTTAATAAATCATTTACTATTCTTCTTCCCACCATATTTTCTAGTGAAGCAAAAAAAGACTAATCTTGATGTCTTTATAGTAACTCCTTACATTTAAGTGTAAATAGGTACGTTTGAACAAGAAAAGGAAAAATTATATAGAGAAACTCATGTGCTCAGCAAGAAAATAATTTTTAAAGCTCGTTGCCATAGCAAAGCTAAACCCTAGCCAGTTACAATTAATCAACATGAATTCTTTGTATCTCAGTTTAGTTCTTGACTTTTAGTGATGCATGTTAAAAAAATGTGTTACAAAACATGTTTCTCTTTCCTTTTCTTTTTCCTACAAGAAAATATTCAGGCTTGAAATTGTAGGATATTAATGACAATTGTTAACCTCTCAACACAGTGAATACATGATTGAAATTCTGAAATAACTGTCATTCACATCTCAAAATCCTAATTTTACTGTAGTTATAATAGCAAATGGGGTAAAACTACAAAAGAATTTAAAGTTTACTCAAAACTTGCAAACTGTCACTAGTGACTTAGCAAAGTCCTTGTTAAAAGGGACTCTCAACATTGTATAATCACAATTAAACAGTTAAATCCAAAGTAAAATGAAAAGTCCAAACTCCAGAATAACTTTCTGCCACTCTTTAGTGCATGCTTTTAGGGAAATTCTGCTAGACTTGAAGCATCTTGGATCTTGCAGCATGGCAAAGCATGTCATTAATTATTTTTTGGTAGAAGTGTGTCATTAGTTATATGATGACATAGTCATCATATCAAAACTCAATTCTAGTGTTATTGTCTTCAAACCATAGTTTACATTAGGGAGTCATCGTTCTATTTTTGTCAATTTCTTTGTTTTGGTGTTTCTCATACCTGTCCATGACCCATTCTATGTACGGCAAACACCACCTATAGTTAAAAATGCAGAGAGAAAAAATATGTACAATCTCTACCTAATATAAGCAAGCATTGATAGCTAATTGTTTGCTAAATATTACAATATCAAAATTAAAATGCTTGGCATCATGGCATATTCACATGTATGAATTTGTAACTTTTAATTATGAAATCTATAAAACCTTCATACCCACAGTGTATTAGCTTTTTGGTGTTTATACTAAAATTCTTATTAGATAAAACTTTTTTATTAAAATGTTTTGCTTTCTTTTTAAGCAAAATGTCAACAGGTCAGCTTTTATTGGCTTTAGATGGTTTAAAGATATAGTCATGAAACTGTCAAGTTCATATACCATATGCTGTACTAGGACATAAAACAAAAAAAAAGGTACCATCTACCATGGCGTGTGCATGTACCTGCATGTTGACATTTTTATTGGCTTGGATGGTTTGAAGATGCAGTTGCAAAACTCTCAAGTGCATATACCATATGCTGTACTAGGACATAAACAAAAAAAGTACCTTGTACCATTGCATGTGCATGTACCTGCATGTTGACATTTTTGTATCAGCATCATGGGGGCCTATACTTTTTGCATACATGGTCATTCAGTGTTGAGTAGTATGCATTTGAATATTGGATCGGCTTTGGTCATGCCATGACATATTTTTTATAAGTTAATAAAATAATCTTAGAAGAAAAGTCTATGCAAGGATGATGGTTATATGGTTATAAAAGTAACCTTCATCAAGTGCAAAAGAAAGTGGTGTGTTGGCTCTTATTAGGCTGTATTAAACAGTAGAAGCAATGTTGTCCCACTGGCCTGTATTACTTGGCACATGTGACAATGCATCTTATTTGACTGGAGTCTGATATGCCCTTATTGTTTTCTTCTGGCTTGATATCTAACACGTTTGCTGTTAAACTTTGATGTCAGCGGTTCATGGCAAGAAGTGCAAGCTCATCTTTTGTTATTTGCTAAGACAAGTGTTATAATAATCATTACTTAAAACTCAGCATATGTTATTTGTATCCTCACTGACTTTTTGCTAATGTTTTTCTGTCCTGTGAATGTAATAAATGAAATTTTGATGGAACTTTTATTGCCCTTCTCAATGTTCCATTTTTCCTTGCTACTTTTAGCTCTGCTTTTTATTTCTCATAGTTCCACTCTAGAAACTCTGTTGTCTAGTTTGAACATTTATATCTATTTCCAAAGTGCATGTTAGTTGACATTTGCGAGTTGCATCAGATCATGGCAATTGGAACCCTTGCTCTATGCTATAATAATGTGGAGGTTTTTAGAGGAGTTGTGAAGATGCGACGTGGTAAGAAAATTGTGGACCTTTTTTTTACTATTGATTTCTTCATGTTTATTTGTTTTGAGCTTGATGATATCATTTTCATTTTCATGTTGGTTTCTTGCTTTTTTTTTCTTTTTTGTTAATTGGTATTTCTCTAGTCATTTCAGTTTACCACCAGGAGTTCATTGTTTTCTTTCTATAATTTAGATTGTTCAAATAGAAGATACGAAATAATGGAAATTATCAATTGTAGGGATGATTTCTTGCCTCCATTCCCGCATGACTCCTTTGAATGGGATTTACCTTCCCGCTTCACCATGTATTCACATCAAGGTATGCCAGACCAGTGTTGTGGCTCGCATTGGCCAACGATCGGTTTAGTATAGTACGGGTCCGTATCGTATCGTGTCGAGGTGTGTATCGAAATAGGAAGAGGGAGAGGGAGGGAGGGAGAGAGAGAGGAGGGGCTTATCTTGCTGGTGGACGGGATGTCGTTGGATGCATCTGGATCAGAGGAATGGGCTTCTAGGGAAGGTCGGAGGAGAAAGGCCGGAGGAGGCTAGAGAAGGAGAGAGAGGGCTTCGAGCTTCAGATCCAGCCTTCGAACAAACCTTGAGAGAGAGAGGACTCACCTAGAGCGAGGAGTGTCCGGAGGAGGAGGCTTCAAACGCATCACCTAGAGTGAGGAGTGGTGAGGAGGCTTCAAACGCATCGGGAGGGGAGAGATGAGGGCATAGGGGCGGTAGGATTTATGTATTGAATCGGTGGGCTAAACCATGCTGGGAATTGACCGGTCTAGTTCAGTATGCTTTGAATCGGCCGGTTCAGCATGGTTTGCTAGACCTAATTCATATTACCTTGATGTTCTGAAATCTTTTTCATAAATTCAATGTTGTTGATAATATGAATCTTTTCCATCTCAAGTTTAATTAGCCAGAAGTATTTCTATGATAGATATGTGGCAAGTTTGATATTAATTAACATGATGTCATCATTGTAAGACTTCATTTTCTTCAAATTTTTTCTCTCCCAAGTTATCATATTATATAAATATTCAACCTTGAGTAATATCGAGGTTTAAATGAGCTAATTTTCTAATTTTTAGGCTGCAAACGACCATACTCTTCCTAAACAGCCTTGAGCTTGGCTCAATAAGTGGTTCAATTTGAGCTTGTACTTTCAGAAAACAATCCAATAGCAAGCTGTGTTGTAAGGATCAGATAATAATAAGTTGAGCACGGCCATTAATTTGCTTGCAATGAAAGTATAGTTTCAGGCTCAGTTTGAGAATTTATTCATGTGCTTGTCTTTAAGCTTAGCTTGAGCTCAACCTGAGCTTGAACACACCATTGATTTTATTACAAGCTCAAAGTTTCACTTGGCTTGGCACAGTTGTGCTCTACCACTTGTATGATCATACAAAATACCAGTACCTAGCACCAGTTCTCATAAAAATCCACATTATAGAGCACTCGGGTGAGATTAATATAAAGACATTTTATACAATGGGAAGCTCTTCTGTTGTATTCCTTCTATAGATAGATTTCTTCAACCAATGGGTCTTCCAGGTTTTAAAATAAGCCCTACATTATTTACCTGAACTGAAGAGCCAATTTGGTTACATGTATAGGGATGCTTGTCTCTAAAAAGAAAGAAAGAAAGAAAGAATATTGAAGTGCTTAACATGTAGGAGTTGGAATGAGTTTTTGGAAAAAATCTGAATTGAGTGCACGACCCTAGGTAGAAGTTTTTGGCCAAGATTTTAAAATCAATTTACCAAGGGCTAACATGGATTTAAGAAATTTAGTAAAAAGTTTCAGAGCTTGCTGAATCATATTTGATCCACGGCCTACCGGCCCTACCCCATACAAGTAAGCTAGTGTTACCAGTCGCTAGGGATGTTGACAGACTGACATGCAAAACTACCATTATATTGTTCGGGCTGGATTATTGGGCTGGGTCTATTCAAATTTTGAAATGCTCAAATCAGAGCTGGCCTATTGGCATCCCTAACAGTCGGCAGTTAAGCCTTCGTTGTTCAGGCCTAAACTTTATATGGTGTAGTTTACCATAGCATGCTGAGTTTTAGCATGCATTGGCACAAAAGGATATGAGACATTGCTTGCAAATAAGAAGAAACTATGCTTTATATATATATAGAGAGAGAGAGAGGAAGGTTTTTTAGTTTCTCCTTGAAACATCTTTAATTTCTTTAACTGGCAAATGAAACAGCTTGTGAATATTTATTAGACTAACCTGTTGACCTAATTGAGCAAGTTGTAGCTAGTTTACATAACTGGAATGGCTAAGATAAACAGTATTTAAATAATTCTTACCGACAACTCACCATCAAACAGGTATTGTTGTTTTTTGTTCTTTATTCGTTTTACAACAGTTAGATAATTGCTTCAAAATCTATGCTCTTTTGATGTAGATGTGGATTTTTGCACTATTAATCAGGTGCATCTTTGTCTTGTTAATGATTTTTTCCAAGATATTCTTTTCACCTTTGGAGGATGAACTTGGGAATAAAGTATGCTAAAAAATATAGTTAATAAAGTGTTGGGTGTGCTTGACTTGAAGCCCACCTTTGTATTATTGACTGATTGTTCTGAGAGTAGTTCAGGTTCATGAAAAACCCCAATATTTTGTGAAAAGAAATGGACGAGACATTAACATTTACCCACCTTGCTTTCCTACAGAACAAAGAACATTAATTGTTACATCCATTTTATATGGCAGGGGCACATTTACTATTATAATATCTAACGATTATTCATTGACACTATGATTTTGTTGATCGATTTATTTTTAGAATTCAAGGTTTATCATGGTCCATGGTGATTTGTGTATTTTTTATGGAACCCCAGATCAGTATCTTGAAGCATTTTATGTCATGAAAGTAAAATATATTTATGTACTATTTAGTGATGGATAGTACCTTTTGACTGTGCTTTCCAGGACTTACTGCTAGGGTTATTGACCAAACAAGATCAATGTCAGATGTCTATGGTGCTTTCTTTGAATTTTCATCTTTGCTCAAGTCCAAGGTACTGTTCTGTCTATTTAGATTTTCTTAATATACTGTTTGGAAAGGTTTAAGATATTTTTCATGATATTGTCTATCCACTCGATCACACATCTGTCTTTATGTAGCAGATACTTGTTGTTTTGTAGTTTTGTTATGAAATAGGACAATTATCTGTGCATCTTATCTCATGCAAATGCATAGTCAATTATCATCCCAGATGGTGAGCCAAAACCTCTTAACTCTTAAATCATGCTAGATATGTACTTGACCTAATATCACTCATCTACAAATACCCCTTAAGCAAAACCAAGTAGAAAAGCCGGCGGGGGGAAGTAGGGGAGGGAGGGGGTGGATTTTGGAGAGCAGGCTACCAAAGATAGAGAGTTGGCCTCTCCTGAGGGGCTAGCTCTCAAGGATTGAAGTATCACGTGTTGGTGGCGTGTCGCCATGTTGTGCCATGCCATGCTCATGCTTAAATGCTTGACATCCAATAACACAACTGACCATGTATTAGCAAAGGGTATTGTGCCAGCAAAGCAATGGCATGGGTATGTGTCATGTTGTATCTTGCCATGCTGATCAACAATTAAATGTGTGCTAGCCTTTAAATTACTCGCCCCATTGTGGCAAGGGCCTAGTGCTCTTGAGACTTAGTAAGGCCACACCAATGACCAATGTTCTATCACACTCCATAGGGGTAATATAGCGGTTCCAAGATTGTGTACAATCACGTATCCTGTCTAAGTGGATATGAACCTCCAACTTCCAAAATAAGCCGATCCAATTTATAAGCTCATGAGATCATGTGAGTTAAGATGGGATTCCAATTTATGCATTGTTGGATGCATGATTACTTAACAGTTAACACTTAATTAATCGCATGTCATGTAGATCCAAGCAAGGTCTGGTGTGCCTGAATCAGGGCCCGGACCGGTTGTCCGGTAGCATCAGTCGATACACCCCTGTACCGTTCTGTGCCAGCCCTGTACCGACACAGTAGAGGAGATGGGGGAGAGGGCGAACGGAAGAGAGGAAAAGAGAGAGAGAAGGGGGAGAGGGAGGGAGAGAGGAGGGTGGCGGAGACCAGCGAGCCGCGCGGAGAAGGGCTCCCCTGTTGGGTCGCCCTTCTCTCTTCCTTCCTCTCCCTCTTCCTCTCTCCCCCACTTGCTCTCTCTCTCTCTCTCTTTTCCTCTCTTTTCTTCTCTTTCTCCTTCGTCGATGGGTTTCATTTTCGTTGTTGGAATTGTCCCGATCTGCCGCCAGTATGGCTCGGTACGCCCCGAACCGCCCGGTTCAGGACAGTTCCACCGACTATGGATCCAAGTTTGTAAATAGCTCGTGGAAGTTATATTATGGTGAACTCCCTAGCAATTGGATTATCATGAGATAAATCCCTCATGACAATGCACCTATGTGCATTTAGGTCGCGCTGCTAAAATAAGGTATTATTGGTTTTTGAGATAAATATAATTTCACTATTTGACTGATCATGTATATTCACCATTGCATTATAGGATTTGCCTAAAACATTGGACAAACACTTTCTCTAAGAAAATATATTATAGAATATAAATGATTCACAATTTGCAACTGTTTATCCTAAATAGTCTTATCAGTCCGGCTACCCAAACTAGCTATTTCTCATGTGTCCTTGGCAACAATCATCTGTAATCATTAGATCTCTAAAGGTAAATCCTTGACTTGTTTTGATGGTTATCAATTGTAGGACACATGAATTCCTTAGGTAAGGTAAATGTAGAGATTACAGTAATAAATACGGTGCTTGTGGATGAGTACATGAAGATATTAACGAGTAATCAACGAGTAATAAATAATAATTTTAAAATCTTGAGAGTTTATGGGGAAAGATTCAGGTTTTCTAATTTCTTTCTTATTGGCCCTATCAATACAGTGCTTGTGGATGAGTACATGAAGATATTAGATTATTATGTGACCTGGAGGGAAAGAGGGAAAAAAAGTCTAAGAGCTGATTCAAATGTAACAAATCTCACTATATATGAATTGCTCCCATACACCATATTGGGCTTTTGCAAGAAGACTATTTGTTTTGGGTGTAAATGTGTTTCATCTATACCAAGTACATGCGGCATGCATCCAATATAACCAACGAGTAATAATGATGTTCTGTTGGCTTCCCGTCTGTAGTCACAAACTCTTGTCAGCAATCATTCCAAAAGTTTTAAGTAGAGTTCTTTGTTTTTGAATGCATTACCCCTCAGATTTTTTTTTTTAAAAAAAAAAAGATATATTGCATAAATTACCATTTATCTCCATGGTTCTCACTCTTGGTTATTTTTTGTTGGATTTGGCTTAATACATTTTTCTACTCCTGCCAAACAAGTTCCAACTGTAATGATTGTTGTCCTAAGGATTCTATATGAAGTAAATTGTATCGTC